>NC_053451.1:331395-662791 GCF_015227805.2 Hirundo rustica
CAAGCTTATCAATCACACCCTTCTCTCACTGCCTGGCTGGTCACAGGGACCTGGCTTCCACAGGCCATTTTGATAAGAAAACACATGAGATAAATGTGGGCAGTCTGGAAAGGGAAGCACACAGCTTCACCTGCCTCATCTCACCAGTATTTCTTGGCCAAGGGAGTGTGATGCAAATTGTTTCCACAGCACAGGGCCTTGGTTACTTAATGAAATATTATTTAAGCTAAATGCCATAAAATCTGTAATATTGCTTTCTGGCAGAAATCTGCTTTGCTCCTCCCTTCCCAGGAAGGAGGTTGCATCAGCATATGTAAATACATGGGAAATTTAAAAGGAACACAAACACCAAGTGTATTACTGGCTGTGATTCAGACCTGTTTGTTTATCTGTGGTTTTTAGCACCATGCTAGAATTCCAGCCTCCCACCTCGAGAGCCAAACAGGCAGTGAGAGCAGGAGCTCTGCTCAGGGACACAGCTCCATGGAGCCTTACCACTGGAATCCACCAATGGGCTCTGTAAACCTGTGACGGATCAGGAACGTTGCAACAGCTTCAGCAACCTGAGAGAAGGGAAAAAAATAGCTCAGGATTTAAAGATGCACAGAGAGAACACAAAACCCAGTCAGTTTTCAAAGCCTGCAGTGTTTCTGACAACAGTTCACGTCCTCAGGGTTCTCTTGCTGAACCGTTTGCTCCTTTAAAACGAGAGCTCTGTGTAACACACTTCCAGCTTTACTCCAACACCGACCCTGCCATCAAGAAGTGTCCCAACTTTTTCTCCACCCATTTCAGTAATTCTTAAAACAATGTCTAAGTTTAGCAGGTAGAACAGGTACATTCAGGATGCAAGACAGTAACCTGGAATGGTTTGGGTTGGGAGGAAGAGTAAAGCTCGTCCAGTTCCAAGCCCTGCCATGGGCAGGGACACCTTCCACCAGACCAGGCTGCTCCAAGCCCCGTCCAACCTGGTCAGTACTGCTTAGAATGTACAAAAAAGGATTAACAACTGAAGAACTCAGTATGTTTAGATAAAAATACCTACTTCAAACTGGTAAAATGAAGCACAGAAAGGCTGAGTTTTAACACAGCTGTGGGTGCAGAATGAGCTTTAAAACCAGATGTGCTTCCAGCCACAGGCTCCACTGTCTGCACCACATTCCTGCTCCCATTTGGACACGAGCTCCGGCAGTGCCCAGAAGCAGCACTGCTCTGTCAAAGCTGCCTCAGGAACATTTGGTTTCTATTTGGAAAATGTGAGCCACCCAACTCAACAAAACACAGACCAACCCCTAAAGCTGCAGCTTAGTGCAAGGGATGGTGGGGAATTGCATGCGGAATGGAAGGGAGGAGAAATCCACACTCCACATGGGTAGAATTAAGTTCATCACCACGAGCCTGAGAGTTAAATCCATAGCCCAGTCCTGTGGCATGTAACGTCTTAGTCAGGGCTTTCCAGGCAGCTAAAAAATCCCAGCTGCTTGTGAAAGCCAGTTGTTGTGCCAAAAAATGCCCCTGAAGTATGATCTCTGCTCCATGGGTAAAGGAACAGATCCCTTTTTGCATTTCAGATCACGGCTTGTGTAGCTTCAACCCCACAGTGGGGGCTCACCTTGTCCGGAGCGTCTTCATGGACTGCGTGGCCACACTGAGGGAGGACCTGCATCTGGAACTTCCCTGTGGATTGAGAGAGTCAGCACGTCGATCTCACGCTCTGGAACGACTAACCTCACTAAATGCAGATGGAAAAGAGGCCCCAGGGATGGCAGGAAGTCTCGGCAGACTCCGCACCTTGCACGGCCGATGGTCTCCAAAGAACACATGGACCAGCTGCTTAATTCACCTTCTCCAGGTGTAACTAGAGCAGGAGAACTCCAGGTTCCCAGGAGTCAAAACGAAGCTGAACTTCTCAGAGCTTCTCAATGCAGGCAAGTGTCAGAGTTGGAACTCTCATTGGATTTACATTAAGGTAACGTTTATCCTGCTATCCAATACTTATTTTCCAGTACTGGTTGCTCTGGAAAGCTGGGATGGGAGTGGGGGGGTGAAACCCAACCCAAACCCCCAAACATGAATGAAGGTGCTTAATCTTGGTCTGCTGTCTGGGTGATGGGACAGTTTTGAATGGTCCCAAGTGTTCTAGCTAGGAACATCAGGAATGTAAATGGATTAGAAGGAAGCCCTCACACACTATCATTCTGATCCAAGAGCAGTGTGGCAGCTGAACACGAGATTGAACAAAACCCACGAAAAGAGCCCTTTGAATGGAACCTTTCCCTCCTCACCTTCCCCACCTTTCCTTGACCACAGTAGGAGAACACTATGGGATAGATGAATGCTTTCATGCCCATTTGTCTGGATATTGACTGTACCCATAGCTACAAGCTGTCATGCAAAAAGAGCATTACAGTAAGGCTGGAGTAACAATATTACATACTTACCTTGCATCTGTCCAATGGTCAGATCTTTATCCAGCCTGTCAACACCTACAATCAAATAAACAAATGTGTTGGAGAACAGCCAAGAGAGAACACAACTCTCTGAGCCAGGCTTTACTCCACATTTTAAAAGGGACATTAGCTTGAAAAACAGAAAATAAACATCTCTGACACACACAACAAGGACATTTCACTGCTGCACCTTGAGAGAGTAAAGTGACAAGAAAGAAACAGCCAAAAATGCAAGAGCACAGCCTTTCTTACAACTTCAAAAGATATTTGCACGCTGTATTTCCTGTTAAGGTACAAAAAGGGCTTAAAGCTGTATTTGACTTTGCTTGAGGAGTTCCAATCACACCAGGCTATTTTAAGAGACACAGAGAAGCCCAGGTATTCCCAGGAAACACCGCAGTCCATTGCTGACCCTGTTCTCTAAAATACAAGAGTGACATCACTGAAGTGCACACCAGGACTGGAAAAGACACCTACCAGCTAAAAGCAAAAGCTTTGGAGTCGGACAGCTTAGGAAGAGGTTGGATAAACCCCTGAACCAGCCATCCCAGTACTTTTCTGTCTTGGCCAGTTCGATTCTCCATGTGTATAAATGCTCCTTCTTTGTCTGCAGGGAGGAGAGAGAGCTCTGCATTAGTGATCAGTCACACAGCAGAAAGAAAACCACCCCAGGGAGCCACTTGCAAATGCATAAATATACAGACATAAAAAAGAAAAAAATACTGGCTCCCTCTGGTGGATTACACACTTCCAGGGATAACCCTCCTTGCTTCTACATCTCTCTCCAAATCAAAGCACATGACTAGGGAACAAGAAAGTCAGCAAGAGCTACACCAAGAGAAGAGTCTTCGGGAGAAGGCTGCACCATTCAGGGCAATCAGTTTGCTATTTTTTACTGACACAAACAGCTCACAAATTGTCTGAACATTTGGGCTTGGCTCTCATCCAGTCTCCTCTCCCTGGAGTGGTTCCCTTTCATATCAGAATGATTTGGATAACCACAGGTGACAGCTCTTGCAGGGGAAACTGAAAACACAGCAACAAACTCCCTACCTCTGTGTCATCCTCCTTCTTCCTTTTGTTGACAGAGCCTCCTCCTTCCTCATCCTCATCCTCCTCCTCCTCTTCCTCAATAATTCCCTCTACTATGGCTTTAGGGCCTTCAGGACTGGCAGCCCCTTCGCACCTGTGGAAATAAAATCAGAAACTGGTTCCCTGACAAAAGAAAAACTCCAAACCAAAACACCACCCAGGACTAAACCATAGGTGTTCTTCAAGCAAATTAGCTTGAAGAAATTTTCATTTTCAAGTGCACTTATACAGCAATGATATTGTAAAACAGAAAAAAATATTTTAAAATAATAAATAAACCAAAGGCCACCTACTGTTTGACTTGACCAACCATGGAAACTCTGGCAGATTCGAGATTTCTTATCTGTCCACTTTTTACACTAGGAAAAAAAGTAATAATCAGAAGACAGAAGTATTTACTGAAGAGATTCAAGAATCAGCAGGCCCAGAAGCAGGAGTTAAACTCCTCTACAGCTCAGGATTTCCCCAAACTATTCCCAAAGCTCCTGCTCTCAGACTGAACAGAGTGGCTCCCGCTAAACTTATGTGAACCTCCCGTTGTCACTGTAACTGTGAGCAAGAGGGAGAAGTGCTGGTGGGGAACCAGCAAAACAGGGTTAAACCATGGCAGGGGGCTGGGAGGGGGCCTGTAAACAGCCAGATTATGTGAAGTTTGTTTCCTTCAGGAGTAAAGCTACAAAGACAAGCGATCCCAGAGACCGAGCCCAAGCTTTACCTCCACTCAATGGCATTCTCAAGCGACTTGAATGTTTTGGGGCGACTCCTCAGGAAGTTCTGCATGCTGTTCAAGGCATCCATGGCTGTACCTAAAAGCAAATGATGTCATCTTCGTCAACTTCACGCCATCTGATGAAATTATTGCCACGTCCCTCTGTACAAAACCGGCTGCAACACGCTCAGAGGGAGCTGGAGCTCCCCAGTGATTTAACGCTGCTAAGGAAAGTACAGATTGGTATTCCTAAGCCAACAGCCATAGTGGAAGATCACTATTTGAACAGGCAGGCTGTTCAGACAGCAGGAGAAAACAGCCACCATTTATCAGCACCAGGCATTACAGCAAAAGTCAGCCTCTTCCCCACCAAGAAAGCCTTTCAAAGAAATCAGTGCCACAGTTCAGCTGACAAGGTGGTGTTAAGTCACAGGTTTGACTCAGTCATCTCAAAGGTCTTTTCCAACCTAGCCGATTCTCTGATTCTGCGAAATCAGCAGGAGAAGAGCAATCAGGGAGCGCACCTGGGAAAAGGAGGGGTCGCACTGGGAAGATTTTTGTGCGCGTAGGATCTGTTAGGAGGATGGAACCGGCTTAAAAACGGGGCAGAACTTCCCGCCTGGGGGGATTTGGGTCGAAGAGAAGAGGCAGAAGACAGCCGAGGGGCGGCGAGGCTCGCGGCGCAGCCGCACTCACCTTCCACGACGTCGATCATGCAGAGCCCCAGCAAGCTGGGCACCAGGTTGGCGACGGCGGTGTGCACGGCGATGGCCCCCCCCATGCTGTGCCCGATCAGCATGATGGGCGGCGGCAGGTCCCCGTACAGCGCCTCCACCACGTTCCCCACGTCTCTGCAAAGGGACAGCAAGGCAGGGATGGCACCCCCGCCTCCAGGGGGGGACAGGGGACGCGCCCGAGACGGGTGTGCGGCCCCAGAGCCTCTTCCAAGCCGCGGGCAAGGCACGAGCTGATCCTCCTGTGGCTGCTCCGCCTTAGTGCCGAAGCAGGAAACCCTGCAAGCCAACGCTTTCCGGAACATCCACGTAATTCCTCTCTTTCTTAACAGAGCCCTCATTTAAAAGGTACTAATATAAAAGATATTCGAGTAGCCTGGTCTAATGGATGGTCCCTGCCCACGTGGATGAAACTTATAGTCCCTTCCAGCCCAAATTCTGTGGTTCCTTGTAGAAAACATGTTAGGCTGACACTTGCTGGTGGAAATGTTACATAAAAGGGGAGTAAAAGCCGTCAAGTCATCTTGCGTGGAAGCACAAACCAAGAAATTCATTCTTCTTAAAAGAAGTAACTGGAATTAGAGAGAGAAGAATAACTGGCCCTACTGACCATGGCAAAGATGAACAACACTGAGCACCAGCAAAAAGATTGGGACTCTGTGAGCACAGATGCCACGGGGCAAGGGGCAATTTCCCAATCCTTCCCAAAAGGAACCTACTGTTAAACTGAAGTTGTCACTTCTCAACACTTTTCCCAGGATGGGAAAGCTGGCTGCTATGATTCTCAAACTCCAAAACAGCAGCAGAGCTAACAACTGAAAGCTACTGAAGAGCAGTCTAAAGCCACCCCCCAGCTGGCTCTCCTGACTACAACCATTCAGAGGAACCTGAGAACTGAGCGGTATTGAAAATGGAAAACGAGTGAAAAAAGTGAACAGGCTGACCAGCTTGTTTGCTCTGCTGGAGAAAACTCCTTGAGGATTTGATTTAAAAGAACCAACAGGAACACCAGCTATAATTTAAGGCTCCTATTTAAAAGATATTCAGGACAAAGTTTTAAGCTTATTGCTAAGAAGAGGGGAAGGTTTCAAAACAAAAGGAACGTGCTTTCCCCCCACAGCAGTGCTGCTCCAGATCTAAAATATTCTAATGATTTAATCCAGCATCTCCTCAGGACAGTTACACATCAGGATCTGACAAGGCATAAGCAGCAGGAATAAGGTATACAATGGAAGTCAGAATACATTTCACACATGGCCTCCCCTCAACAAACCAAGTGGATTTGTCCATGGGAAGGTTACAAAACCCTTCATCACTTAGTTGTAGTCACAGCAAAGAGCCTCTTTGTACTAAATATGGACAGAACATAATGTGCTTAGCAGTGGTTATTTGCTTTTCTTACAGTTTTGTCAAGAGGGGGGTGGATTTGCATGCCAAAGCGGGTCATGACAGTTTGGAAAAGCAATTCTGCGCTTGAAAATCCTGTGCCTGTGACCCAGACATCAGGGGTGCTACCAGGCCAATGTGGGCCTGCTCTGAACACTCACTCCAAGGGCTGAGGAAGAGTCAAGCTGGTGACTTCAGGCTAAACTACCCCATGGATGTCTAAGGAAAGCATTCCACCTCCATTAGGAACTCTTCAGCATGTTTAAAGTGCTCATTGCTTAAAACTCAGGGTACTCGGAGAACAACTCCAGTCCTTGGAATCTGACTCAGCTGGGAGAGACATCATTTCAAACTGTCCCAGAGTGGAAGGAAAGAAGGGGTAACTACCAGAATCATGTGAAATGAAACTGTCCCAGCTCCTTTGAATGAAGGCGCTGTGCCCTCAAGTAGTTTATTGTTCAGCCAAGGGAAGAAAACGGAGGTTTGCGAAAAGGGAAACAAGCATAAGTTTCCTTACTTTGACATAGTCTCTGCAGACAGATCTTCAGGATTCCTTACTTTTGTTTCTCCTGAAAAAAACCCAAAAGTTAAGTTCACTTAAGCTGAAAAACTTCAGGCCCCCTCAGGACTTAGAGCAGCGAGAGTACAAAGCTTTTAAGCACAGATATGAAGAGCAAGGCTACTGCAATGAACATGAATAATTAAGAAACACAAAATTAACAGGAACACTCGGTACTTTGGGTGGGAAACACTGCCCATAACTGTTCTTCATGGATCTTAAAATGAAGGAACGGTCCTTATTTCTCATGGCAAAGACGACCTACAGGTTATGGAAATATTAAAGCAATATGAAAAAGCGGGAGCGTGTAACACGCTGATTTGACTCCAGATTTATTTCTTTGACTTACCGTGGCCTCGGAGGTCTAAAGCCACAATCCTACACTGGATCCTGTTAATGATTGCAGACTGCAGGGAGAGAGAGAGAGAATATTGTTTGCAAAGTGGGATTAGCAACAACAAGCCCTCCCTAAAAACCCTTGGACTGGACAGGGTGTTACAGAGCGCAAGCAGAAATATTCCCTAAGACTGCCCTAAATGGGCCAAAGGCCCATCCTTGTTACCACTGTGAACATGGACAGTTATTTCACTGTGCGTAAGACGTGACCTGGGTCTCCTGAGATCACGAATTCAAGCCCTGCAGCACCTCTGAAAACTGGAACAGCAGTGGGATTATGGACACCAAAGGGATCCCCTTGCTTTTCAAGCCCCACACGGAACAAAATTACTCTTGGCTCCATGGCTGGCACGGAGGTGAAGCAACTGCTTTGCAGTACACGTTCAGTTTGCTCTCAAAGGATAGAATTTTACCAGCTGAAATGTATAAAAATTAATAGTCCAAAGAGGTCAGGGGGAACAGCTGAGGAACCTTTTTAAGGTAAGGCAGGGCATAATAACTGCAACACAATTATGGCTCTATTTGTCCCTGACAGATCAATTTAACTAAGTTATCTCAGGCATCACAGAGAAGTGGCATATTTTGTTGACAGGAAGACTTCTGTGTTAAGGAATCACTGATTATTTAAATAACAGCCTGGTAGAAGTGGGGGAATTTGGTGAAGGATTCTTAATAGAACCACCTCCGCAACTGGCAAAAGCTACCCAGACCTCAAAGCTACCCAGTCCTCTTCTTTTGATTTTCCAGCTATTCAGTTCTTAAATGACTGGAGCAGTTGCTTTCCCCAAACCCACTGAATCCACAGATTAGTATTTCCAGCCCCTAAAGACAGCCCATGCACCTCAGTGATAACCCCAGCCATGCAAGGATAATATTGTTATCTTTTAGAATACTGTTTCCCTGTGTTTCCCAGAGGTGAATGGAGAACTGCCTTCCACACTCACACAGCTCCACTTCCACACATGTATTTCCACAGAGCAGCAGCTTTACTTACAGTAAACACAGCCCAGGAGAGAGCAGAGTGGCCTCCACCGTGTAACAGCAGCAAGAC
Source organism: Hirundo rustica (assembly GCF_015227805.2). NCBI lineage: Eukaryota > Metazoa > Chordata > Aves > Passeriformes > Hirundinidae > Hirundo > Hirundo rustica. The sequence continues at coordinate 339,773 of NC_053451.1, forward strand.
AGGCCCCTCCACGCCACTTTTGTAAATTCGAAAAGTGTATGAACAGTTAAGGGCGTTTCACAGAGCTACTTCAAGGCAGTAGAATGGATTTTGGAGCTTGCAATACCCAACAGTATTTTATTTCCATCCTTCATTTCTCTGACCAACAGGAAATGTTCAAGCATTACCTGGACGAAAAATGTAACTCAAATGAAGCTTGAGGAGTTGTATACCTGCTCCCAGGTTTTCTCCCCTCCTATAATTCACTCATCCCCTGCCCTTTTCTCCCTGGGCACAACAGGGAAGTGAACTAAGAGAAAACTAGAAATCCATTAGTAAAAAAGATGGAGAGCTATTTTTTATACAGATAATGAGAGGACAAGGGAATGGTTTTGAACTAGAAGAGGGGAGATTTAAACTGAATGTTCCTAAGAAATTCTTTCCTGGCAGGGTGGTGAGGCCCTGGCACAGGGTGCCCAGAGAAGCTGTGGCTGCCCCTGGATCCCTGGCAGTGCCCAAGGCCAGACTGGACAGGGCTTGGAGCACTCTGGGACAGTGGAAGGTGTCCCTGCCCACAGCAGGGGTGGCACTGGGTGGGCTTTAAGGTCCCTTCCCACCCAAACCACGCTCTGGTGATTCCATGATTCATGATGGCACCTTGTCCACACTTGATGAAGGGCTGTGCACTCCCCCAGGGGTTTAATATAGAACAAAAAGTGTAATAGACCTATTTGGATAGGTTGTGTATAGAAGCATCCCAAATTCAAGCAACTCTTAGTTTAGGATTTATTCTGCCCCCTTCAGCAGAAGCTTGAGATCCCATATGATGTGAACTGTGGAAGCAGCTGAAATAATGATTGGGTTGGTGCCCACTGCTCTGCCCCAGGGACCTGGAGCTCCAGCACATCCCCTCTGTGCACAAACCCCAGCTGATGAAGAGACTTTTCTCACGTGTTGGTCACAGTTTCAGGCACTGAACAGTGATCTCACACCTCCCAGTGTGTTTGGAGAGAAGTAACTCAGAAGTTTGGGTTTCCTGATGGCATTCCTATCCTGGAAACATCTGCAGAAAAATCTCTGGCTGCACTGCCAGAAGACACTGATGGCATCACAACCTCTGCCTTGGCCAGAAATTTGGAAGTATTTACTCACACCTACATGTTTCTGTCGAGGTTTATCTGTTGTACTGCTGCTATTAATCCTGAGCACACGGTTCACTGATTCCCACTTAACCAACTGTAGTTAATAAAAACAAATGAACAGCTTTGGTGCTGACATGGTTTGAATTGTGAGAACCTGATGAGTGTTTCCCTGCAAAATATGCTATTGAACTGGTGGAAACACTTTTTAAAATTAGTGATTACAAAAGAAGCAATACCAGGAACCAGCCTTGCTGTCAGCCTAGGAGGGATAGTTCTAGTTACTGACACTGAGCCCTGCAAGAGACATAATGGAGGAGGAGAAAGAACACATGAAAAGCTGAAAAACCCCAATAAACTAAACAAAACATGGTATCTCCCCAATCTCTGAGATGACGACAATTTCAATGTGGAAAAAAAGGATATATCCTTGCCAGTGTCATTTTCTACCACAACGTCCTCCATAGACTCAAAGTACTGGCTCCAAAGCACTGGTGAAAAATCACGCTTTCTTCCTGGGCTGCAAGACAGAAAAAATTCCATAAGAAAGAGTTATTTTTAAAGTCTTCCACTGAAATTGGCATCCAGGCCTCCTCTCACTGAAGAGAACATGCTGGTGTTACACAACAGCTCAGACTGGAAGCAAACAGCGCATCAGTGAAATTCCCATACAATCACAATATTCAGAATTTTATTGTCACTGAAGAAATCCTCCCCTTCCCCCCTCCCTAACTGCTGCTCTTATTGAGGAAATGTAGTGGAAACAGAGAAAAGAATATTTTCCTCATCAAGTAATTCCAAGGAAGACTGAGCAACGGTGATTTAGACTACACAGACCCAAGCCAAGGGAAAATAAACAGAGCAGTGATACTGCCCCAGTGCAACCTCCGAGTCTGCAAGGATCCACAGACAAAAGGTGTCCATGTGACAAACCAATTTATTTTTTGCTTCCTTCAAAAGGTGCAGCTGTGCCCTCTCCTTGTACCCCCATTACTGACAAAAGGCTCCGCAATCCGAATTTTCCTGATGACTCAGTAGATGCAGAAGATGCTTCTCGGGCTGGTATTTACTCAGTAAGGCTAAAAGAGTAGTGCTTAATTTTGGAAGTGGCATAATTAGGCTCAATTCGAGCCCAGGATACAGGATGAGTAACAGTGCACCATTTTAACCACGTTTTTGCACTTCAGCTCTTCTGGGGGAGGCAGGCAGGCAGCACAGAATATTAAAATCAAGCATGGGCGTGAGGGGTGAAAGACCTTCACAGCAAAAAAATCCCTGCTGAAGTTTCTCCTGAATTCTTGGCTTCCTAAAGAAGTAGAAAATAACAAGACAAAGCAGCTTTTTAATTTTGTAGGAACAAAATTGGTTTCCCCTGGTGTTTCTAGGATATGAAACATAAACCAGCCACCCCTTGAACGGACCAAATTCCCTCCTGCGGGTTACCAGACTTCTTGTCAACTCTCAATTAAATAAAAAGAGATGTCGCACACCTACATAAATCCAGGAACTATTAATCTCTTTTACTGCCTCAGCTTAATCTCATTCTCTGATCAAGGAAAAAATATCACATTCAAAGCTCAATTTTTCCCTGGAAGCCATCCCAGCCCTGATCACATGCTCCCTCCATACCAGTTCTGGTTCTTTCTGGAGAGGGAGAGAACTGCCCACAGCTTGGATGACTTCCCTCCTCTGGTTTTTGAATAGGTAGGATGTGCAGTTAGCCAAAATGAACTCCATCACCCTTTCAAAACGCAGCATTTCAGCTGCAGTCAGACTTCTGCACACGGTGCAGCTGGTTTTGGGTTCCAGTGCCCCGAGCAATTCCAGGTGATCAGCAAACACCTGCCTGGCTACACCCCTCCCCACAGAAATCTGGTGAAGAGCAGAACTCCCAGGTAACCCAGCCCCTGCACTACTGCCACCCCAGAACTCTGGAAGGGAATTCTCTTACCTCCAGGGGAGGCAGAGCATGGGGAAGTGTGTCATGCTGGATGAAGTGCTTTGGCTCTGTGCCCAATGAAGCCATTTTTTGGAAGGAGGGCTACAGGATGGACAGCCACTGTTACAGGGGAACAGCAGCCTCTTGCCTGGTGCAAAGAAATCACCCGTCACTGGACCAGGCTGCTCCAAGCCCCATCCAGCCCTGCCTTGGACACTTCCAGGAATGAAAATGTCTGTGTCTCCTTCAAATGTCATTTCTGAGAGCACAGATCCACTGTTAGAACTTTCAGGCAAGATGCTGATACCAAGGCAGATCCATGGAGAGAGAGGATCTCATGAACTGCAAGAGGAAGCCACGAAACCAAGGCGGAGCCAATCCCTAGGAGCTTGCCACACTGCTGCATTTAGCAATGCTGCAAATTCAGCTTAACAAGAGGGAACACCTCCAGAGAAAATGTTAGTAGTGGTGTCATACGTGAACTACCTGGCAAAAACATACAGCAGAACTCCTGTGCTTGCAAGAGAATGGGGGCAGAGACTGAAGAGGAGCTGGGAATTAAAAACTATCATCACCTCTGAGGTAAATACCTATCTGTCATGATTTAAAACAGAATACTTGCCTCCAAGCAATGCTGAGGAAACATGAGTGACCTCAGGTTTAACCTGAACCCCCAAAAGGGCAAAATAACCATGAGGCTTTCCATAAAATCCCAGGTGACCAGAGGGTTGAGCAAAAACATTTCTCCAAAGGAAAGAGACTTTAATTTTGAGTTTTTCTAGAGCTGCTTTTTTTAGTGAAGCACCAACACACATTCAAAATTAGAGGTGTGCCTAACAAACAGCAGCTGTGGTTTTGCACCTTCCTATGCTGAAGCCATATTTTGCTGACCAATATTTAAGCTGACAGAACTAATTACAGCTTTTTAAAGTATCCAGCAAACCAAAGCAGAAATGGATGACATAGTAAGTTTTCTAGAATGATCCCTCAACTCCAAGCCAGCCAGCCAGCATCTTAAACTGGAATTACAAAACAAATTTTGGGCACCCTCTGCAGCTGTTTTATCCTATTGTGCAGTTTGTCCTCTTTATCATGTCCTCAATCCCTAGGATGCCCACATGGCTCAGCAAATCTCTCCCCAGTTTTGAAGGGGTTTTCTTTCAGGTGTTTTCCTAAAATGAAAAAAAAAGAAAAAAAAAAAGAAAGAAGGTTGCACCAAGCAGAAGGAACCATTTTCAGAAAGTCTTTTTTTCTGCTGAGAGCCCCTATTTAAAACTACTAAAGCAAATATAGAACAAGTGCATGAATGAAGAGATTTCATTCTCGTGTCGTATTTGAACCCAACCAAATGAAACAACATCTCCAAGTAAGAACTGCCACGGCTGACAAGTTGTATTTAGGAATTCTAAAAATTGACAAGGACAGTATCTTAACTTCTGCCTTAGAGATGCTGAATACATAAAATGTTGTGGGTTTTTTTATTAAAAGGATTCCAAGGGGAAAAAATGGATTAAAAAGGAAAAGAATGAGTTGGAATTGCCATGATTGAATTACAGGGATCTGATCCAATCTTGCCCTTCTAGATAATGAAAATATCTTCAGCGATTGTACCTGATTTTTACTCACACATTGGAAAGGAACAGCAAACTGACTTTCACTTTTAAATCCCATTCAGGTGCTCAACTCTGAATGAGCCACCAGCAAAAAACAAAAGGCAAAAAACAAGACAGGAAACGCAGCAGCTGCTACAGCTGTTGGGATCTGCTGCCCTGGGTCTGGGGCCTCTTGCTCCACCACTGCCTTTACAAATCCTATACTTTTATTTCTCCACGGGCCATAAAGCCTGATTTTGTTTCCATTTCAGTCGAGCAATTCGAAGGAATCACTTGCAGCACGCAGGCAATTCCCAACACAGCCTTGGCCGGGAGCGCTCCGTAAAGAAATGGACACGGAATTATTTTAGCGGCCGAGTTTCACATGCTGCTTGAGCTGAAGAGAACCTCCAGCTTCCTTTGGAAAAAGCCTTTTGGAACCATCACTTCATTGGGCAGTTCTGCTGGAGAGCGCTTAAATCCAGGGAGGAGAGGACTGCGCTAGCAAAGCAGGAACCGATGCCACGCGCTACGAAATACAGTGAATTTCTAAGCACGCATCCCACGCTCCCACAAAACCCAGCCCAAACTAGGCTGCAGGAGCCGTGCTGGAGATCAGGGGAAACTCCCTCCCCAGAAGGGTCTGTCCAGCCCTGGCACAGCTGCCCAGGGCAGAGGTGAGTGCCCATCCCTGGAGCAGTGTGGATGGGGCGCTCGGGCACGTGGGATAATGGTGGCCTTGGCAGGGCTGGGGGAACGGCTGGACTCCGAGATCTTGGAGGGTTTTTCCAACCTGAACAATTCCATGTTTCAATTTGCTTCGGACAGTTTGACTGCTCAAATGAGACTCTCCCACGGAGAGACATAAGGAAGTGACTGTACTGAAAAATAGCAAAAAATGACTTTAAAGAAAAAGCTAGAAACAAGTTTATTTTCACATACTTAAATGGAGCAACAGGTGCCATTTTTTTTACGAACTACTGAAACACATATTAACCTCTTAACAGCATATTACCAAAAAATGCAAGACTTTATTTTGGATAAGAAGTCCTTGGTGAATTTTATTTTTCTGTAGCAATCTCACATGCTTGACCCTCTGCTTCTCTGCTTTCAGCCACACCACAGTCACATTAAGATGACCTGCATGGTGGAAAAAAAAAGGGAATAAAAAGAAAGTGCCCAACACACCAGTCAGAGGATTTAGCCACAGAAAAATCAAGTTGCTGGCACTCTTGGATATTAAGTTTAAACACAATTTTTTAACAGTCTGGCCTGCAATTCAAGAAATTGAAAGCACAGAAATAAATCACATTTATAAATGTGAGATGCTTAATGCAGCAAATAAATGTTTTCCTCAGTTTAGTTATTCTTGTTCCCTGTAAAAGTTTGGATTTTGAAGGACTATTCAGTGCAGCCCTGTACATCTGCCAGCACTGTAAATCACACTGTGTTTTCCCTGTGCAACTAATTCCATTCTCTTTTGGTGGAATTCTCTTCAGGGGGAATCTTGCTCTTGTTTGCGCTGAACTGAACTTTGATAAGGATAAACTCAGCCTAAGCTCAACTTTCTATCCCACTTCCTCTCGTTTCCTTCTCACAGAAGCCGCGGGCCCCTCCGGATGAGGCCATTCCACGTCGGATTATTCCTCCCACAACACGAACATCACCCATAGAGGGATTTACTGGGTAGGTGGCAGATGGGTAAATCAAAAATACACTGTGCTGTGCAACCACAATGTGATTATGAACTACTCCCCAGTGCTTCCAAGGGAAGAATTCCAGGGGAATTCTCCATCCTTAAGTGCAACACTGGATTTTGTGTCAGTGCTCTCTGAGAGCATTTGGAAAAGAAAAAAGGAGGTTTGTAAAACGACATAAAATAAACTTTCCTTCATAATCATTTCCCTAACAACGTTTAAAACCTCTGCAATGTATGGTAAGAGAGGAAGAATTACAGAATTTAATATGTGTTTCACCCTTAGCCACTGGTGAAACTTCTCCCACGGCTCCCAGAATGTGCTCTCAACCTCTGCTCGAAAGATTAGAGTATCCCAGACTTTTCCAACATCTGGAAACGCAGATGTAAGCAGGGACTAAAGTCACAGAGCTCACCTACTTCACATGGGTGCCTGTGGCTGAGAAGTCCCGTTTCACAGAATCATGGAATAGTCTGACTTGGAAAGGGACCCATCACAAGGATTATCAAAGTCCAGCTCCAGCTCAGGAATTCAGCTCCTGAGAATTTCCATACACCTCTCCCCGCAGCCACACTCCGGGGTACGACCCAGACATCGCGCTTGACCCTTCCCCCAAACACTGATGGCGACAGGACCGGGAGGGAAGGGCTGGAGAGCGGATCCCAGCGCCTGCCACCTTCCCCCATCTGGGCAGTGACACCCTTGCGGCTGGAGAAGCCTGATCCAGATGTCACTCTCCTGGAGCACTGGGAAGCAGGACCAACCCTCCCTCCAGAGCCCCTAAGAATGACCGCCCCTGGCTCCATATCGCCCAGTAATGACCATTCCCTCTGTCCCGATCCCCAGGACGAGCTCCCCTCTGTCCCGATCCCCCGATCGTGACCTGTCCCTCTGTGCCGATCCCCCGGTCGTGCCCGTTCCCTCCGTCCAGATCTCGGAATGACGTGCCTCCCTCCCTCGTAGATCCCCCCAGCAAAGACCACCCGTCCCTCCAGACCCCCATCACGAGCCCCGCTCCCTCCAGAGCCTCCCCTCGCCGCGATCTCCGCATCCGCCCCTGCCCTTCCTCCGCCTACCCCATGCGCATCTTGGACCCGGACTGGCCGCCGCCGCCGGGCAAGGGGGGCCGAGGCGGGAGGCGGCCCAGGTGCAGCTGCTTCTCCAGGGCCGACATGACAGCTAGGGACGCACCGGGAACACCGGGACCCCCCGAGCCGCCCCCGCCGCCCCGCCCCGCCCCGCCGGAAGCGGCTCCCCTAACAGCGCCGCCACGCGGCACCGAGGGCACCCGCCCGCTTGGCACCAAGGGAAACGTAGTCCGCGCCCCTCTCGTGCCCTCCGCGCGCGGGGCGTGACGGGAGCTGTAGTCCCCCGCCGCGGCGGCGGTTGCCGGGCGGGAGGCGCGGGCGGAATGCGGCGGAGGGGAGGTGCGGAGAGGGTCGGAGCGGCGGAGCGGGGGCTTGGCGGGATACAGCGGGGGTAGAAGGGTGCCGCGCCGGGACGGGAAGCGCCGCGGGCGCTCGGGGTGATGTCCGGGCCGCTGACGCCTCCTGTCCCCGCAGGTCCCGGCGACCCCGCCGCCGCCACCAGCCTCCCGCCGCTCGTGCAGGGCCCGGCGCGCTGCTTCCTGCGCTGCACCGTGTCCCGCGTGCTGTGGGCGGCCCCGCAGCCGCCCGCCGTGGTGCGCCTGCGGTGGTGGGGAGAGACCGGCGGCGGCACCGTGCTCCAGCCCGCCTCCCGGCCCGGGCAGCCCGCCGGGAGAACCAGCGCCCGCTTCGCCGTGCGCTGCGGGCCCCGGCAGCTCACCGCGTACCTGGCAGGTAGACACGGGGGAGCCGGGCCGTTCGCTAGGGCTACGGGAGGACGCGGTCCCAAGGCGTGCCAGGGGAGCTTGGGCATCGGGGGGAATTCCTTCACGGCAAGGGTGCTCTGCCTTTGGGAATGGGCTGCCCGGGCGGGTTACACTCGAGCGGTGGTGTGCCGTGTCCCTTTGTCCCGTCATAAGCGTTCCGTTTCTGGTAATCCTGTATTTATTTATCATAATTTATTACCGGTAATAGTGTACGTATTGACCCTTCTTTACCTGCTGCCTCGTTATCGTAATTTCCTTGTACAACACAGCGCTTATCTCCGGCATTTCTGTCATTTTAGCCACAAAGTGTGAGTTGTGACCGTGAGACTGAGCTGAAGATGTTCCTGATTTTTGCAGATATGGGCGTTCTTGTGCTGGAGGTTCTGACCAAACTTGACCACCTCCCCCTTGGCAGAGCACAGATCACTAAGCTGTCCCAGCTCTCTCCCAGCCATCCCATCAAAGGGTCTTTCGCTGTGGTGTCACCAACATCGGATAAACTTGGAGAGCTGCAGGTGATCTTGACGTCTTTGCTCATTGTTATAAATTATGTGCTGTGTCACTGGTGTAGTCAGGTGCAGGATCGAGCTGTACATGGCACACTGCAGGCTTGCTCTCTGTCCCAGGCATTTCTGAGCTAAGGTAACAAATGAAAAAACAAATACTGCTTGTGTTGGCTTGATTTTGTTTAGAGGGATGTGGGGTAGTTGAGCTTAAGGAGGAACGTGTGGTCATCTCTACACTGAGAGTGAGTATTAACAGTGGGTTTTAAAGTGGATATTTCGTTCTTACTCCTCGCTGGGCTGGAATAATAGAATATTTTGACATCTGGCATTAAGGAAGTTGTCTTGCAGCCCTGGCTCTGGAATATTAATTATGAAAGATAGTTGACTGGGATTTGAAAACATGTAAACATGTAGTTGTAAATATGTATCATAGCTGGATAATGTTAATATGACTTTATGTAGAAAAGCAACAGTTTTTCTTTGCACGACAAGTGAAGTTGAATGCAGTATTTACTGCACTTAATCAAGGACAGAACAAAGTAATATTTTCACATCTCATCTTTCAGGTCTCGCTGGTTCTAGAACCTCTGCCAGAGCTGTATGGCACCAGCAGCTCTGTGCCGACCACAGAAGGAGGTTTAGATGCTGCTGCTGCTCAGGGAAGCAGCAAGTCCCAGCTCCCTGCTCCATCCCAGCAGCCCAGGCACACACGAGTGACTGCTGAACAGGAGTCTGTTGACAACAGCAAAGCCGTAACTCCTAGGTACCTTCTTTTTTTCCTCATGACAAAATTGTGGTTTATTCTGCACTTCACACAGAATTTTTCAGTAGTGGCAGTACACTTGTGAGTTATGGGATGCTTAATCTTTTCAAACATACATTTTATATGAAATCCAGAATGTTGAGGAGTTCCAAGGTGATAGGGACAACTTCTTGTCTGATAGAAATTTGCATCTTATGTTGACTCAGTTCAAGTCATGCAAATTCACACAAGAGGTGCCTCAAATCAGGAATCACAGAATTATTTGGGTTGGAAGGGATCTTAAGGTTCATCTCATTTCAGCCCTGCTGCTAGAGCACCTTCCACTGTCCCAGGCTGCTCCAAGCCCCATCCAGCCTGGCCTTGGACATTTCCAGGGATGAGCCAGCCACAGCTTCTTTGGACTCTTCACAGAGTCTCACCGTGCTCCAGCAAAGAAACTTCTCCCGATATCTGATCTAAACCTACGCTCCGGCAGTGGGAATCTGTTCCTCTTGTCATGTCACAAAAGATCTTTTGAAAAGCTTTTTTAAAAAAAAATCTTTTACTTGCAGCTTGTGTCAGTGTCTCTGATGGTCAGTGGCAAGTGAGGAATCATTAAAATAACATGTCATGTTTCCTTTGGGAGCATGTCCTGAGGGGAGGATTTGCGGAGTTCTGAACCCCTTTCCCCACCCACCTGAGTTGTTACTGAGATAAGGTTTCCTTTTTCACTAGGGGAAAGGACCATTTGCTCCCCCAAGAGGACTCTGAGAACATGAAGGACACCTCTTCTGCTTCTCATCACCGTGTGATTTTACCAGATGAACATTTGAAAGTGAACCCTTCAGATGAGCTCCTGTCGTTTCCCACCGACGCCGATCCCGAAGCGTTTCCCCCAAGGAGCACACGGGTGCTCTCCGTGCACAACCCAGCTACAAAAGACCTGCTGTCAGGTTTGTGTGCAACTGGCTTCGTCCTTTAGATTTCACTGCAAACAACCCTTGATGCTGTTTCGTGTTCCTGTGTGGAGAGGAGATTTTCTGAAGGGAGGGAGAGACTTCAGACCCTCTCGCTGCATTACGCCAAAAGGGCCTTTACTTAAAAACTACTGTAGCCTGGGCTGAATTGAAATAAGCATTGGAGTAGGGCATGTTTCCATATGTGCTGTCTTTTGAGTTTCATATTTACAGAAAAGAACAGAAATTAGACATCCTGAAGTGACAAACTACTCTTCCCTGAATTAGTCCTGCTTCTGTATCCTAATAATGCCCTTCCAATACCTGACTCTGTCTACAGCTGAGTGGGAGACTGTTGGAGGATCACTCTCCCTCACTCCCAGCTGAGCGGTTTTCTGGTGTATAAAACATATTTGATCCCCAGTGTGTCAAGATCTCTTTTTAACAGCAGAAAACAGAAGTTTCTTGACTGTAACTGACACATTTGTTGTGTCTATACATTGCTTTTATATCACATTAAATGCTGAAATGTAATCTTTCTGCTTATTTCCCAGCTCTCTTGGACCAAGGCAGTAAACTCCGTGATGCCATGGTTGTTTCTGCAATGAAGTCCAGCCCAGACATGGAGATTGAACTGAATAAAATGTCTCATTTTGTAGAGAGAGACGATTTTAAAGGACTAACAAAGTGAGTTTGGATTGAGGGAAGTGAGATTCAAGCTCCAAACCATAAATTTTGAGGCTTTATCCGGAAAACTGTAGATACTGAGATTCATAGGATGTGTTTTAGGATTCATTTAGGGTGAAAGCAGCACATCATTCAAATGAGAAGTTAATTTCTCCCTGTGAATAAATGCCTAAATTTTGTGAATTCATTTTCATCTTCATGTAGTAACCCTTGATTTAAGTAATTAATTTTAATTTCATTTCTTAGTATATTTGTTTTTAGTTCAAAGTTATTTGGCAAGGAAATATTAAATGTTGGTGGGGAGTAAGAGGAGTGCAGGAAAGTGCAAGTGAAATGGCACTGCATCACAAAGAACAGCTTTTCAGAGAAGTGTAAGCAATTGATGACCTAAATGCATGTTTTATTCTTAGGAGAGAAGAAACTTAGATTTCTTGGTTTACCTCTGGAAAAATATGAATATTGCCTGTTGTTCTGTGATAACCAGAAAGCAATATCATTTTCTTTGACAGTCAGTGATCCTATTGCAAACTCCGTTTCATTTATTTCTGCACAAACTATTTGTATTTGTGTAAAAGTAGATTATTTTGGACTTCCCAGAAAAAAAATGATAGACTAATTAATGGATTAATCTTGCCTGTGCCTTAATGTCTTATTTTCCCTTTTACTGCTGTCTGTGCTTCCATCGCCATTACCCAGGAGCCCAAAATGCTTGAAGTCCAGTTTTGTGCCTACTCCTGAAGATCCCCATCACTTTGGATCTGAAGTTTCAGGTCAGCAATTTGACCTAAACTCTGAAGAAAGAGCAATCCAGTTACTGTTGGGCAGGTGAGTGTGATGCGCTGGAGGCTTCTGCAAGATTGTTCTTACCTGACCATTTTGAAAAATGTCTCTTGACTCTTCAAGTTGTCCATGTTTTTGGGAATGTAACCAGTGACTCGTGTGCAAGTGATGGAGGTGTTTTGTAGCTCAGCTTTAATGACAACCTGCATAGCTCCAAGTCACTTGGTGTAAAAGTGATGTCAGAAAGATGAACCACGATCTTTGACAAAACTAAGTTATTTAATAGTTGTAACTGTTGTGGCCTAAAATATTACATAAAGTAAGTACATAAAGCAAATGCCATGTTTCTTTGAAGAGGAAACGCTCTGTAAATTAAAATGAATGAGAAACAATAGCTATTTTTGATCTTTTCTCCAGATATTAAATGGACCTTTTCCTCTCATTTTGCATAGCAGGAGCATAAATGATTCTTCCATTGTCTCCACATCTGCGCCCTGATTACACAGCCTCTGGGTCAGATATGGTTCAGGTTTTCAGTTCATGTTTCTTGTGCCCTGCACTTACTTTTTCACTGTGGTTTATCAGTAGATGACACTGTAGTGCTGCAGACCATAAAATGATTTTAAACTCACAGAGGAAACTCTTAAACCAAACTAACCCCAGCTTGTGTCTAAAGATACTTGTGTTTGCACCTACTCAGGTATACCTTGGGGTATTTTTTTAATCAAAATAAATTGTCCTTAAGTGTTACTGGTATCTTAAAGCATTGCAGAAGTTATAAAGTAGTGAAGGGTAAAAATTAGAGGTAGATATTCATAGGTAGATTTTATGATGAAAGTCATCGAGGTCTGGAGTCGGTTTTCCCGAGAGGTTGTGGAACGTGCAGCTTTCAAGATACCCAAATTCCAACTGGACAAAGCTTTATTTGCGTCCCTTCCCTTTGAGCAGGGGTTGGACTGAGTGATCCCCAGAGATGTGTTCTAACCCCAGCTGTCCCGCACTCCACACACCCTGCTTTGCTGTTGGGGCAGGGATGTTATCCTGAGGGAACCCTTCTGGCTGGGTCACAGATGTGCTGAGTGAGCACAGCTCTGTCTGCAGCCAGCAGAGCCCAGATGCAGGATGAAATAGGCAGTATTGGCCACAACCCTTCGAGACTGACTGCAGAACTTGGGACACTAAGGTGGGTTTCTCTCTCTTGTATCCACAGTGCTGATTTCTCTCCGGGGCATTTTTGGGATCAAACAGGCTCCCTGTGGGATTCTCTCTCCCTTGGCAGTGAGGGATACGACAGTGAACTCGGTGCTCCCCATTATGACCAGAGTTTGCTGGAGAAGCTTTTTTACACAGCTCCTGTAAGTGCAGATCCAAAGGAAAATGTGTACGAAAATGGAACTTTGCATGATCAAAAAACCTTCAGATTTCAGTATTTTTGAGGCTGAATAAGCATTAAGTATAATATAAAGGCTTGTGAGCATGTACATGCATTGCTTAAAATTAATATTTTTAAAAGAATATTGTTGGAAATTGCTGGGATTGGGGCTGTCTGTTTTGTTTTTTAAATGCCTGAAATTTTGATACCATTTTAATTGTTTCAAATGATGCAGTGCACAAGTTGTTTTCCATTTATGTATTGTCACCATTATGGAACTCTCTGTACAACGATAATTAACTTTGTATTTATGTGCATTATTTCTGCTTTAGAAATCTGATTCCAGTTTGAGTGATTTCCTCAGTGATGATGATGTTAAACCCTCAAAAAAAGCATCCAAGACCGAAACTCTCAAAAAGGCAGGCCCTGTGAATGCACAGAAGGATTTTCCTGCCTTTGTTCAGAATGGGACAGAAACTAAACCCAGGTAGTTACAAACCCAGGTAGTGACTTCTGTTCTGACCTCATCTGAATTGTATTCCCTTTTTTTCATGATGGAACCAATAACAGTGTCCCTAAAGATCCAGTTACCAAGCTTATCTTGTACAATACAGTTAGTGTAGAAGTGTTTGTTTTTGTTTTTTTGTTTTTTTGGTTTTTTTTTCCTAATTTAGGTCCAAACAAATATTTCTGGTTTTTTTTTCTGACTAACACTGCTGTTTTTACTTCAGGTAAAATTCATATCCCTAGGGGAACCAACACAAAATCACTTGCTATTCAAGTCTTGCAAATTACACAAGTGAGATTTAAAATTATGGCAGAAATCCTGTTGCTGTTCCTCTGCAGCAGAGCCTTGTCCTTGTGTATAACTGTGTCACCTCCCTGCTTTTGTACATGGTATTAAATGAGGCTTTTCTTTTTGAAGAGTTAGGATAAGATTTTTTCAGATCAATGATGTGGAACGTGCACTTTCTGGGTTGTTTTTTTTTTTTTTTTCAGTTATGGACCCCAGATATTGTAAGATTTTTGTTACAGAGAATTACAGGGACCACCAAATTTGTTGTAAAAATATGTTAAAAAATGTATATTTTAGTGAACCTTGGTCAGGTTTTAAGTAACATCCCTCCATGCTAGGTCATGTCAAGAGTGTTTCTGCAGTCCTGAATCTCAGTTTTGTCTCTCCAGCTGCCCTCCCACTGCTCCTTCAGAAGACCACAGAGAAATGGCTCTTCTCACATCCTTGGGTGCAGACAGGTTGGCATTGCTGCAGCAAATCCACCTGGCCAGAGTCACCATTGAAAGCTTGAAAATTCCTCCTGAGAGCATCCAGATCTCCCCAAGGAGGAAAGGTTTACTGGGGAAACCTCCACGACCTATGTCTGTCCATAAGTGGTAAGGGGGATTGTTTCTTCCCAGTCTGTTTACTGTGCCTTCAGGGGAGATTTCCCTGAGGTCTCTTGTGTACTGCAGCTTCCCCAAGCTCTCCAGGTTTCTGAGGCCTCGCTATTTCTCTTCTCCTCTAAGGAAATTGTATCCCAGAGATGTGACTAATTTATCCTGGTGTGGGCTCACTTCAGGCTGTGCCTTTCCCAGGGTTTTGGGGAGGTACAGATGTACTTTGTGCCTGGCAGTACACTGAAAACAAGAGGGGGTTTATTGGAGGAGAATCTGGTGTGTATATAATCAATGGAAGGAATTCACAGAATACATGTTTCAATTATCCTAAAAAAATAGGGTTAAAGTAAACTGTGAATCTGGAACTTGCCTGCCGTGTTCAGTTTCATGACTCACGTCAGATCCTTGATGGATTGTGGTCTCTTTTATACACAGTACCTTCTTTGTGGAGTACCACTTTCCTGTGAGAGTCTCCAAGGACGGTAAAGGACAGGCCTCGGTAACAACGGAAACAATTCGAGTAGCCTCAAGTAAAATCACCCATGATGGTAAGAGCATCATTTTTCCCCCTTAGATTTAGTTTTCTTCCATCTCTTAGAAATTATTTCGTAGTGTTTTCCACATACATCCTTTGCCTGAAGATCATGGTGTGATTAGTGGCACCTCTGCCCACAGAGTTGCCATGCTCAGGTGAGGGAAAGATTCTCTCAGGGAGAAGGAAGCCGTGTGATTTTTTAATGAATTTTTTATTCCGAGAAGTATTTATGCTGGAATTTTCAAATTTTTTTTCCTAGGGAAAGATCAAGTTAGTAAGCCCATTCCTTCATTTGAACATAAAGCAAATATTCTTTCTGCAATAGTAGGAGGATGATGAAGTGCTTTTAGAAATATCAGAGGTACTTATAGCTGAAATAAAAAATTTCCCAGATGTTGAGGTATGTCATGTAGTATCTCCAACAGCTCACATAATCTTCTGGATCCAAAGAATCTCATGTCCTCAAATCAGCAGACATTAATCTTTGTGCTGAGAGTCACCAGTGTTTGTATCCCTGAGAACAATTTCTGTTTCTCTTCCCACTGACCAGAGGCTGCTGGATGAGCAAGATGCTGTCTGCTCACTCTTCCCAGAAATTGGAATGCCAGGGTGACTTTCAAATGCCGTTCTCATGTGGTCCTTTATTGGTTTTGCATCTTTCTGAGTGGCCCGTGAGAGATTTTCAGTTCTCTTGTCTCCATTTGTGGCCAGAGAAAACATCTGTTTCTTCTGAACTTTTGTAATACAACCTTTGTAATCCAAGACTCATCCATCCTCCTGCCCTCTGCCTTATGTAGAGTCCAGCTCTTTGGGACCTAGAAAAATAGATTGGACTGAAAATAATTTGAAGAAGGCTTCAAGTCAATCCACGGTAGCACTATCCTTCCTGAGGGTTGTTTATGTCATTTACTAAATATGCCTGTTATGTTAATAAATAGTGCAGAATTAAATGACTGTGTGTGTAATGGAGTGCTTTCCAGGGTGAAGTTTATTTATATCAGATAATTTTGGATATTTGTTGCTCCTCTCTTCCTTCCAGTGGTGAAATTCCAACAGCAGTCTGTGTTCCCTGTGTGGTTCGGAGGAACGATGATCGAGCACTGGTGGGGCTCTGACCTGGCTTTTAAAATCTACATGAGGAAAAGCACACAGAAAAAGGTACTTACCACAAGTTGTTCCTTCTTTGTGTATTGAAAAGCAAAGAAATTGTTTGCATTTCTCTTTCCTGCAGACACTGGGTGCAGACAATCAGATATTAGGAGGGGAAATGACATTACATGTGGATAGTTGAACTGATTGCTGTTCAGTGTTCACAGAATCACAGAATATTCTGAGGGACCCCCCAGGATCATCGAGTCCATCCCCTGGCCCTGCACAGACACCCCAACAATCCACCCTGTGCATCCCTGGAGCGGTGTCCAAACGCTCCTGGAGCTCGGGCAGCCTCAGGGCCCTGCCCATTTCCTGTTCCAGGCTTTTCACTCCTGTCACTCCATTAAAGGATTTTCTGAGTTTGAGACTGGCAAGCAAAAAAATTGTCCTTCCCTCATCTTTAAGACTGATCTCTTGCTGTTTAAGCACGTTGGATCAACTATAAACATTATCCTTCAATGAGAACACAGCTCCTTTAGCAGCGTAAGAATGAGTTCATGTGGATGCAGTTCATATCTTTACCCTGCCCAGTGCAAGGGGAGTAATGTGAGCTGTGAAAAACAGCTGTGACTTGTGCATTTTGGGGGGAAAAAGGTATATTTCTATCTGATAAGATTATTTGCATAACCATCTGCCTATGATGAAGATGGTGGGAGGGGGTAACTCAGCTTATTTTAAACAACACCGAGGATATCTGCTTTTCTTTTAATGGAGAAGTATATTTGCATCTTTCAGTATGTAAATTTTGCTCATTTACTAGTATTTAGGATATTAATTTTTTCCATTAATCTGGAATTGTTTACAGTAGGTCCTGGGAAAATTTGCCTTACTGTTGTTCTAGTGAGACTTGAAATTGGAAGTAAAGGAGATTTCCCAAATCCCTGTTGGTACAGGTGATGGTGGGAGTGGGAGGCTGCTCGTGGCTTCCCAGAAAGCTTTTATTTCACAGAAGTTCTTTAAATCTGATAAGAATTCTTGCAGAATTAATTCTTTGCCTACCCTCAGCCCGTGGCCATTGGCTCAGCAGCACTTCAGCTCCGCAGGGTGATTGAGGCTGAGCTGCTGAGCGTCAGCTGGGAAATACCTGTGGAAAAAGAGGGAGAGCACACACAAGTTGGGCCACTAAAGGTACGTGTTTTACCATCTCGAGCTTGAATTGTTACTAATTTTGGTTGCCCGCTCTTATTTTTAGCTCCTCTTTTCTCTCTTTATTTCAATTTACCAGGACTCAGATACAAAGGTTTTTAAGGCCAGTATAAAATAACATGAGCCCTTTTTTATTCCTTAGGGTTTTGGAGACATATTTTGAAACTCCAACATGTCTAGGAATGTTGTCTATAAGCTGGGACTTGCATACAGGCAAATTTTGAGTGGCACGCATTCAGGGCTTCTTCTTCACCTGTGACACGAGCTGAGGTCTCCCCTGCCATGGAGGCCTGGCGTTTCTTGTCCTTGTCACTTCAGGAATTATCTTCTTCAACCAAAGTTTCTACCAGTTTGCTCAGCTCCTGACTGAGAAGCATTAACATTTTGAGAGATTTGACAGTTCTGAGGATAAAGAGCTCTCTGTATTAGCAGGTGAAGGGTTAAGGTGAGCTTTAAGGTCCCTTCCAACCGAGACCGTTCAATGATTCATCTGTGATTGCGTGGTTTTGCGCTCCAGTCTGGATTTGATTTCATAAAGCCACGCGCGGTTTATTTTGCAGCAGCAGCTGTAGCTTGCAGCCGACAGAATGCCTTAGGGCGAGTTCTCCAGCGGGAGGTGGGATGTGTTTCCTGAGTTTCTGTTGCATCCCTTGTTTCTGGATGCGGCACATCCGGCCGGCTCTGCCTTCCCTTGCAGGTGTCCCTGCAGCTCGCAGCCAACAGCGGAGGCTGGGCCGCGGCTGGGCGCCCAGCGCCGGCTCACGCCGGGAGAGGTGCCCAGCTGGAACCTCGGGGGCCCGGCGGGACCGGTGCGACCGCAGAGAGGCCTCTGTGCTCCGGGAGGAGCCCTACGCGCTCCGGGGAGCCGGGAGCGGGCAGCGGGGACGCCGCCGCGCCGGCCTCCGCAGCCCGGGAGGCGGTGACACGCGAAAGCCCGGCCGAGGAGGATGGGTTATTGCTGCACGTGCTCCTGATGGTGCCCGAGGGAAAGGGTTTTATTGCCGAAGGCTCTGGGCTCCCCAGTTCTTGCAATGTGTATTTAACCTGCAAACTGCTCAGCACTGAGGAGGCGACGAGATCCGCTGTCGTCTGGGGCACGACGCGGCCCGCCTTTCATTTTTCTCAGGCAAGTGACGCGTTCTCCATCTTACGCTGAGGGAAGTGTGGTATTCCCCACCGACAAACACATTTCGTAGTTAAGTCACTTTTATATACGTAGAAACCTCTCTGCTTGGCTCTGTTGAATGCCCCTTTGATTTTTAACTTCTATCTCTAGCAAGCAGAATTCTGTAGACTGGAATAAAGTAGACTTACCAGAATGCTCCCTACTCAGCCAATACTTTGCAGTGTATTCTGTGTACTAATTCCGCTTTGAACCTTTCAGGTGATGCCTTTTTCATTGACTTCCAAACACTTGGAGCGGCTGAAGAACAACGTAATGATTATTGAAGCGTGGAACAAGCTGGGAAGCCCTGGCTGTGACAAATTGCTGGGATTAGTGAAACTCCCTCTGCATCAGTTCTACATCTCGTTCAAGTAAACTTGGTTTTTTTCCCCATTTTTTATTGGGTTGGGAAATACTATAACTGAAGCTTAGAAAAAGGAGTCGGTGATGGTGTGTGGGGGTTGTGTGGGAGGGTTCTTAGTTACATTTCATAGCAAAAGGCATTTTTGCCCTGCCAAGCTTCCTATAGCCCTTTCCTATGGTGAGGGCAGGGTGTAAGTTACATTGTTCTTGTCCAGAAATATAGACAGAGTGTGAGAAATAAAGTCACTGTGCAGCATCACGGTTGGTGCCTGCGTAACTTGTGGTCCTGTGATGGAATAAAAGCAGCAGAAATCAAAGTGACTACACAGGAGAAGGAAGTGTGGCTTTCCATCAGTGGTTTTCCAGGATTGTGACTGATTGGGTTTGCCCCTAATTGTGCTCTGCAGAGATCCCATAGGGATGCTGTCAGTCTGCGTAGCCTGGGTGTCAAAAAGTCTCTAGAACCTTGATATTTTGATTGTGTTCTTATCTGATGGGATTCTCCAGAGTTCTTTGTTCTTTTTGGGTTTAATCTATTGGCTTCTTGTTCAGAGTATTATACCTGCTTAAAACAGTTTAAATAGCTGGAAGTCCTGGACAGAAGAAATTCTTCCTAATGCAAAGGATTTATTCCTTTTGTTTTGGTCAGACCTAGTGACTTGAGGAAATCAGGTGGTACTGGAGCTGACTGGCCACTACTTTGTTAGTTATTACCGTGTCATTTGTATAATTTTTTTAGTAAGGGTAGTTTATTTGTGTATATCTTGGAATCCCAGAATGGTTTGGCTTGGGAGGGACCTTAAAGCCCATCCAGTGCCACTGACTACCGTGGGCAGGGGTACCTTTCATTCAAGTAAGTTGCTCCAAGCCCCTTCCAACCTGGCCTTGGCCAACTTCAATGTATGACTGGAGATTTTTACATCTTTCTGGGAGCCTGTCACTGCTCCTTTTCTTCCATGCCCAAAGGCACATAAGTACCTCATAAAAGTATAATATGGGAGTCTTGTTCCTGTTCATCCCTTCGTTCACAGATCTCTAGGCTGGTTCGTAAGTAAGGCACTGTTAGGTTTGGGGAAATTGTCCTTTGTCGTGACTGCAAATAACTTCTTGCACCCAGCAGCTCATGGATCTCTGCTGAGTGAAGACTGGAAGTGAGACAAATTTCAGAGGAACGGAGATAGATTGGTTGTTATCAGCATTGAAAATCCCGTCTAGAATGAGTTCTGTGTGATCCTGCTCCTACTCAGATGGCTCATGCTCATGCCGGGGCTTTTTGTTTGTTTTGGGTTTGTGCTGTAGAGATCCCAAGGTTTCCCACCTGCTCCTGCAGGCTCAGTACCCGGTGGTGGCTGTGGATGGCCACGTGCCTGTGGTCGACGTTTTCACCGGCAGCACGAGCGGCAGCCTGAGGGTCGTCCTGGCAATGGGATCAGCTGATCAAATCGTGGCGCTGCAGAGGCTCAAAAGTGCAGAGGGAATGGTGCCTCCGGTCACACAGCGTCCTCCCCACTCTCTGGATCATCCACCTGTGGAACCCACGAGGGTATTTATTCAGTAAATTCCCATTCTCACTGTTAAGGACGGGGTTTTACCCTTTTGGGTGGGTTCATTAACAAGTGAATGAGCCTTGATCTCTTCTTGAGGCTGCAGCAAGTTCTGTTATATTCTACAAATTGTACACAGAACTATATTGTTTATTCTCTTTCTTTGCCAGCTTGCTCTCACCAGTCTAGACATTATTGCCCTTTTTATTGCCTTGCATATCCACTGTTTCTATCTTCACAAGTCCAGTAAAAACAAAACCAAAAAAACCAACAAAATTATAGAAAATCTTAATTCTCACAGCCTTATTGTGGAGGTTTTGCTGCTACCTTGGGGTTGGATAGGTAGCAACTTTTATGCTTTTTATGTGCTTGGCAGGAAAAAAAAAATTCTTTCGGGCTTTCAATGTTTCTGTGAATTTGAGGAGGAAAATGGCAGGTCATTTTTCTGCCCTCATCTCAGGCTCTTTAGATCCTTATCACATGTAATTGTTTAGGTTGGGGGAACCTGTATGCTCATTGAATCCAACCACTAACCCAGCCCTGCCAAGACCACCGTTAGACATGTCCCCAAATGTTACATCCACCCAAATGTTACATCCACATGGCTTTTAAATTCCTCCAGGGACAACTCGGCCGCTTCCCTGGGCAGCTTGTTGAAATGTTCCTGGTTTCCTAAAGTCATCCTTCCCTTTCTTTTGTTAGCAGTTGGACCCCAGAGGGGAAGACCTGATGGAGCACGTGTTTGAGATCCTTGTGGAGAGTGTGAAGGGACTCACTCCGTTACAGTCCACGGTCTGGGGAGAGGCCGACTGCTACGTCCAGTACTATTTCCCAGTTCAGGAGCCTGGCTGTGGTGCACTGCAAGGACCTGGCTTGCCTGAGGATGGTAAATTCAGTTTATAATTTCTCCTTATTTAGAGCATTGCTTTAATGAAATACTATTCAGTCGTGGTCTCTCTGCCCAAGTAAGAGGGGGCATGTTTTCCTGTGCTTTCATGCACCCAATGCTTTTTTTCTTGGAAAAACTGGACTTGGGCTGTGTCACTGGATTAAAAGCCTTGTTTGTCTGAGGCTGGTGACAAGTTCCCAGTGAAAAAAAGAGAGCTGATCTGACAAAGATGCAGGAGTAGGTCCACAGGGAATAGCGAGATTGTACACAGTGAAGTTCAGCAAAGGCTTTACATGCACAAGCCTTTCAGGGGCTCATTTTGCTCTCTACAGCTCCCTGACAGGAGAGTGCAGCCAGGTGGGGGTCCTGCTCCCAGGCAACAAGGGACAGGACAAGGGGAAATGGCCCCAAGTCATGCTAGAGGAGGTATAAGTGGAGTATTAGGGAAAATGCCTTCATCAGCAGGGTTATCAAGCCCTGGCAATGGTGGAGTCACCGCCCCTGGAATGTTCAAAAAGTGTTTGGATGTGGCACTTGGGAACATGATTTACTGGTGGCTGGGTTAACGGTTGGATTTGATGATCTTAGAGGGATCATCGTGGATTTTTTGCAGCCTTAACAAATCTGTGATTTTCATGGATACACCAACAGAAGAGTTGCTTGGTTTAGATCACTAGAATTAACATGGAATGGTTTATGTGGGAAGGGACTTAAAGCACATCCATTCCCACCCCCTGCCAGAGGGAGGGACACCTTCCTCTCTCCCAGGATGCTCTGAGCCCCACCCAGCCTGGCCTTGGACACTCCCAGGGATCCAGGGGCAGCCACAGCTTTTCTGGCCACCCTGTGCCAGGGCCTCACCACCTCACGGGGAAGAATTTCTTGCCAATATCCAATCTAAACCACCATTTTTCAAATTATGAAAGATTATTTAAATAATTGTAGTTGTAGAAAAGAACATAGTTGAATCTTTGCATCACTAATATGTAGTCCCACTGAAAAACAACAGTCAGTAAAATGATTCCATAGTAAGTACTGGGGGATTTTTGTACTGCCTTTTTAGCAGTAGTTCCCAGCCTGTGGCTCACAGGGTCATGGGGCTGCATGGATTGCTTGTAACAGCTTTGTGAAGTGAAGCTCAGGAGAGCAAGCCTTGTCCCAGGAGGGTTTCACTCTGTCCATGGGTCCTGCCTCCTGAAGGATTGCGAGGAGAAAAAGGTTGAAAGCTGCAATTGTAACCATTTTTAACCAACTCTGCTTGACTTCTAGGCATCACATTAAAGCCATTTAGAACAGCTACCACTTTGTGTGTCCCTGATCCCATCTTTAATGATGAACATCATCATTCCCTGCTGGTTCCTGCTGATGTCCCAGTCCAGAGGCTCCTGGTCAGTGCATTTACGGCGCCAGGAGCAGCAGCAGGAGGAGGAATCCCGTTTGAAGTCTGGTGCAGGTACAGAGCAACATCCTGTTCTTTGTAGATAGCACAGCAATACAGGTAGAGATAGATCTGATCTTGAAAAATCTCCAGCTCTGGGATGGATATTCTATAATATTATTGAATTATAGCTAAAAAAAATTGTAAGCTCATCAACATTTGGTGATGAGTATCTGCACTTAAAACCTGTGAGCCTTTTTCCCTACCAAGGTTCCTAATTACTCCTTTTTATGAATTAAAAGTGTGTGTTGTTAGTTTGCTTTTTTCCATCTTTTAGTCAGCATAACAATCTAAAAGAAGTGTTTAAATGCTTGACACATCTAAATTTTACTTGATAGCACCCTGAAAGTATAATTTCATTGTGCTGGGCTTGCTTTTTTCCCTGATACAAGTCACTGAGTACAAGAGAAATAATGTAAAGTGTTTTCTAAGTTCAAAATGCTTCTTTGGCTACTGAAGCTAATTATTAGTGATGGAGAGCAGAAGCCGTGAAGACAAATAGCTTTAGAAAAATATAATAACCTGTTCATTCAGTAGTAAGCAAGTCAGGCTTTTTAAAATTTGCAAAGTCACATGAGAATTACTATAGGCTGTTCGTAAGATATGGTACCAAAATTTGTTTTAGGATGAGGCTGAGGCCAAGTAATGCACTTAGAAAAGCTTTAGAGTAATTTTTTACACTCACAAACTGGTACCACAAATCTGTTCTGCAAGAGAAGTGTTTTCCTTTATTAACGGGAAGTGAGAGCAGGGAATATTTGGTGCCACATCCTTCTCTCGTTTTCCTTTGGGATGCCAATTTTTAGTGGAGTTCCTGCTAGTTGACTTGTTACGACTAGTGCAAATATATCTTTGTAGAATTATCTGCTTAAGCACTTAATGATTCTTTTCTTCAGTGGAAATACACTTACTTGAGTTTCTCCCTTAGCTGGGGAAGCTAATTAGGCTTTGAAGACACCCTATTAAAATAAAGTTGACTTCTGTGCAGTTGTGAGAGAAACATTGATGCTGGTTTTTTGTGTCTTACCAGGTATTATTACCCAAATGTCAGAGACCAGCTGGTTGCCAAAGGGGCCTTGCCTTTGTCACGGCTCTGTGCCATGGTGACCCTGCAGCATCGTGAGGAAATAGGGATACAAACTTTTGATCTTCCCTTGGTGCCCCGGACTGATTCCTCAGAGGAACTTCATCTGCGCTCTTCAGGTGAGGAAGGCTTGTGGGCTTTCACTTCATGTGTGAAACCAGGCTCAGTTGAGGAAGCCTCTGAGCAGCACCACTGTGTTTGATGGTGTGCTAGCAAAGGACAAAGGAAACGGCCTCAAGCTGTGCCAGGGAGGTTTAGCTGGATATTAGGGAAAATTTCTTCTCCCAAAGGGTGTCCAGTCTTGGCACAGGCTGCCCTGGCCATGGTAGAATCCCCATCCCTGCCAGGATTTAACAGCTGTGTGGATCTGGTGGCAGCTGGGGACATGGGAGAGTGGTGGCCTTGGCAGTGCTGGAGGGGTGGTTGGACTCCATGATTTTATGGGTCTTTTCCTGCAAAACCAATTCTGATTCTGTGTAAAATTCTGTCAAAGTCTTTTTGCCTTCAGGGCAAAAAAATAAATGGATTTTCATTGGCAACTGAAACCAGCCGGGAATGGTTTTCTTCCCAGCTTTCATTAACATCATGATGAGTAAAAAAAGTCAGTGATTAAGCACAGGAAACTCTCAAAAAGTTTTCAAAAGTCTTCTCTGTGTATTTGACAGCTTCACTGCCAATAAGCCCCAGCCTGCAGGTAACCTTCCCATGTAAGGTGGGGAAGGAGGATCTGGAGAAGGGCTGTTCATGGTACATGGTGTAAGCAGAGATGTCTCTTGTGGCTCTTTCAAATAACACAAACATCAGCTCTGGGAAGGCCACAAGGAACTCTGAAGCGGTAAAACAAGCAGGGGCTGGACAGGGAGGTCAGTGTGCTTCAGCCATTTTGTAGAGGGTGAGACGTGCAACAGCAGATGCAAAGGCATTGTTTGTTCCAACCTCCTGGAAGATTTTCTCTGTGCAGCCCTGTGACAGGTTGTGCTGGGTACAGGGATGGTGTTTGTGGTGAGGGCAGTGCTGTGCCAGGCTGTGCTGGGTGCAGGGATGGTGTTTGGAGGGAGGGCAGTGCTGTGCCAGGCTGTGCTGGGTGCAGGGATGGTGTTTGGAGTGAGGGCAGTGCTGTGCCAGGCTGTGCTGGGTGCAGGGATGGTGTTTGGGGTGAGGGCAGTGCTGTGCCAGGCTGTGCTGGGTGCAGGGATGGTGTTTGGAGTGAGGGCAGTGCTGTGTCAGGCTGTGCTGGGTGCAGGGATGGTGTTTGGAGTGAGGGCAGTGCTGTGCCAGGCTGTGCTGGGTGCAGGGATGGTGTTTGGAGTGAGGGCAGTGCTGTGCCAGGCTGTGCTGGGTGCAGGGATGGTGTTTGGAGGGAGGGCAGTGCTGTGCCAGGCTGTGCTGGGTGCAGGGATGGTGTTTGGGGTGAGGGCAGTGCTGTGTCAGGCTGTGCTGGGTGCAGGGGTGGTGTTTGGAGGGAGGGCAGTGCTGTGCCAGGCTGTGCTGGGTGCAGGGATGGTGTTTGTGGTGAGGGCAGTGCTGTGCCAGGCTGTGCTGGGTGCAGGGATGGTGTTTGGGGTGAGGGCAGTGCTGTGCCAGGCTGTGCTGGGTGCAGGGATGGTGTTTGGAGTGAGGGCAGTGCTGTGCCAGGCTGTGCTGGGTGCAGGGATGGTGTTTGGAGGGAGGGCAGTGCTGTGCCAGGCTGTGCTGGGTGCAGGGATGGTGTTTGGGGTGAGGGCAGTGCTGTGCCAGGCTGTGCTGGGTGCAGGGATGGTGTTTGGGGTGAGGGCAGTGCTGTGCCAGGCTGTGCTGGGTGCAGGGATGGTGTTTGGGGTGAGGGCAGTGCTGTGCCAGGCTGTGCTGGGTGCAGGGATGGTGTTTGGAGGGAGGGCAGTGCTGTGCCAGGCTGTGCTGGGTGCAGGGATGGTGTTTGGAGTGAGGGCAGTGCTGTGCCAGGCTGTGCTGGGTGCAGGGATGGTGTTTGGGGTGAGGGCAGTGCTGTGCCAGGCTGTGCTGGGTGCAGGGATGGTGTTTGGAGGGAGGGCAGTGCTGTGCCAGGCTGTGCTGGGTGCAGGGATGGTGTTTGGAGTGAGGGCAGTGCTGTGCCAGGCTGTGCTGGGTGCAGGGATGGTGTTTGGAGGGAGGGCAGTGCTGTGCCAGGCTGTGCTGGGTGCAGGGATGGTGTTTGGGGTGAGGGCAGGGCTGTGACGGGCTGTGCTGGGTGCAGGGATGGTGTTTGGAGTGAGGGCAGTGCTGTGCCAGGCTGTGCTGGGTGCAGGGATGGTGTTTGGAGGGAGGGCAGTGCTGTGCCAGGCTGTGCTGGGTGCAGGGATGGTGTTTGGAGGGAGGGCAGTGCTGTGCCAGGCTGTGCTGGGTGCAGGGATGGTGTTTGGGGTGAGGGCAGTGCTGTGCCAGGCTGTGCTGGGTGCAGGGATGGTGTTTGGGGTGAGGGCAGTGCTGTGCCAGGCTGTGCTGGGTGCAGAGATGGTGTTTGGGGTGAGGGCAGGGCTGTGACGGGCTGTGCTGGGTGCAGGGATGGTGTTTGGGGTGAGGGCAGTGCTGTGCCAGGCTGTGTTGTCTCGCCGGGCCGTGTTTCAGAGCTCCTTCGGTCCCGGCGCTTGCTGTTCTGGGGTGTCGCCACAGGACGGCGCCTGTGAGGCCGGCCGGAGGCGCTGGCGCGATGCGCGGTGCGGGATGCGGGGTGCGGGAGGCGATCCCGGAGTTTTCCCTCTGCTCCCCGTGGATCTGGCTGTAACTCCTGGTTGAAGCCCAGCCAAGCTCAGTGGATTAGTGGAATTATCTTTTTAGAAAACTACTCATTAATGGAGTAAGTTTTGTGTTAATTGGTATAGCTAAATATTGATTATGTTGGATGTACTTGCCTTAAGAGCTGACCGCTTCTTTCCTTCCTTTCTTTCATTTAATCCAGGTTTACTCGATGTGAGTGTGAGGTATCAACGATCCATGAAAATAGCAGCAGGAATAACTGCTCAAGCTGTTTCGCTTTCTGTACGAATTCACAGGGCAGCTGGTTTGCAAGCAGCAGCTAGGTAAGGCCTTATTTTTCACTTAGAACAGCTTTATCTGGAGGCAGCAGGCTGAGGCATGACAGCATAAGATTAGAACAAATTCTTACTGGCCAATTTTCCATTTGCAGAGACCGATATTCAAAGTGGGTTCTGCTCCAAAGTGAAAATAACTTTATAAGGACCATCAGCAGTTATCCTGGTCCCTGAAGCTGCAGTACACAGTGGTAGCATTTGCTCTGCAGAAGGATGCAGATTGGAAGGGCACATTTTCCTACATTTCCACATTTTTCTACACCAAAGACTGATATAACAATTGGCTGATATAAAATGGTGCCTGTTTGGGCACTGGATCCTAGTGTTGCTGATGTTATTTAAAAGCTAGCTGAGGTTCTCTTCTTGTATTTCACAGTGAAAACCTCAATAAACTAGGAAATTAAACATGTTCCTATCCACTTTAAGGCTTCTGCTCCAAATGTGTGGTATCAGCTGGACATAGTTCCAGAATATGTGATTTTCAAGAGTAAAGAAACAGCTAGAATAGAGGGAGTCAGTTCCAGAGAAGCATGAGAAGCAGAGAAGCATGGCTCCTGTCATTCCAGAGCCATGGTCTGAATCTTTCTCAGTGTTGCTGTGAGTCCCTGTTCCATTTTAATTCAAGCAGATGCTGAAAGGTGGGGATCACTGTCATATGGTGCTTGGAGAAGTCAAGGGAATGGAGTGACCTCAGACCCCTCATCCTTTAGGTGTATGACCTGGGTAATCCCTGGGTCTGGTTTACTTGTAAATTATTCCATTTGCGAATTACACCTCCTCTTGCTGGTCAGTGTTGGTCTGTAAAAGTAATTTGACTTGGCCTTTGGCTTCTTTCTGGAGCAGGTTCTCTGGGAAGTTATTCTACAGTACAGTGTATCTTTAAAGGTGCTGAGTGCTTTCTCAACCACAGATGAGAGCACAGCCACCAGTGACGGACCTCGTGAGTTCCTCTCACCATTTCATATCTGTTCCTAGTACGTTCAGGTGGAAAGAAAAGATTAAAATGCTATGCAGCCAGAACCCACATCCATTTTGGCTTTAGAACGTTCGCTGTTAGTCCCATCTCTGCACCTTTGTTGTAAGCGTGTTGGTTCCTAGATTCCTCATACACTATGTACATTCTCTTCCTTCTTTTCCTTTTTTCCCCATGTGAAATGAAGAGCTGTGGCGCAGAGGAACCCCTCTGTGCAGTACTGTGCAGGGGTGGGAGTGAACGCCTACGTGTGTGTGCTCGTGTCCTTCCTGCCCCGGGCGCAGACACGCAGCACGCGAGCCGTGCCCTGCTCCTTCTGCCCAGAGTTCGAGCACCACACGGAGTTTCTTTGTAATCTCATCATTCAGAAAAGCAGTGGAGAAGCCTCTTCCCTGGGGGAGCTCTTGCAGTCTGCCAGTATTTTTTTCTCCATCTACCATCAGAGCACCAAGTCAGGTAAGGACAACAGGTACGATTGTAAGGATTGAATACTGGTGCAGAAGTATTAAAAAAAAATTACAGAATAATGGAATAATTTGGGTTGGGACTTGCAAACCACCCCCTGCATGAGTAGGACCATCTTGCAGCAGCTCAGGTTGCTCAGAGCTCTATGCAGGGAACTCTCCAGTTGCTAATAGATGTAATTATCTAAATTGCCTTTGGCAGAGAGTGTTGCCCTTTTGCAAAGAGTTTTTCAGACTGCCAGTGATCAAGATTACCTCTCCAGTCAATCACTTCTAAACCTTATGTACCAGTTTGGTGTATTTACAAAATTATTTCTTTTCCAGCTGCTGACAAATTGACTGATAGAACATCTAGAGATTATCTCCTTGGGACAGTCACAATTCCAACCAGAGACCTGCTGACAAGAAGATCAGGTAACACAGTAGCGCTGTGCTGCTGACATTCTGTGTAAATGCTAATGTAATTCCTTAAAATGATTTTCATTCCTGTTTTGGGGCGTGTTGTTTTGGTTTTGGGGGCATTTCTGGGTTTTTTTAGACCAAAGTTCTTTCAGATGTTTCCCATGTGTTCAGTAAAAATCCTGCATTAGCAAAGTCACATAAAGGTGGTTGTTTGAAACTCTGTTTTCAGGGTGTAGGATGTTTAGTGTATGAATATTCTGGGGCTACTATGAAGAAATTTAACTCCATGCCAGCTAAAACAAATACCTAAAATCCTTAGGGTTTTATTCAGTGCTGTTTATTTTCTTGCTAGAAAGTCCAAAAAGGATGTCAAGTCCATGAGTTGTAGTGTTTAGTGCAGGAGCAGTGACTGCTTTTCAGATGTCAAAGCTGGAAACAAGAGTCTTAGATAATTAGAAAGTAGTAGAATTAACTCTTAAAAAAACCAAGAAAAACAAAACAAAGCAAAAAAACCCCCAAAAACCTATGTGTGAAATATTCAATGCTCCTTTGGGTCCCTTCCACTTCAGCATATTCTGTGAAATTTCTCTGAAAAAATTATTCACACGTCTGTCCACTAATGATCTCCTCTATCTAGCATTACTTTGGGATTATTTTACCTTTTAATAATGATGGTTTTATTATTACCTTGGTTATTTCTGCTTTAATTTCAGTAAAGTTCTCCTTTTCTCCAGCCCAAAATTTTGGGGTTGTTTTTAATGGGGAAAGAGTAGGAAATAAATGAGAATACATAATTTCATAATTGCATATCCCAGGGATGTAGTTTCATTGTGAAATGGGTGTTGTTAATGAAGTGAAAATCCTTCGGGATCAGAACTGCTGCTGAGGTTTTTAGAAGGCCGGTAACTCGTTGAATTTTCAGATTAGAAATTATTTAATAAAATGACAAACAAGAGATAAACCCCTTGGCGTTGTGGTCCTTGAGAGGCGGCCGTTCCTCGGTGACATTTTTCGAAAGCCCGGGTGAGCCTCACGTGCTCTTTCCTCCCAAAGGTATCTCAGGCTGGTACCCGGTGACCCTCCCCGAAGATCCGACGGCTCCCCGCCGCGCGAACGCCGTGCGGGCCGTCGTGGGAGGGCTGGAGCTCTCCGTTGCCTTCGCCCGTCAGGGGGACAGGGAGCGTGTTTTGGAGGCCGCCGAGCTCTTGGGCTGGAGCGCTGAGGAGCTGCACGAAGGCGGCGAGGACGAGGACGAGGCCGGTGGCCGGGAGCGGCCTGCCAGCCCGGTGGCCGTGACCGTCTCCACGCCGAGGGTGTGGCTGCCGCTCCGCTGCGTGCTGCTCGCGGGCCAGGCGCGGCTGCACGAGAGCACCTCCTGCTACCTCCGGTACAAACTCTACGACCAGGAGGCCACCCGGACGTGCCTTCGGCGGCCAAAGCTGAGCGACGACGCGCGGAACGTTACGGTGAGCTTCGGGAAGCCCCGCAAGGTGACTCTCAGAAGGAGCCAGGGACTGCTGTGGTTCTTCAGAGAGGAGAAATTAGAAATCCAGGTGTGGTGGGCGTATGGCAAGGACAATGAGGTGGAAAGACCGCTCGATACGGATCGTCTGATTGGATCTGCCTACGTCGACCTGGCAGCGTTAGCAGAGAGATCAAGGAGAACGCTGAGTGTTAGTGGTGAGTTCCTAAAGCGCAGGGTCGCATTTCATTCCTCCTTACCGGCGATTTAATGTGGCTCCTTCTCTAGGCACGTTAAACAAAACGTTCACAGCTTTGTTTCGTCCTGCACAGAGTCACGGAATCCCAGGGTGGTTGGGGTTGGAACAGATCTCTGGAAATCGCCCAGGCAGGGTCACCTGGAGCAGGTGACGCAGGAACGCGTCCGTGTGGGTTTGGGATGTCTCCAGAAGGGGAGACTCCAGGCCCTCCCTGGGCAGCTGTTGCAGGGCTCTGCCCCGTCCGTGGAAAGTTCTTCCTCACACCGAGGTGGAACTCGTGTTTTAGTTTATGGCTTCTGTCATCTGCATAGTGTACTCATCGGCCTCCGGATTTGTGGACTGATTGGTTCTTCTTTTAGGTACACTCAGGAAAGGGAGGAAGAACAAGAGTTAAAACAAATTTTTATGCAGGGTGTATGTTGTATTCTCCGTATATGTATAGAATTATGCAGAGTCACTGTTTCCAGGGCTCTCAGGAAGTTGATGTGTTTTAATCTGAGTTACTGGGGGAAAATGGAGGTGTACCCAATTTGGGGGATTGGTCATGGTTTTTAATGTTTCCAAGCTTGTACTTCTGGGTGATAACTCGCATAGAAATTACACTGAAAATGAAAATTTGTTCTGCTGGGCTCATGTGGGATCTCTACAGTCATGAACTGTAGCAGCTGTTTTCCAAGCTCCTGCTTTTCCCTGGGCTCAGTTAGCTGGTGTTTGTGCATTCTCCTGCAGGCGTTTATCCATTGTTCAGGTGCAACGCTGCAGACCTGGCAGGAGCCGCTGTGCGTGTTCACGTCAGCCTTGCTTCCACTCCTGCTGCTCTGCCCAGACTTCCCTGTGCCGAGGAGTGCAGCTGCAGTGAAGATGAAGGCACGGGGGAAACCCCTGCTCTGAGCCAGCAGCCGGTCTCTGACAAACAGCAAGTGGATATTGTAAGTTCAGAGGTCACCAATGGCGAACCGCAGGAAGTAGATGTGACGTTTCTAGAAAACACAGTTGCTGTCAATATCCTTGTGGAAAGAGCAATGCATCTAAGTTTAAAAGGTAACATCACACACACACCCCCTTTCTTTTCTTTCTTTCTTGTCTTTCTTTTTTCTTTCTTTTTCTGTTTCTTTGTTTTCCTCTGAGATCTGTTCCTACTCCAGCAAACTGAATGGCAGGGATGGATTTTGAACTTGGCTTCGTGTTGTTGCAGCCCCAATCACAGTGTAAGTACAGGGGAAGCAGGAGGCTGAACTATTCAGTCTATCTGCATGAATAAAATCCAAAATATAAGTAGCATAATGTTACCTGTTAGAGACGACAGCTGAATTCTGAAATCAAACATTATCTGAATAGCTCCAAGTTAAGCATGGACTGAAAAACTAAACCCCAAGATACCCCTGTCTCAAAGACTCCTGCAAATTAGCACATGATAAATTTGTAAAGCTGGCTCAGTGTACTCAGCTTTTGTTCCTCTGATAGCACAACTAAGAGTCAAGTTCAAGCCGTGATTTAAGGGTATGTAATTCTAAAAGATTCTGAGCTCTGCAGGTGGATTTTTATAATGAATCTAGAATCCTCAGGAATTCATAATCTTTGAAAAACTAATAGAACTTTCTTTGTTATTGCAAAGTTTCTGATGATGTAAAAGAAGTTCCTTTTGAGCAGAAATATTTAAGTATTTCTGTCTTTGACTCCTTATTTTAGGGGATTTTTAGAAGTCACTAATTGAGAGGCAGCTGATTCACTGAAACAAATACGAACTGGTTTCAGGAAGGAATTTTATTCTTCATGATTGCCAGACAGGTGGCCCAGCATGGAGAGTAGCTCAAGCACTGGAATAGGGTCCTCAAGACCTGGGTTTTTTCCCAGCTTTAATTCTGACTTCTTAGGTGATCTTGGGCAAATGCTTTTTCTGTTTCTCTTAAATATTCCAGTTTCTGCTTCATAAAAGGTTCGTGTAATATTTGCTTCCATTGTAAATATAACATGCTGTCAGCTTCACCAGGGAAAAGAAGTATTTTCTAGATGGTGGATTTCTTTGCTAATTGTGTGGTTTACATTGCTGAACCGTCTTTAGTTTTTGTTGTTGTTGTTGTTATTGATTTAAAAAATCTGTGTTTAATTCTGTATCATTTCAGGAAGTCCCTTGACAGAACGTGAAGTAGCAGCCCCCAGTAGCTGTGTATCATTTGCTGTTGCTGGTGCAGATGCTCCAGTAACCACTCCAGTGATAGAAAATACAGACTCACCAGTCTGGGACTTCCAGCAACAAGCAAGGTGAGAGATGGGGATTCACACAGACACTCCCCAGACCCGACAGCCAGGACAGGTGTGAAAAGGATGCATGGTTTGGGTTTTTTTAGCTCAGACCTGGATATCTGAGCTTAAATTAAAACAGATTAATTGACTGCTTCGAGGAACCTCAGCAGATCAAGTCATACATGGCAGTATCCAGGAATTAGCTTGTGTGATCCAATCCTGTGGGTCTCCTCCAGTGTTTCTAATATCTGGATCCCTTCAAACAACTTAAAAAACTGTTCTACATTTAATGCTTCATTTTTCAGTTTGTTTGTTGGGGTTTTTTTTATTTATTTCCAGGAATGAACTCCAAACATTACAGCTTTCACTGTCACTGTGTTATTGAGTCATGAAATAAATTGTATTTCTGTTCCTTCATTATTTCTTTGTCCTATCTTTTAAATGTACAGCAAGAGTGAGGAGAGGGAAGTACTTCTTGAATAAGCAGAAGTTCAAACTATGTAGAGATATGTTATGCTTTGAAGCTCAGTAATTTTGGGGTTTGTTTTGTTCCTGCCCCCATCAGTACAGAAAGAAAGTGACTTGTCTGGGTAGATAAAATGGCATTGAAACTTCAGAAGCATTTTACTGCTTTTTCCTGCTTTGCATAAGATATTATGGGTTTTGTTCTTAACAGATTATCCAAAGAGCTTCTCCTGGATCCACAGCAAACCTTGGTCTTCAAAGTGTGGCATAAAGCAGGTAAAGTTTGTAGTGCAGTTTTAAGAGGAATGTGTTTTCTGCATCCTCTTCCTTAGGATACTCATATTTCTTGTAAGGAAAATAAATTCTGTTAAGTGAATTGGAGAGTGCAGTTGTAATGCCATCTTTTGCCTTGCGCTAGAAGAACGCTAGAGATAAACACCTATTGATTTCCTGGCCCTTGGCATCCTCCTTTTCCCCATTAATCATCTTACAAGGCTGGGTTCATCCATATTCTCTCTGGTTTTATTTTGATGGTGCTTTAGAGGTTGGATTTTCCTGCTGAAGAAAATTCTTAACTGCCTCCTTCACTGTTCGTTGTTGCTGCAGGCGGTCGAAGTGTGGCCATCCACTTGCAGCCAAATACTTTTATTTCTTTCTTTTTACATATTGAAGTTCAGCTGTCTGATTTTTGCTTCAAAAATGAACTTCCTGCGTATCCAGAGCACTGTGTGTACACAGTGGTTCTCCTGCCAGTCCCTCTCCCTGCCCTGGGCTTTCACTGTTCTGCAGGGACATTTTTAGCTGAATGTAACCGAGGTAATCCAGATAATATCCCCCTGTCGGACGGGATTGCTCTGGACCTCCGAGCCACGTTTCAAGGGCTGTGTCTTAGCATTCCTGAAGATGATCCATATCAGTGCATGTGTGCTTTGTGTCCTTCTTCCCCAGAGTCGGAGCGAGTGATAGGATTTGCATCCGTGGACCTCTCTCCTCTCCTTTCTGGCTTCCAGCTCGTGTGCGGCTGGTACAACATCACAGACTTCAGCGGGCAGTGCCGAGGGCAGATCAAAGTGGCGGTGTCCCCTCTCCAAAACATCAGCAGTCTCAAGGAAGAGAGGCAGGCCAGGGCACGAGGCCAGCCGGAGAGCTCTTCTGTATGTTCTCCCGTTTCCTCCCCTCTCGCACTTCATCGGATTGCTGATAAGCGGCACTCGGGGTTCCTGAGCAAATCCGCCACAAATTCACAGCTCTGTCATGGGCCAGTCTGGGAAAATGCTCCAAAACCACCTAATTCCTTAGGAATTCTGCTCCAGGCTTCTGTGGTAGCTGCTGTCCAGCGCTAGTTACAACCCTCCAGCCAGATCAGGAGCATCCCCGGTGGCTTCTCTCTGTTGTTGCTTCGTGGGTGTTGGGGATATTTTAAAGAAGAATATTCTGTGCATTTGGATGTCTGGAAGCATGACATAGTTCTCTTTGCTGCTTTGGCTGACGGCTGGTGCTCAAAAACGTACAGTAGATTCAACTTCTCATTGGTTAGGGAACATCTAATTGAGCAGGAATGTTTTTCTGGAGTATTTGCCATTTTTTCTGGGTTTTTCTTTATTCTCTAGCCTTCCCAGATATGCTGGGGTGTGTTATAGACATGTAATGCAGCCCTTATCCTACTTTCCATCACTTTACTCT
This sequence comes from Hirundo rustica, assembly GCF_015227805.2. Lineage (NCBI taxonomy): Eukaryota > Metazoa > Chordata > Aves > Passeriformes > Hirundinidae > Hirundo > Hirundo rustica. The sequence goes on from NC_053451.1 coordinate 374,724, forward strand.
CTGATAGGATGGAGGGAGTTAACAAAAGTGTCTGAAATGAAAGTGTTGTGAGGTATTACTATGGCCCAGTGCCGGGAAATCATCTGAAAATTTAAAGCTATTTAGAAAGCCCGAGGTTTTGTTAGATCAGCTGGGTAATACCTTAATTTCTCTTATTTTCTTGCTGTGAAAGACTCATGTGCAGTGTTCCTTTTTCCTTTTCATCCTAGGTGCAGGTCAGCTTTCCAGCATGTCCTAGTAATTCTGCAAACCTGTCCAAGCAGATGTTGAGTTCCTTGTCAAAGGAAGTCAGCGTTCCCTCTCGAGAGCGGTAAGTCCACAGGCTGACAGCCTTTTGGAATATTTTCAGGTTTCAGAAACACCTCTCTGAAGCCGATTGACTCTGCTGGAAAAATGCTACACCCTCTCAAAGTGTGCCCACTGTGTTTGGGCTTAGAAATTAGTGGACATTCCCTTTCACAATGAGAGGGAGGTGCTGGAGGTAGCAATCCTGGGACAGGTTCCTTTTGACACAACCCAGATGTTCTTTTCCTTGTCACTGATACTTCGTCATTTGTTTCATTTGCACCCTTGTAAATTGGGATTTAAGTGATGCCGTTGCTAAAACTGGCAGATACTTTCTCCAGGCCCTCATAAGAATAAGGGTTGTGTCTGTATTTGGTTTTATTTTTAATAAGTGTAAATCAGAGTAGAGTATTTTTGATGCATCCCCTTGATTTTGCCTTTACTTCTGTCCATGACCAGTGAATGACAGCTGGTGAAACACTGTAGTAGTGCATATTACAGGAGTAAGAGTGTCAGATATCCTGCAGTAATTCCTGCTTTCTCTCCCTTCAAATGAGTGAGAGAGTGTTTTAGCTCATGGTTTGTTTATTTAGCCTGCAGAGATGATCCTTTTCCCACACGTGTCTTTGAAGCTTAGTGGGACTGTGGGCCACTGTAGGATCTGAACAACTGGCTTGGGAGCTGCCAGCAGGAGGCATGGAAAGCTCCCTAGCAGCCCCACCACTAACTCGACTTGGGTGTAAATCTGAAGCAGTAAATGACGTTCCTGTGGACATTTGGAAGAGCTAGTTTGATCCGTCGGTGGCTCTTCAGTGGATTTCAAGACGTTGGGTATTCTTAGCTGGCAGACTTTGCACAGTTAGAGGTTCCAGCTGGTTTTTGGCGTTAAGCACGGGCCTGTTTTCAGCAGGATCAGCCCCCCGGGCACACACACGCCTCGGCACGAGGAGCACATGCAGAACGTGCGCAGGTTCCACGAATCCCTGCAGCAGGCGGAAGGGAACGCGCGCCGGGCGGCCGGGCTGGAGGCGCCGTCGCTGTCCTCACGCGCTGCTCTGCTCACTGCTCTCAGGTAAAGCAGGGCTGGGGCCAGCAGGGCGGTGCCAGGCCTTAGCTTAGGTTAGGCCGAGGTTGGAAGTGACAGATCCAGTTCTAAGGAAGTGAACGTGAAACAGTGCAATAACCGATGAAGAGATTCCGGTGTCATTTACTGCGGGTTGAGGCCAGGCTGGAAAGTCAGGGGCTGGAGGGGGAGCTCCACAGCAGGACTGAAATGCTGGAGCAGTGGGGTGGGATGTTGAAGGGGAACAGCAGCAGCAGTGTTTCCAAATCTGGAGGGAATGCTTGGATTTATCCATCCTGGTACTGCTGTACAGGTACAGGTGCCGTGAAGCCAAAAGTCCCTTCAGGTGACTTCCGCAGGTACAAGGACAAGCCTGTAAGCACGGGGTGCACGGGGCAGTATATCCTTTCCCATCAGGATGTTTTTCTTCTTTCTAGAAGCACTGTTCTCTTGACTAGATTCTAGGTTTAAATGAGGTATAAGTTTAGAAGAGTAGTGTTTATTATCTGTAGGAATATAGGAATGAAAGAGACTTCCTGAGGTGTTTCATCCCCTCCCATGCTACCACAAGCAATGTATCTTAAAATCCCTAGATCTTAAATCCTCATATATAAATCATATAAATATATAAATAAAACATATATAAATATAAATCCTCAGATTTCTATCAAGCTCAGCCATCAGTTGAGTAATATCCTTGGCTTTATGACTATTATTGGCAGGTCATCTCAAATCCAACTCCTTTGATTAAGTAAGTTTAGAACCAGCTCTTTTTTAGCTTCTGGCCTAAGTTTCGTAGCCAAGTCAGAATTTGTTCTGGAGTGTTATCCTCTCGTTTAGAGCAACCTCAACGCTTGCCTAGTGATCTGCTTTTCAATAATCTTTTATTTGCATATTTACATGTTGTTGACTCGAATGATCCAGCTTAAGCCCAGCTGCCACAGGCTTGTTTTCCCCCTCTTACCAAATTTCTTACCTCTGCTTGCAGAAAAAACTTGAGCGAGCTGGATGAGGTTCAGAGATACTTCACTGAGAAGCTGACCAGGTCTTTTCCTGACTTCAGCACATCCAGACCAAGCCGTGAGGAGTGGGAGAGTGACCATCAGGGCTCGATGAGCAGAGAAGTGGATCCCAAAGGCTGCCATCTTTTGGAAAAATCTAGTCAGTTGGTGTCTCAGGTCAGCAGCCTAGTCAATGGTAAGTTGTTGCTGTGAGCAGCTAAATGACAAGGAAATCAAATCCCTGCTGATGCTTCTAAAATAACTTACCAGAGCAGAGAATAAACTAGAGCCCAGAGCTGCAGTTGCTGCCAGTAGGAAAGTTGTTCCATGCTTTTTCTGCCCATGGCTTCCTCCAGGCAAGCAGCGTTTCCAAGACATGGAGTTGAAGGGCACATCCCTATCATGCCACAATTTGCCATTCTTGTATCACCATCTTGATCTTCTCATTTTTCCCCTCTTTATTCTCCAAGGCTTTGCTCTTTTCATTTCCTTTCTCATCCTTAGCAATTGTTTTTACTGCTTTTTTTACATGCCTTGCTCTACAATCCGTTCAGGCTCTTCCTTTTCCTCTTCCAAATGTCCCTCACCATTCCCTTGGAGCAGACTTGCCTTAAAATAGTTGGCCACTTTACCTGATACTGGTGAACTCAATTCTCAGAGGATGCAAGTAATGAATAGGATCTGCTCACTGGGAAGCAGAAATAAGTGACTGAGGCTTTTTAAAGACTTTGTAAAATTTCCCATTAATTTCATCCTTAATGCTTCTGGTTTTTCCTTAGCATTTCTGTTCTTCTGGCCTTGTCAGTGGGAAACAGAGCTGAACATGCTCACATCAGCAGTGTTTGCAAAGCTGTGCATGTTTAGCTCCCAACCATCCTTACATCTAGGACTTTCTGCCAAAAACCTAAATCAATCAGATTTAAGCTGAATTGTTGCTCCATGCATTTACTGATGCTGGTTTTTTGTTAATCAGACTTGCAGACTATGACTAAAAACAGCAAAGAAGCTTCTAATGTACACCAAGACAGCAGCAGGAAGCTGGGTGCCGTGGATGTACCCAGCTGGAAGGAGGAAGGAGCCAGACCTGAGGTTCCTGAAGGCCGGCTGGAGTCAGATGCTCCCGGCGTTTCGAGTGACACGCAGCAGCCGTGCAGTGCTGGGGGATCTGTGTTTGATAAACACATGTTGCACCAACTTCTAGGCCCCCTTGTCCCTGAAGATGAGCATCCAGTGGGTTATATCCAGGAAAACGAGGGTGCTTTTGCCATCCAGCCACACAGTGAAGAAGAATACGAAGAAGATGTTATAGAGCCACGAACTCTTAATGAAATAACGACCGCAACAGACAGGACGAGCCCCTGGTCCAGTGTGCTCTCTGAAATGGGGCAGGGGGCTGAGCAGCATCCTCTGGACCCCAGGCCTGAAGATCAGCACTCCATGGATGTAGGTGGTTTCCAAAGAGGGAACAGCAGCACCTTGTCCAGCATCTTGCACGGGGACAGCCAGAGCGTGCTCAGCACCCTGAGCCCGCCCGTGAACCCCCACGCAGGTGGGAGCCGTCCCTGGGGAGCAGCAGGAGACTTCCAGACCTTCAACAGCAGCACGGGAGTGGCGGAGAAGGAGCCGCTTCTGCCCGCTGGACAGAGCCTCTGGGACAGAGCACTGAACGCTGAGTCCATCAAGAAAAGTGTAGAGTTCCATGCAGGCTCCAAGGACCTGCTGCCATTCCCAGGAGACATGGGTTTGACCGATCAAAGAACCGCTGAGAGAGAGGAGGAGGAAAATGCTGAGGTTGTAAATGAAGATCATCGAGGCAGGGAAGGAAGTGGTTCTGATGAGAACTGTGTTCAGAGCGTATCAGCCCAAGCTGGCTCGGAAAGAAACAGTGAGAGCTTCCCTGATGACAGCAGTGAAGACCCACTGGAAGGCTCAGAAAACCCCATCGAAACAAAAATCACTTTGTATCCTTTGTTCTTGCACACTCCTTGCCCTCTTCCGCTTAGTCAGAATCTCCCTGGCCTCAGGACAGTGAAATTGGCTATGTGAAGCTCTTCCCTGGGAAATGAATCCAGAATGGTGATCTGGGAAGGTGTGGGAGGATCCCATTACATTGTTTCACACACGGTAGTGATGACTTTCTCCAAACTTGTAACCAATACATTTTGTGATTTGTGAGAGTCACTTCATTTTGGGTAGTTCCAACATGTCTTCTTGCATTTTTTCCCCATGTTTTTTCCCCATGTGTTAAACCTCTTGTGTTTCTCCTGTATTAAAAGAAACATGATTTATTTTGCATTTAAACTACTTCCTAATGTTTCTTGCAGAATTTAGAAGTCTTGGATTAAGTGTTGGAATTTTTGCAGGATGAAGTCCTCTACAGGTTTGTGAGGTATTGTTTTAAAGCAAGTCGGTGTCCCATGCTCTGCGAGCTCAGGTGAGAGAACCAAGTGTCTAGAACAATGGAGTATTGATGAAAACAAATTAAATTTACTATTTGGGATCTGCTAACAGCTGAGGCTTTTTCCGCATCTGGACCTCTGTGCAACTGCGTGCTGCCAAAGGTTGTTCCTTAACAGTTCTGCTCAGATCTGATCCGGTTGTTGTTCCCAACTTCTTCCTTCCACCCCAGGAGATGGAAGCCTCCATGAGACTGCTCAGCACTTCTTCTCATCCTTCCATGTCTCCAAAAGTAAGTATGGGATGTCCTTTCCTTTATCGTCCAGCTTAGTCCGTTCCTTAAGGCAGGAACAAAACTTCTCCCTTCTTTTGCCTGCCAGCACTCAACCTAGATGTGATGGCTTCCAAATTGTGTCACGGGGAATCTTCCTGACACTCTTCTCTCCATGAGGATGGTTTTTAACATCCATGACTGTGTTGTCTGTGATCCTTATGCCTTTGTATCAACCAGCTGTTCAGTATGCTCAGAAAATGCTACTCCCCTCCATCAGGCTCAGTGGAAGTGGCAGGTTCTCGCTCCACACTTCTTTGTGCTTTAATGTGAGGTGACATGCCTGATTCCGAGGAGTTCTGCCTTGTAATTATGGCTTCTGTTTATCTCTTTTAGATCAGGATGAAATGAGGGAGTTTGCAGCAGGAGGGGGTTCCTGGAGAGGTATCTTGTCATGGTTCTGTGACCCAGGGAGTAGTAGAACAACTTGAGTGATTGTTCCTCCTGCACCAAAGCTGTGGGTTGCCGAGGTTTTGCTTTTTTATGTTCCTAACCATGTATTTACTGCGAGAGGTTTGTGGCTTGGTTATCTCAACGTCTACATATTTATCTTATTTTCAGTTCATAAAGAGGGGTTGTAAAAAATAGAGAGAATGACTTTTTACACAGGCAGATAGTGCTGAGATAAGGGGAAACAGTTTTAAACTAAAAGAGGGGAGATTTAGATTAGAAATTGGGAAGAAGTTCTTCCCTGTGAGGGTGGTGGGGCCCTGGCACAGGGTGTCCAGAGAAGCCGCGGTTGCTCCATCCCTGGAAATGTTCCAGGCCAAGTTTGGATGGGGCTTGGAGCCCCCTGGTCTGGTGGAAGGTGTCCCTGCCTGTGGCAGGGGTTGAAATGAGATAAGCTTTGCTTTAAGGTCCCTTCCCACCCCAACCATCCTGGAATTCCATGATCCTTTCCCAGCCCCAGCTCTGCTGTGGATGTTGATGTGGATCTAGGTGTGCAGCAGCTGGGCTGTTTGTTTTCCACTCCCAGATAAGGTGATGCCTTCGTTCCTCTCCGTGTGACCTACGAAACAAACACTTTAAGGAACATGGATGTCACTGGGAATAGCTTGCCTGAATCAAAACAGACTCAGGCTCTGAGGTCATAGAAACCTGCAGTTTAATACTAATACCAGCTTTACTTGAATCCCCTCTCTGCAGCTCTGAGCTGAGTGGCTGGAACTACAGCCCTGCAAATTATTACTAATTAGGTAAAATCTTAGCAAGGCCCTATTTGGATATTTTGATCTTGAAGCACTTAATTTGAGGATTAGCTGGCACTAATCCTTTGCTGCAGCACCTGTAGTGTATGCTGAGACAGGATTTGGTAGTGCCTTGTGCATCAAATTCTCTCTGGGAGGAACCTGATTTTCACTGCTACCAATACACAGAGTTCAGGAAAAAAAATGCTTCCTCATAGTTTTGGTTTTAAGTGGCCTTAGGAACATCAGCTTCTAAATCTGGACTTGGTGTGTTTCTGCACAGCTCAGCAAACACCGAGCATGAGAGCAAGGCTGAAATCTGAGCTGTCCTCTGGACATCATCAGAGCCCTCGCTCTCTTGACAGCTGGCAAATGTCTCTCCTGGCCTTCCTAGTGCTCCTGCCACCTTTCCCTGGCTTGTCTGACTCCCTGCTTTCCCCATCTTCCTTCCTGGAATGACAAAGCAGTGGTGAGGTGTGGAGCTGGGCAGTCACAGCAAAGGAGCTGGCGGTATTTGAGGCAGAAATGTTGTCTCAGCTCCTGCTGTGAGAGCATGGGGTCCTGCAGAGGTGCTGCAGCAGCTCAGCCTCAGTGTGGATGCTGTGACCACCTTCCAGGGATCAGAGTTTTGTAGAGCCTCACGAAATCTCTTTGTTTTTTACTTCTTTTCTCCACTACATCAAAACAATGCTTCCTGTTCCTGAGGTCTTTGCCAGCTCTTGTCTTCCACACTGCTCACCGGCTCTGAGTGGGGGCTAGAGGATAGGTCTGAGAGATCCCTTTTTTATGGAAAAGTTAATTAACTTTTCCATTAAATGCCAGAATCCCAGAATAGTTTGGGTGGAAAAGAACCTCAAAGATCCTCTTGTTCCACCCCCTGCCATAGGCAGGGAGATTGTCTACTGTCCCAGGTTGCTCCAAGCCCTGTCCAACCTGGCCTTGGACACTTCCAGGGATCCAGGGGCAGCCCCAGCTTCTCTGGGCACCCTGTGCCAGGGCCTCCTCACCCTCCCAGGGAACAATTCCTTCCCAATATCCCATACATCCCTGCCCTCTGGCAGTGGGAAGCCATTCCCTCTTGTCCTGGCACTCCAGGCCCTTGGCTAAAGTCCCTTTCCAAATACCATGACATTTTTTTCCTCCTCACCTCTAGGAATATTCCAAAGGGATAAGAAACTCGTGTGGAAGCCAGTTTTACTCAGAATAATTCATATTTGTGTATACTTAGACCTACCTTCAGTGTGAATTAGAAATAACACAGCCTTGGGCAGATTCACAACGACAGGCTTTACATGTTCCAAAAATGCTAATGGCAGCAGCATCCACAACATCCTTTCTTGGCTGTGTTGTTTCTTCTCAATCTGCTGGATCCTCCTGATTTCCTGCCTGGAAAGCAGGAGTAGGTGCAAGGCCACTGCTAGGGTAGGCTGTAGCCTGTTAACACGCATGTGTTTGACCTCCATCCCTGTGCACAAACAAAACTGCCAGCAAACTTGCTGAGCCACAGTGCTGAAACATTCCCTGCCTCCAAGACTGGAGTTCTTTGACCTTGGAAGAGGCCATTCCCCCACCATGACCTATAACAAGCTCATGAATCTGCTTTAGTGCAGCCCCTGGCACACAGGCACTGAATAATCCTCGGCTGGTCTCAGTGTCACTGCCATTCCCATAAAAAGAAGAGCGAAGCGTGATCCTCGGTGCACGAGTCCCCTTTCCTCTTGCATCTTCCCCGTGGGACAGGTGTGCTTCCTGGCTGAGCACCAGACACTTGGAGAGCCAGAGGGGGAGAAACCTGGGATGGGCACCGACCTGAGGCTGTTCCTGGGGTTGAGGGGTGGTGTAAACACGACATTTCAGAAGTGTGCTCTGGAAACTATGCAGGAGGATAAAACTGGCAGTCAGAAACTGCCTGTGAGATGGATCAAAGGGAGGTTTGATGTCCAAAAAAGAACAGCGGAGCTGGGGAAGGGTCTGGAGCACCAGGAGGGGCTGAGGGAGTAGGGAAAGAGGCTCAGCCTGGAGAAAAGGAGGCTCAGGGGGAACCTTGTGGCTCTGCACAACTCCCTGACAGGAGGGGACAGCCAGGGGGGTTGGGCTCTGCTCCCAGGGAGCCAGGGACAAGATGAAACAACCTCAAGCTGTGCCAGGGGAGGTTTAGGTTGGATATTAGGGAAAATTTCTTCCCCCAAAAAGGCTGTCCAGCCCTGGCACAGCTGCCCGGGGCAGTGGTGAGTCCCCATCCCCTGAGGGATTTAAAAGCTGTGTGGATGTGGCACTTGGGGACATGGGATAACGTCAGTGCTGAGGGAACAGTTGGGCTCCATGATCTCACGTGGCTTCTCCAACCTCAGTAATTCCATGATTGTATGATTCTGGTCGTCTGTCTGAGCTGGGTGTTTTAACAGTGTGTTTAAACCTCGCTCGTTTTGAGTCACACCTGTACATGTAAAATAGCAGCAAGAACTGGTGTTAAACCTCTGCCACAGCTGGAAGTTCATTTTTAGGAAGGTCATTAGGATAGCTGCACACACCTTAACACCACTTCATCCTGCACATTGGGCAACGGTAGGAAAATGGGAGGAGGTGTATTTTAGCTGCTCATCTCTGAAACAACATGCCAGTGGTGTGTTTTCCTGCTTTCCTGACTTTGGGAACAGACTGCTCTCCTTTGCCTTGGTGACATCAAATGGCATCAGGCACCTGCTCTTGTGTTGTGGCTTTGGAGTACAGAGCATTTTAGGGGTATTAGATGGTAGGAAGGAGTTACTGACTGTGAGGATGAGCAGGCCCTGGCACAGGGTGCCCAGAGAAGCTGTGGCTGCCCCTGGATCCCTGGCAGTGTCCGAGGCCAGGCTGGACACTGGGGCTTGGAGCAGCCTGGGACAGTGGAAGGTGTCCCTGCCCATGGCAGGGGTGGCACTGGGTGGGCTCTAAGGTCCTTTCCCACCCAAACCATTCTGGGATTCTCTTCCTTACATTGAAAGTGGGAGGTGCTGGCTCTCTGTCTCTGGCTGTGCAGGACACACAGCACATGGGAAAGGGGAGCTGTGGGGGGCAGGAAATGCAGTTTCATGCACCTTTGACATAGGATTAACTGGCAGACTGGGGGAATTTCCTAGAGAGATGCTTTCAGATGCTGTACAGAACTCAGGGATCAGCACAGAGCCTGGTCACTGCCCCTCTCCAGCCACTGCTGACCTTTTGGCTGTTCCTTGAACAGATGGGCAGAAAACAGCATGGGAAGAATGAGCTACTGTCCTGGTCTCTGGACAGCCGTGTCCAAGAGAGGTGCTTTGCTCAGCAAGCAGCTCTCTCTGCTAGTTTTTAAGCTTCTGCTGTGGCCAGGTATGCATTTCATCTCTCTTGGCTCCTTACATTTTGGTTTAGGAAATTCATCCCAGAGAATTGTTAAGAAGAAAGAGGGGCAAAGCAAAGATTCTTCTAATTATCCCTGTCTGTTATTTCAGTGTGATAAAAATGAGAAGTGTTATAAAGTATTTTACCTGCAGGTTGTCACCTAAGCCTGTAATGCACAGGTTACCAAACACAAGGACTCTCTTATTCCTAAGAAAGCCACTTCCCTCTCCAAACAGTGCATATGAAAGCACACCAAAACAGGGTCCTGGTGCAGTTTCTCTTGGGAGGGAGCCGGGCACCTCAGAAGACCTTTCCCGAGGCTCAGAGAAGCAGCCCAGGGATGTAGGTGAAAGGCCAGATTGGCAGCTCAGTTTTCCAAAAGACCTTCCCGGCCCCGAAGCTTCCTCCCCTGAAGGCTCCCGGAGCAGGATCGCTTTTCTCAGTGCTTCACAGGCACAGCCCAGCTCTAAACTACTTGGGTAGAAATGTGTTTCTTTGTATGCTGAAATTACTCATCCTCTAGTGCTGCTGGATCATCAGGGACAAAGCCAGGCTGCTGGCAAAGCACAGAGGAGATGACACTGTAAACCAGGGCTTTTCCTCATGGGCTGCTGCTTTGGGGTCCCTGCAGGCAGCTGAGCCTGGCCCATCCCATTTATTGTGGAATAATCACAGTGGTGGTTTGGGCTGGGAGGGTCCTTAAAGCTTATCCAGCCTCACCCCCTGCCATGGCTTCCACTAGACCAGATTGCTCTAAACCACATCCAGCCTGGCCTTGGACACTTCCAGGGATCCAGGGGCAGCCGCAGCTTCTCTGGCACTCTGTGCCAGGGCCTCAGCACCCTCACAGGGAAGAATTTCTTCCCAATATCTAATATAAATCTAATCTAAATCTCGCCTCTTTTAGTTTAAACCCATTCCCTGCCTTGTCCTGTCAGCAGGCTTAAGATTGGTTGTGACAGAGCATTACCTCTCCTCTGTGAGGAGATTTGGTCTTCAGGGTTCTGCAAATTATAGAGTAAAATAATAATTAAAATGCAGTCAGGTCCAGGGACCGCACCACTGCCATTCCTTTGGCTTCATACAGGGAGACTTTGGCTGAGGGTGGATGCTCACAAGCTCAGAGGTCCCGCAGCAGAGCAGATCCTTCTCTTTCTCATTGGGGTGGTTTTTTTCTGCGTATCCAACTCCTCGCTGTCTGCACAGCCCTGTGGTTTGCCACGACATGAAACCAGGCGCGAGGCAGAGCTCTCACCCCCGGTCCCTTCTGTCCCCAGAGCAGGAGCGGAGCAGTGCCCGGAGGAATCCCCTACCGAAGAGCACATCGGCCCAGGCCCAGCCCCGAGCTCTCGGAGGAGGAAGCCAAAAGAATCGCCAGGATCTTCTCTGCTCAGCTCTCCAAGAAGGAATAGTGCTGGCCAGAGACCGCCCGCAGCAGAGCTTCCTGAGCCATGGCCGGACGCACTGGCAGAGGCTGAGCCCTCCAGTAAAGGGGAGGTGGAAGCCACAGCTTTCAGGCTCCGTTTTTAAGTTTGCCTAATTGGTTAGTTAATTGAAGTCCCCTATTTAGAAGGGCTTAAAGCCTGTGGTCACCCACAGGGAGCTGCCTCTTGTAGGGGCAGGTCCCCGATGAGACGCGCTCCTGTGGGTAACCCGTGGCCTGTTATCTGCTCTTCTAGTAGTCCAGTTCTAGGATTTATTCCTGTGAAATGGCCCTTTCAAAAATAGTTGGTGGGCAACACAATTCTCTGTTTCCACGGGCCCCCAAAGCACTTGTGTGAGCACAGACCAAGGGCGCTGTAAAATCTGGTGGGTGTACAAAAGAGTGTGACTAGAAAGATGAGACTTTTATATTTATATTTAAATTATTTTTGTACACCTTTCGGAGAACAGACTTTGATGCCAGCAGAGCTCAGTTATTTTTGTACTGCTCTCTCCAGTGTTTGTTTCAATAAAACTCCCCTGGTTTCTTGTCAGCCTGTGCAAAGTGTCCCTAGGCCAGGGCAGGAACCTTTCCTCAACAGGGATCTGGAGTCTCTCCCACATGAGCTTTCAAGTCCGAGAAATGCTGCTGGAAGCTGGGGTGGCCTGGAGCACACGGAGAGATCACTGCTTTGCCAAGGAATTGAGTATCACCGTGCAGCACAGCCCCAGCTGGGATGAGCCGCTTCCAATCTGAGCCACTTTTCAAACCATGCGTGGAATTCAGGATTTGAGCAGCCAAAGGATCAGCATCCCTTTTTTCTCTCACCTCTGCAGTGTTGTTTTTCCCAGGGGACACCCTGAATGCGTAATTCACTGCTGGCATGACTTGCCCTGTGATTGTGGCCCCTTTCCCTGCCCTTGCTGGGTCAGGATGGGAGGTAAAGGCACCCAGTGTCCCCTGGACGGACAGGAGTGACGTGCAGGCTGCTTTCTCCTGGTGGGATCCCAAAAAAACCCTCAGGCTGGATGCCAGCTGGGCTGGGATCACTGTTACAGAGGAGGTCACAGCGTTGACTCCTGAGCTATATCTCGGGCATGAGGTAAACAGCGTCTTCCTTTCAGGTCTAGGTCAGCAGTGGAGCCGGGCAGGAAAACAAGGCAGGAGCCAGCTGGAGAGGGGTGTCAGTGCCAGGCAGCTTCTGTCTGGAGCCAGAGGGATGGAGCAAAGGTGGCTTCAGGGTGTCAGGACCACTCAAAGTCCCTCTTGATCAAGGCGAGCGCAGGTGCGAGTGCAGAGGCTCACAGCACATCCTGAGGGACCTTTCTGCGTGTGGGGCTAACGAGCACCAAGGGCTGAACACACGGAGTTTTTAAAAAGTGGAGGAAAAGGGGCATTTCTTCACTCCATCTTGGCCTCCAGCCTCTCGTCATAAGCCCAGTCCCTCCCGGCAGCCTCGGACACAGTGCCCAGCCACGCTCTGAAGGGTGGCACGGCTTTGATGGTAGGTTTTGCTCCAAGATACTCACCCAGCCCCTGCTCCATGTGGGCTTGGGAAACACGTTCCACCGTGCAGAGGTGATCCTGCTGTGCGCTTGGAGCTGTCTGGGATGGGTTGTGACTCGTGGTCTGTGTTGGGCAAAGGTATCCAACCTGCCCTGCACAAGGAGCTCAGTGCTTGTAAAGCTCACTTGCTTATAAAGCCTTGGGGCGAGGGTTTTGTGCATCTCAGAGCGGTTTTAGGATAAAACCTGACCTTCCTCCCCAGTCCAATGCAGGGGGTCTGGGCAGGACCCCCCTCCCGATGCCTGAGCCCCCTAAGTGGGGCAGAGGGCTGAAGCAGCCGCCTCATCATGGGTGCCAGGTGACCCAGTCCCATCAACTGAAATGCCACCGGGGAACACTGTCACCCTGTCACTGTTTTCCTGTCACCCGATCCCTGGCTGCTGGAATCTCCTCCCGGGTGCTATATAAGGGTGGGGCCAGGGAGACAGCTCCAGGGCACTGCCTGTGCAAGGCAGGAACTGGGACACTGTGCCGAGGTCCCTACGGTGAGGCCACGGAGGGCCATGGCTCCGGGCAGGTGGCGCTGGGGGAGATGATCTCACATAGGAACCCCTGTTACGGCTGGGGTGGGATGGGGAAGGGTGGGCATCGATGAGCCCATGCTGAGCAAGCCCTGTGCCTCAGTTTCCCGGGCACAGAAGGGAGGAGGCAGCAGGATGTGGGTTTTGGGGTTGACCAAAGCCATCAAGAGCCGCTGTGGCACATCATCACCTCCGTCGCCGAATAGGACACCCGCGTGAAGCCCTGTCCTGATGCACCCTCCTGGCTCCCCCACAAACCCTTCCTCTCCTTCCAGCCCCTCTGCCACCATGGTGGGTCTGAAGCCCCCCGAGGTGCCCCCGACGGCCGCCATGAAGTTCGTCAGCGCAGGGCTGGCCGGCTGCATCGCTGACCTGTGCACCTTTCCCCTGGACACTGCCAAAGTGCGGCTGCAGGTACGATCCGCCGGGTCCCCGAAACCCCCGGGGCAAAGGGAGCGCCTGGTGACGTGACGTGGGACGCTCCATGCCACCTCTGCCACGCAGCTGGTGGCGCCTGGGGAGGAACAGAAGGTGGGGTGATGCAGTTGGCACCCCACAGATCCAGGGCGAGGTGAGGATCCCCCGGACCACCAGCTCTGTGGAGTACCGGGGTGTTTTGGGGACGCTGAGCACCATGGTGAGGACGGAGGGAGCCCGCAGCCTCTACAGTGGGCTGGCAGCCGGGCTGCAGCGCCAGATGAGCTTCGCCTCCATCCGCATCGGGCTGTACGACTCCGTGAAGCAGCTCTACAGCCCCAAGGGTGCTGAGAGTGAGTGTCCAGGCCGTCCGGACTTCCCTGCGCACCCCCTTCCTGACGCACGGCCCTCTCCCAGAGAGAAGCTCACTTTGGGGGGCACGACCCCCTGAGATGGCGCTCTGTGAAGCGCCACAGGCCGCTCAGCCTGGGCTCCCTGCGGGGCCGGGGGTCCCTGCAGGGCCGCGAGTCCCGATACCTGCCCTCTCCAGGCACAGGCATGGCCACGCGGCTCCTGGCTGGCTGCACCACGGGGGCCGTGGCCGTGGCCTGTGCCCAGCCCACCGACGTGGTCAAGGTGCGGTTCCAGGCCAGCGGAGCCCTGTCAGACGGCGCCCGCCGGTACAGCGGCACCGTGGATGCCTATCGCACCATCGCCAGGGAGGAGGGGATCCGCGGGCTCTGGAGAGGTAGGAGCGGACAAGAATGGGCACGGGAAAGGGACGGGGTGGGAACGGAAGTGGAAATGGGGACGAGGATGGGCTGGGGCACCTGCCCAGGATGCTCCGGGAAGGGCTGTGAGCGGCATTCCCGATTCCGCCACTCTCCTGCCCAGGGACGCTGCCCAACATCGCCCGCAACGCCATCATCAACTGCGGGGAGCTCGTCACCTACGATCTCCTCAAGGACGCGCTGCTGCGGACACAGCTCATGACAGGTGAGGACGGCGCCGGGGGACGCGGCCGGGTGCCGTCCCTGTCCCTGCAACATCCAACCCCCGGCTCTTCCCCCTCTCTAGACAACGTCCCGTGCCACTTCGTGGCCGCCTTTGGCGCCGGGTTCTGCGCCACCGTGGTGGCGTCGCCGGTGGACGTGGTGAAGACGCGGTACATGAACGCCAGCCCCGGGCGGTACCGCAATGCCCTGAGCTGCCTCCTGGCCCTGCTCATGCAGGACGGCCCCGCCGGCCTCTACAAGGGGTGAGTCGAGCGAACTCGCTGCGACGCCCGCACGGGCCCGCGGCACAGAGCCCCAAATACCCCAACCCGCGTGCGGCGCTCTGGGGACGGGAACGTCCGCGGCACGTCCCCTTCAGCGCTGCTTTTGCCGGCGCAGCTTCGTCCCGTCCTTCCTGCGGCTGGGCTCCTGGAACGTGGTGATGTTTGTGTCGTACGAGCAGCTGCAGCGGGCCATGGTGCTGGCGCGGCCGGCCCTGGCCTGAGCCCCTCGGCTCCTCTCGCCGGCTCGTCGAGGCTCAGCATCAATTATATTAATTGCCAAAGCGCCAGGGAGCAGCGACGCCACACGCTCGGGGTGGGGAGCGGAGAGACAGGAGGAGGCACGATGGTGTTTGAGAAGGAGCAGGGGAGAACGGAGGTTTTTAGAGAAGAGTTTTAAGGGACGAAGGAAAAAAATGTTTGTTTGCTTTCCAGCTGGGAAGAGCGGCACTTCCCAGGGGCAGTGGTGTGGGCAGGCGGGACCAAGCTGAGGGCCAGGGAATTCCTATTATTCCTTACTGGCGCTTCCA
Source organism: Hirundo rustica (assembly GCF_015227805.2). NCBI lineage: Eukaryota > Metazoa > Chordata > Aves > Passeriformes > Hirundinidae > Hirundo > Hirundo rustica. The sequence continues at coordinate 390,078 of NC_053451.1, forward strand.
ATAAACCACCCCTATGGGGTCTGATCACAGCGTGGCTCAGGGTTTCTTTATCTCTCTGGGGTGTTTAGGGTCGTTGTTCCAGCTCTACATGTCACACCAGTCAAGCTGACGTTCCCTATCATTTTTGGTGCTCTGAACAGTTTCCCATTGATCTCTAATTATTCGGGTCTGTCACGATCACAGCAGCTCCACCTTTTGCCCCGCCAAGGCAGCAGATCCTTGACCTACACCTATCGCTCTAAAGCCTCAAATGGTCCCTTTTTAGGACAGTGAAAATGTACATCCTAAGCAGGAGAGAACACAGAATTCTCTTGCCCTGTTTTTCGAGCAGGAGACTGCTGGGATTTGCTTTCTTCCCACGGGTAACTGGCAGGAGCAAGGTTTCCTCTGCTGTCACTCCATCTGTAGCATCCTCATTTGTCACGGCGTCGTGGTTTAACGAAGTTTGGTTTTAGCTGGGGAGGGGGGGAAGTTACACACACACACACAGAGTTCTGTTTCAAGGACTCCCATCAGAAATTTGATTACAGCTATCAGAAGCAGTTTCCCAAGGCGGTTTTTACTGCCCGGAAACGGCAGGAATGAGCAGGGGCAGGTGTTGCCACAGGAAAAGGTGGAGCTGCCGGCCGGGGCGGGCCCCGGGGCAGAGGCGGCGGCGGGGGCTGCGGTTCCGCCGCTGCCAGCCCCGTGTCCCCCGGAGCGCGGAACGCGGGGCTCGCTCTCCTTCCGTCGTCCTGTTCCTGCCGTGCCCGCCGCAGCTGCGCCGGGAACGGGGAAAATCCCCTTGGCTCGGGCGGCGCCGCCGGGAAGGAGCGAACGGTGGCCTCAGGTGAGCGGCCGGAGGGGAGGGAGGGCTGCGCAGGGGTCACCGGGGCCGGGGGCACCCGCGGGGGGACGCGGGTCCTTTCAGCACCCGTACGTGGGACCCGAGTGCCGTGTGGGACGAGTTCGTGCCGGGACTCGAGGCTCTCCGGGGTCGCGTTTCACGGAATGGAGCTCGTGCCGCGTTCCCGGCCGCGATGACGGCGTTTCGTGGGATGGGCTGAGCTCGGTTTTCGGGGGAGCGGCGGGATGGGTGTCCCTGTGCCCACCCCCGGGGGTGGCAGAGAGGAGCTGCACCTGTGGCTGTGGCGAGGGTCAGTGGGAAAAACCGAACGGTCCTGATGGAAACCGATGGAAAAACAAGTTTTGTTCGGTTTTGGACTTGGCATTTCCCCCCCGACCCCATCTGATCTGTGGTTTTTGCCTTAGGAACAGGGAACAGGAGGGGGAATGGGGACAAAGGCAGTTCGTTATCCCAAAACGGACGAGTTTATTTATACTGATATTTATTTCCTGAGCCACCTGGAATGGTTTGGATCTCAGGAGGCACGTGAGAGCCTCCTTTTGTGCCCGGGGCGGGGCCGTGGCTATAAAAGGGTAAAGGATGGAGCGGGGCTGGGAGAGGAGCGGTGCTTGGGACCGATGGTACCGTGGGGATTTGCAGCCGGAACGGCGTGGTGGGAGTCTCCTGATGGGAATGAGTCCTGGAAACAGAACGGAGAGTCCGTGAGAAACGAGAACGCTGCAGCTGGAGCGCTGAGAACGGAGAGCTTCATGAAGCCCTTGTCTTCTGCTGGTAGGCAGCGTCTGAGCCCAGGCCTCGGGGGCTGTGTGAAGATTCCTCCCCGGAGCGGGGTCAGCCCGTGCGGATGAGCCGCAGAGCTTCGGTCCTTGGAGCGGGTGAGGATCTGTTTCCGCTCAGGAATTGTTTTTGCCGGCGTGGAAAAGGGGCGGTGCGGGAGAAGGAAAAGCGTTCTGTTGCGCCGAGGTTGTTGCAGGGGGGCCCGGTCCTTCTTTATGTGGGAAGTTTTCCTGAGGATGCTGTGCAAGGTAAATGGCCCTTTATGGCCGGGGTTCTGCTGCCGCCCCTGTGACGAGGGACCCGCTGCTCTCTGTGGAACGTGTTCCCGAGGACGTTACAAATACCCGGGCTTAACGTGGGAAGTTTTAGGGAGGATATTGTTACGAGAGAAACGGTCCTTGATGTGCCAAGTTTTGCTTTCCTGCCCAAAAGCCTTGGGAATGCTCAGGAACGCAGCCTGGGATATTTGACCCCTGCGCTGGGTCCCGTTTGGTGTAAAACACCCATTTGTTAGTGGTTCGTGTATTTTCTGCCCTCGGAGGGTGTGAGGCCGGCCGGTCAGCTCGGTGTCTGGGAAGGGGAGAGTGTTCTGGGTGCCAGGGCTGCTGCTTTGGGGCGTGACGCAGAGCCCAGCGATATTCCTGCTGTGCAAATGTGGGAGGGAGTGGAACAGCAAGCGGCAGAGCTGGGTTCTTCTCCTTAAATCCCAGAACACCTGGGTTTGAGTTCCATCAGCCAGAGGAGGGAGTGAACCCTGGTGCCAGCCATCCTGGGGGCTTTGGACGGCTCTTACCATCTTCTCTGTTATCATTTGCATTGTGTGGTTCTCCCTCAATCAGAGAAGGCAGCAAATGAGGCAGGAGGGGGAGCTCGTTTTGTTTCTGCAAACTCCAGGCTTGGGGCAGCTGCAGAGCAGTTTGGTTTCAAATAATCCTGCCCAAATACAGTCCCTTGAAGCTCTCTTGGGCACCTTTGGTTACCTGTGTGCCACTCCTCCTGTGATCCTTTACCTGGGGAGGTGTGGGCTCAGAAACACCTGCCTACTGGAAGGGTTTTTTACACGTACAAATTGATTTTCTTAGAAAAGCCATCGGGTGTAGTGAAAATCTGTGGAAAATTTGTGCTATTGGTACAACAGTTGATAGTAGGTCTTGGGTTTTTCTTCTTCTCCTCTTTAACCTGTTCTTAAGAGGACCCCTAAACTGGAAAATTGAAAGTGCAGGGGTGAGGGGAGGGAGTTGCTTTTCATTTTTTTTAAGTCTTGCTGTGGATTTTGGTATATCAAGTGACACTTGACTTGATACCAAAATAGCATTCCAATAACTGAACTTCAGGACTCTGCACTTAATTCTTTTAATGTGCTAGCATGGGTGCAGGAAATGCCAAAGCCCAAAGCAGTTCTATCTGTAACATTAAGTGCAACATCATTAAAACCAAGCCCTCGGCGTGGGCTTTTGCTGTGGATGCAAATGGTCTAAAGGCCTTTCTTGTGCCCTGAAAGCCAAAAGAAACCTGCCAAAAGCAGGCCTTCATTTGCATATCTGGGATTTCAATTTGCTGCTGGATTCTTCCCCCCAGCCTTCTCTCAGGTCCTTGTGCCAAAGGAGTGTGACCCCAGAGCGCACAGGGTGTCCGTCGCCTTGATAAATGTAAATGGAATTTGCCCGGGCTGTCAGGAAAGCAAAAACGCCCTGGGGTTTGTTTGGGCGAGGACGGAAGATGGAGATGTCCGGACTAGTGGTGGGTGTGAGTGCCGGCACTCCGGGGCTGTGGGGTGCCTCTGGTCCCTCAGAAGCCAGGGCACGGCCGAAGGAAGGAGGGAAGCTGCCAGGGCTGCAGGTGAGGGCAGCAGTGGCTCTTTCAGCCTGCTCGGTCCACAGCTGGGAGAACTGGAAGAAAAGCTTTCCTCCTTCTTTCTCTCCATCGCTGGGCAGAATATGCGGATTTTAACACAGCTCTCTCTTTGTGGGTTGTTGTTTGGGTGGGTTTTTGTGGTTGTTTTTTTGTTTTGTTTTCTTTTTCCCTGGCTTTTTAATGTATTTCTGAGTGGTGCAGTGAGGAACAAGTGGCTGGGTTACATGAATTCTGACTGATATATCGCAGAGATGGGCATATGTGTGTGCCTTGGCACAGCCAGATGTGACATGGAAATCCTAAGTGAGGATTTCCAGCCTCTGCTACACCGGACACAGGCTTCTGAAAATGGACATGACCTTGGCAGCATAGCAGCTGTGAAGCAAAGCAGAATTAGAATATATGGAAGCAGAAAAACCAAGTGCAATGGTGCTTCTTGGTCCTGTGTGCACCTCTTGCCTCTGGCCTGTGAACGCTTGGCGTTGCAGCTCAGTCGAGTCAATTTCTGTGTTCGTTGGGTTTGATGTTTGTGTGTGATAAAAACACCGGTCAGTTACTCTAAACCACTCCCCTCCTTTGCTGGACACATGCCTGGAGTGGGAGCAGGCTCCCCCTTACCCTGGAGGAATTCTGTGCTCCTCTGGACAGGGGGTGAGGCCAAAGCTTAGGAGCAGAGGCAAACACCCAAACCACGGCCGTGATGTCCCGCGTGCATCCAGCCCCGTGTGTTTTCCGAGTTCCCAGCACTGATGAATCGAACCAAGAAAGTGTCTGGTCCTTCACTCCCCCAGCTCTCCCCCCACACCCCCCTGCTTCCCCTGCTCTTCTCCTCGGTGTGCCGAGGCCCTGCAGCTCCCTGGCTCTCCAGCTGGAGCTCGCCTTGTCGTGGCTGTGGCTGATAAAATAGGGGCCGGAGATGTTTATAGCAGCAATCCATTCTCTCCGAGAACACAAAGAGCATACCACGCAGGAGAGACTGTGGGAAATATTTCCAAATGAGGGACTCTGTCTTCCTGCTTTTCCTGTGGTTCTCCTTCCTGTTTTCACCTGGGCTGGAAGGATGGGCATGGCTTGCGCTCATCATATGAAAGGGGTGTTACTAAATTTGTCCAGAAGTCCTGATTACGGACACTCATTTTCTGACAGCAAACATTTTCATTTTGCCTTTCTCACCTTGTGTCCAGGTGCTGCCCAGGATGGACATCTGTGGTCTCAGACAGCGATTCCCCAGGAGGAAGGGGAGCCTTGGCCTGGCCTGCACAGCTCAGGTGGGTGTGACAGAATTGGGGTGGCCTGAGCAGACACAAACGGCTGTCTGAGTTCTGGAGTGCCTTGAAACCTTTCTCTGTCAGCTTTTGGAGGGGTTTCTCTTTGGGATTTTGGGATTTTGTGTGATGCAGCATCCCGGGTGTCCCTCCCTTTGTGCAAAGTCCAAGGGTAAAAGAGTAAAGAACTGACAAGTGGGCTCTGGGATGAAAATGTTGAAATTAGGCAAAGAATGCAATAAAAGAAAAATGAGCATCCTTTTAACGTCTGAAATGGCTGGGAATACAAATGCTGTAAAAGGGCGCTCTTACGTTTGAATCGGCGTCACCTCTCATGGATAGAAGCCCACAGTGAGCAATGGGAGCGGGAGCGTGAAAGCCGGGACGCTTTGACATCCGCAGGGGACTTCATTGTCTTTTCCTTCTCTCTCTCAGGACGGGAAAAATCACTGAACTCCTCCCATCTTTGCCAAAAGCTGCGGTGCTTAAGCAGCCAAAGCCAAGAGGCTTCGGCACCGGGGGTCCGCGCTGGAGGGGCTCCTGGTCCTGCCCCCGCTGGGGGTAAATCAGAGGGACGCGGGGTTCCTCTTTTCCCCTCTGCTGGGATGAACTGCCTGGGGAACGCCATTTCTGCCAGCCCGGTCCTGCCCGTGTCTGCTGGAGAAGGCGAGAGGTGAGGAGGCCGGAGTTCCTTTGGGGTGACGGAGTTGTGGCGTTTGGCTGTGTCCAGAGGGGCGGGTTGGGCCTCATTTGTGCATCTCAGGACTGGGCTGGGGCTTGGGGAGCCCGGGGAGCCCGGCCCTGGCTGTATCCCCAGCTCTGCCAGGGGTGGCAGCTGGTGCAGAGCTGGGTGACAGCCTCTGCTTGGGCTGGGGGCAGGCACCGGCCCCGGCACAGATGCGGGGCAGAGCTGGGAGGATTTGGGAGCAGTGGGAGGAAAAATGAGGTGCTGGGCAGAGGGATCAGCCTGTGCTCGTGTCAGCGCTGCCGTGCAGGGCCCTGGGATCTGGGTAAAAGTCCAGCCCTCAGGACGTTCAGGGATGCGAGGTCTGAGGGACTGCGTTCCCCTGTGGCTCTCCAGGTCAGCAGGAAGAAGAGGAAATGTGGTGCCAGACCTGTCTCATCGGCTTGTGCTTCCCTCTGAGGACAGAGAGTCTCTGGGCAAGGTGAGATTGCTGTGAGTGCTTGGATGAGCAATGCAGGGAACAGGGAGCTCGGAATTCCAGGTGCTGATGTCCATTGCCTGAGGTGTGTTTGGTTTGCGTGTGTGAGGACTGGGATTTGGGCTGTTGTTGGGAAGAAAGAAAGGAATAAATCCACTCCCCAGATATGCAGTGGAGGACTGTGTAGCAGGGAAGGGGAGTCTTTATCAACTGTATCAATATTTCACCCAAATTAGGGGTGGAGCAGCGATGGGCATGGGTGGGTTTGGTTATTCACGGACCACCTTCTGTTATTCCTTGTGCAGCCTTTTCATTGTGTTGTGGGATTTGCTGTCCAGTACCTTTCTAACAAACCCTGTAAGAAGTTTAGATGAAGGATCAGCGTTTGGGTCAGCTCACTACAGAATCTTGCCAAGGCTGGAGGACTGGGGTGATGACTGCTCTCAGCAAAGGTTACTTACTAACACTGGCTGAGACTGGCCTCAGCGCAGGGTGGGAAAGCGAGGGTTTGGATGAGGAATTCTGCAAACGAGGCCTCTGTGTCATTGTTGATTTCTCGTGTGTTTCAGAGAGCCGGGGCTGGCACAAGGACTCGTGCAGGTACTGACCTGGCACCGGAGCCGTTGCCCTTTGGAGCCATTTTAAAGGTATGATCCTAGAGCCTTTTGGAGGCTGTTTCTGGAATTCCATTTGTAGCTGGATCTCGCTCCAAGTGCTTCGGTCCAGGTGAGGGCTGTGACCTCTCCAGAGTTGTGCTCCCCTTGGTACACTCTGGGGCTGGAGTGGGTTTTCCAGGGAAGCAGAGATCACTGGAGACTGCTGCTCTGGAAAGCAGGGAAGGGACCTGCTGGGAGCTGCTTTTGCAAATCTGACATGAAGCTTGTAAAACCAGCACAAAATTCGAATCCATGTGGGTTTTGTGGAAGAGGTATTGGTCACCCTGAGACCTAGATGAGAACAGGCTTTTGTGGTAAGAGAGCCTGAGGTCTGTAAATCCCACATTTGGTAAGATCCGTGTGGTTAAAATCAAATCACAGCCCCAGACGCTGATGGTTTCTGCTCATTCCTGTCCCCAGCCTGAGGAATCAGAGATAATTTCAGAATAATTAGAAATTTTAGAAAAATACAGCTAAAAACCTCACCTCTGTCCCCTCTAAGTTATCCCAGTTTTTCCCAGCTAGGAGCTGCAAGGAATTCAGGCAGGGGAAACAACATCAGGGAACAGCTGTAGATTCAAAGGCAGAAAGAGAAGATCTTCCAGCAAAGGGGAAAGGTTTCAGAAAACATTTCTGCAGTCTAATTCCTATTTATTTTTGATTCCCCAGTGAGAAGAACACGAACTCCCAGCCATTCAGGCCTGACAGTTCCCTGTAGCAAGAGCTCAGCACACATCCACAGAAGCAACCTCCAGCATCTGAAAGAAAAAACCAAAACCACAGAACAAAAAGGTGATTTATTTTGCTTCAAAGTTATTTCAAGTTCCTAAAGCCCAAGCAACATTTGCTCTTGATTTTGGTTGGGAGAATCATGAGCAGTAGGCAGAGGTGATGCCATTCGTTTATCTGAAAACCTGGTGTCACTGAGAGGGGACACAAGAACTGCTTGTGTAGGAAAATGTGAGAGGATGCCAGGAGCAATGGGGTGGCATTTTTGAGGGAATCGCTGAGGAGGTGAGGAGGGGACGGTTTGGAGCAGAATCTTCATCTACAGGGAACAAGCAGGGGATGTCTTTGGGTGAAAAGCTGAGGCCACGTGTCTAACCACTGTGGCCCAATTGTGCCTGCACAGAGTGGGAGCAGAGGTGAAGGTCAATCCAAAACCAGCCCTGCTTGACCTCTAAATTCCAGGATAACTTTTACAAGCTGCCGAATGAGGGATTGAAAATACCTAACAATGGAAACAAGAGCATTAATGAGATTCCTGGGAATCCCATTACCTTGTTGTCATAGAATTCTTAACAGAGTTTTGAGCTCTTGTTGACAATAATGCATTTCTTTATTTGGATTATTTGCTTTGTGGGGTTTAGGGTTTATTTGGATCTTAAAGCTCTCACAGTGACCCTGGCACTGCTCAGGAGCTGGTAAGAGAAACAGAGTCAGAGCTCCTGGCAGACACAGGCTGTTTTCCCCCAGAGTGGATTGCAGTGGAATTGTTTGGGACTCGCATTGTCCCTCTGGGCCATGCCAGTCGCTGTGATCTGTATAATTCCATACGTTTGACTCCCAGAACTTCCCAGGCCAGGGGCTTGAGCTGACAGGGCAGCACTAAGATTGTTCCCTGTGTGGAGCCCAGATTCGGTGCTCACTCTCAGCTTTGCTAGTTCAGATGAATTATAGCCATGGCCCCCAAGTCCCTGCTCAGTTCCCGCTGCAGTGACCTCATGGAGCGAGGATATTCCCGTGCAGAGCTGCCGCTTGAATGGCAGCTGTGTCAGGAACCGGCAGAGCTTCCAAGGAAGCTCAGCAGCACGGGGACAAGGACAGGTTTATATTTCAAAGAATTTGCTATTTCAACCCTCATCCCCCAGCCCCAGCCATGTCCCTGGGGGGCCCTTGGCAGAGTTGCCTGGAATTCAGCTGATTTCACCCCCGCCCCGAGCTCGGGCTCCTGTTGATATTTTAAAGCAGGAGAAGGCGCTGGCCGGACGCGCTTCCGGCCCGTGCCAAGGCAGCCCCTGTGCCCACGGGAGAACATCTCTGCCTGCAGAAGCTCAGCTCCTTCCAGAGCCTCAGCGGTGGCCTCTACAAATTCTTTTCCTCAGGAAAGGGATGCACATCCTGGCCTTCAGCACACCTCCAGTGGGACCCACCTGGAAAAGCTTTCCATCACTTCCGTGCCTCCAGCCGGCTCCCTGAAAAACTCCAAGCATCATCCAAACAGAACTCCGTCCCGCTTGAGCCTTTGATTTTAAGGCATCTCCGAGGGCTATTGCTCAGGATTTCATTTCTGTGAGGGAAAATTGCCTTGGCTTTCATGCTGCTGATGGATAATGTCCTCAGGCTGGATTGGGGGATTTGGGGTGGCCAGGACATACCTGGCAGCCGCGGGGGAGCTCCGGGAGGTGGGGACCGGGAATCGCCGTCTGAGCCCCTCTGCGGATGGCCCGAGCCGCCCGTGCCCAGGCAGTGCCAGCTGCTCCTCGGGGCGCCTCGGGGCTCTCGGTGGCCTCCGTGCGGGGTGAAGCATCTCCCCGTGCCCGTGCAGAGCAGCCCCTGGCCAAGGAGCTGCGGGCAGCCCTTCAGCCGTGCCTGTGCCGGCGCTGTCCGAGCAGCCCGGCGCCCGTCCCTGGGATGCGTGTTTGGCACGCTGCGTGCCACGGGCGGGACGCTGCAGGCACGGCTCCTGCCCTGCACACCCCAAGGACAAGAAGTGCTGGTTGCCTTTCAGGGGCTGCCGGCCTCCTCCTGCCCCACGTTCCCGGCAGCCCAAGATGTGCAGGAAACGCCAAAGAACGCTGCTGGCAGCAAGGGGAGGCACCGAGGCCTCTGTGCAGCTCTGGGCTGGAAAAGCAGCCCCAGCCTCAGCAGCCACCATCATATTGGCCTGGCAACACTCACCTTCAGGAAACGCCCCTCCGCAGGTGGGACCAGCCCTACCTCTCTCCAGAGCTTTGGCTGTGGAGCAAGGGAAGCCTTGGGACTTGTCTGGCTCATTTCTGCCTGGAAAAGGACATTGTGTAAGCACTTTTATGGCTGCTAGTTAAATCCTGGAAAGGGCAGGAAATCAGTGTTATTGGAAGAGCTTCCAGGGGCAGGTGTGTAAAGCAGCTTCAGCAGAAAAGAAGGCTCTGTACTTCCCTTAGTGGTGCTAAGGATTCCCATCCTGGGGAGATCCACCCCCCTGACTCAGAGATTGGCTCAGCTGGTTGGAGCAGAATCCTAGTCGTGCCAAGGTTGTGAATTCAATCCTCAAGTGGTCCACTTCCCTGAGAGTCAGATTTTAGGATCCATCTCAACCTCAATGCCTCCCGTGATCTGGAAATAAAGAGGAAAATTCTCAGCTGCATTTTAATAAAAGGTTTTGCCCTTGCAGAGTGAGCTGTAAGGCAAGGGGGAGGGGGAGCACCTCACCTGGCAGCTGTTGGAGAAGCAGCCGGGGTGGAGCCGTGTCCGGGCCCTGCCGAGCGGCTCCTCCCGCCCACGGTGATCTGGCCCCGCTCCTTCCACAAGGCTGCGGCCGGCAAAGCCCCACGGGTGCGCGGACAGCGGGAAGGGGGAGCCGGGCGCTGCTCTCCCCCGAGGGCTGCGGGGGCTTCGCACACCCGCGGGGGTACAACCAGGCGGCACCCGCGGGACGGGAGCACCAGGAGCGGCGGGGTTTAGGGGGTCCCGGGGTCGGCACGGCGTTCCCCGTGCCCCAGCTGCGATCCAGCGCCTGCAGGAGAAAATACCGGCGCCGTTCTCCCGCGCACGGTTCGCGGCAGAGCCCCGGCTCCCCGCGGCCGCAGCAGCATCGCGCCCGGAGCCCCAGGCCGGCTGCGGCCGGAGCAGGAGCGCCGGGCTCGGCCCCGGCGCCCGTCCCGAAGCGGCTCCTACCGATCCCGATCCCGGCCCCGATGCCGCGACCCGCACCCTGCCGGCCGGGGGAGAGGCGGCACCGCTCGGGACCCGCAGCGGACACCGAGAGGAGCCCGACCCGACCCCCGGCCCTACCTCAGCGCCTCGGGCTCCGCGCAGCGCCGGGAGCAGCCCCTGGGTTGTGGCTCCGCACGGCGCCCCGAACGACGGTCCCGCCGCGTCCCGGGATGAGCATCCACCGCAGAGAGCGGAGCGGGCGCGGATCGGCCGGGATTTAAGGGGCGCGGGCGGGGCGGGGCGGGGCCGGCTCAGGTGTGACGAGTTGGAGCTGCACAGGTGCGCGGGGCCCCAGAGCGGCTGCGCGGGGCGGGGCCTGTGGGGATTTAATCCACGCCGAGAGCCCCGCGGAGCCATTTGCCCCTGGGCGCTCGGCGAGGGAGGATGCTGCCGGGCCGGGCTCCATATTTCTTTTTCTCTACATTTCTTTTTCTCTATATCTCTTTTCTTCTACACTTCTCTTCTTCTACATCCCTCTCTTCTCCCCTCCCTTTCTCCCCTCCCCCACCCCCTACACCCTCCCCCCCCCCACCCCCCCCCCTCCCTCTCCCCCCTAGCCCTCCCCTCCTTCCCCCCCCGGGGCCGTCGCCCCCCACCCACCCCCATACCACTACACATCCCTACCCTACCCTACTCCTCTATCCTCTCCCTCTGCCTTGCACCTTTCCTTCCTCCCACAACCCTGGCTCCTCCTGTGCCCTCTCCCTCCTCCCCTTCCCCCTCCCAATTGCCCCCACCTGCCATCAATCCTCCTCCTTCTTCCTCCGCCATTCCTTCCCCCCCCAGCCCGTCACCCCCTGCTGCCCTGCACACCCCGACACCCCCACCTGCCCTCTGTCCTTGACTCACCCACCCCGTCTGCCCCCCTGATGCCTTCGTCCATCCTCCCCTCTCCTTCTTTCTCCCGCAGCCGCGGGGTCGGGGCGCCGGATAATAAAGCCCAGAGGGCCGGAGCCCGGCGCCCCCACCGTCCCTGGAAGCCCCCACACGGGGACAGGCCCGCTCGGGCGCTGTCCCCATTCCGGTTAACACACCGCCCGACACTGCCGGCTCTCCGGCTTTCCCTACATCACACTGGGGTATCCCGGGGGGGGGTGTGTCGGGTTGGGGGCGGGGTGGCGGGGTTGGGGGGTTAGGAAGGGCCCCCTCATTAGGAGGGGGTCCCGGGGTGGGTGGGTTAGGAAGGGCCCCCTCCGGAGGAGGGGGTCCTGGGGGGGGGGAGGGCCCCCTCCGGAGGGGGGGGTCCCTGGGGGGGGGTCGGGGTGGGCCCCCTCCGGAGGAGGGGGTCCGGGGGAGGGGGGCGGGGCGGAGGGGGGCATTCCCCCCTCCAGTCCCCGCCCCCCCTCCCTCGGACCCCCTCCTCCGGATGGGGTCTGCCCCGGCCCCCTCCCCGGGACCCCCTCCTCCGGACCGGGGCCCGGGGGGAGGGAGGGGGGGCGGGTGGGGTGGGGGGGGGCACAAGGGGGGAGGCTGTTTTTTTTTTTCTGTGACATGTGTCTGTTCGTGCTGCAGAGTGACGTGACCCCCTCTGCTTCCCCCCCACCCCACCCGCCCCCCCTCCCTCCCCCCGGGCCCCGGTCCGGAGGAGGGGGTCCCGGGGAGGGGGCCGGGGCAGACCCCATCCGGAGGAGGGGGTCCGGGGGAAGGGGGCGGGGACTGGAGGGGGGATGCCCCCCTCCGCCCCGCCCCCCTCCCCCGGACCCCCTCCTCCGGAGGGGGCCCACCCCGACCCCCCCCCCAGGGACCCCCCCCTCCGGAGGGGGCCCGCCCCCCCCCCCAGGACCCCCTCCTCCGGAGGGGGCCCTTCCTAACCCACCCACCCCGGGACCCCCTCCTAATGAGGGGGCCCTTCCTAACCCCCAACCCCCCACCCGACCCCCCCCAACCCCCCAACCCCGACCCCCCCCGGGATACCCCAGTGTGATGTAGGGAAAGCCGGAGAGCCGGCAGTGTCGGGCGGTGTGTTAACCGGAATGGGGACAGCGCCCGAGCGGGCCTGTCCCCGTGTGGGGGCTTCCAGGGACGGTGGGGGCGCCGGGCTCCGGCCCTCTGGGCTTTATTATCCGGCGCCCCGAGCCCCGCGGCTGCGGGAGAAAGAAGGGAAGGGGCAGGAGAGAAGGGATAGCAGGGGATGAGAAGGGGCAGGGAGAAGGGAAAGGAAGGGTGGGGGGGAAGAGAGAGGGTGGACAGAGGAGAGGGAGAGGGGGAATAGAAGAGGGTAGCGGGGCAGGGACAGGAGAGGAAGGAGTGGGGGGGTCCGGTTTGAGGGGAGAGGAGGGAAGGGTTTAGGGGAGAAATATGGGGAATACAGGGAGGAGGGAGGGTAGAGAGGGGGACAGGAGGGGAGGGCTGAAAGCGGAGGAAAAGGGAGAGAAGGAATAAAGGGAGGAGAGGGAAAGGGGGAAAGGGAGAGAAAGAAGGGGAATATGGGGAGGAGAGGGAAAGGGGGGAAAGGGAGAGAAAGAAGGGGAATAAAGGGAGGAGGAAGGAGGATAGAGAGTGGGAGAGGAGGGGAGAGTTGAAAGCGGAGGGAAAGGGGGAAAAGGGAGAGAAAGAAGAGGAATAAAGGGAGGAGAGGGAAAGGGGGGGAAAGGAGAGAAAGAAGGGGAATACGGGGAGGAAGGAGGGTAGAGAGGGGGACAGGAGGGGAGGGCTGAAAGCGGAGGGAAGGGGGTCGGCTTTGGGGAGAAGAGGGAAAGGGAGGAAAGGGAGAGAAAGAAGGGAAATACGGGGAGGGGAGGGAAAGGGGGGAAAGGGAGAGAAAGAAGGGGAATACGGGGAGGAGAAAGGAGGGCTAGAGGGGAGGACAGAAGGGGAAGCCGAAGCCCGTCCTGTCCCGGGCTGCGGAGCCCGCACAGGAGACACCCGCCACCAACGTGCTCAGAGCGAGCAAATGGCGGCGGCGGTGATTTCCACGGCTTAAATCACCTCGGCCCCGCCCCGTGCAGCCCCCGGACCAGGTACACCTGTGCCGGCCCCGGGGCCCGCCCCGAGCCCGCCCCGGGCCGGTCCCACAGAGCCCCGGCTCCGCCCCGGGCCCGCCCCACAGAGCCCCGGCTCCGCCCCGGGCCCGCCCCACAGAGCCCGCCCCACAGAGCCCCGGCTCCGCCCCGGGCCCGCCCCACAGAGCCCCGGCCCCGCCCCGGGCCCGCCCCACAGAGCCCCGGCTCCGCCCCGGCTCCGCCCCACAGAGCCCCGGGCCCGCCCCGCCCCTCCGGGATGGAGGCGGGACCATCGCCCCCGGCCACGCCCCCTCCCCGGGCCGGCCCCGCCCCTCAGCCCTGAGCCGAGCCGGGGCCGCTCCCGGCCCTGCCGGAGCCCGAGGCGCCGAGGCGGGGCCGGGAATCGGCGCCGGGGCTTCTCTTCGCGTCCCGTCCCTGTCGGCCGGGGCTCCCGAGCGGTGCCGCCTCTCCCCCGGCGGGCGGGCGGCGGGGCTCGGCGCTGCGCCCCGGTCCCGCCGGGCCCTGGGCGCGGGAGGGCGGCGGCGGCGATTTCCTGGTGCTGACCGGGACCGGGCGGGGCGCGGGGACCCCCCCGTGCCGGGCCCGGGACCCGCCAAACCCCGCCAGACCCCGCGCTGCCGGGGAATTTGTTTCCAGCGTAGGCGGAAAATTCTTGACGAGAAAACCCAAAGCTCAAGGATACGGGATCTGAGGGGAGAGGAGAGATTCTGGTCTAAATTCCAAACGCATTGGGAAAAATAAATCTATGGAACAGCTCATTTCCTGTCCCACCTTGGCTTCTGTGTGATCGTCTGTGACTCCCAACGCTCCGGTGGGATTTTGGACCCGTGGAGCTGTAATTACAATGACCTGGCAGGTTCTAAGCACGACAGAAAACAACGGGAGAACTCTCTGGATGGGGCAGTGGAGCCTCTCAGTGGTGTCCCAAAGGGCCAGCAGTGCCCAGCATCTCTGGCTGCAATTTGGGGGGTCCCAGCACGGCCCCTCTGTAGTGTTCCTCTGGAGCTGACGCCTCCCAGCATCCCTGACCAGGGTCTGGGGGTGCCAGCACAGGCCCCTGGCACATCCCGCTGCTTCTTCGAGTCCCGTTTAACCAGGATGATTTTTTTGGGGGGTAGGAGCACCCAAAGCCAGCAAACTGGCCTTAACCCCTTTCGGGGGGATCTCTCCTCTTTCTTCCTCACCAAATTCCCACTGTCAAAACCCAGCCTGAGGCTCAGCTCCCCATCCCCTCAGTCTCTCCAAGGAACTGGGCTTGGATTTCCCAATCCAGCAGGACAGGCATGCTGTTGTCCTTACTGTATATCCTAATTGCAGTAATTGCTTAAGAAATAATTGAAAGACATGAAAGGAATGAAGAGACATTAAAAAAGAGCTGCCAGCTCCAAGGGCCATCCAAGGGATGCTCAAACCCCTCTTCAATGATTTGCTTTAATTAATCAACTCAGAGTAATTAACACCACATTGATACTGTAAAATTCTTTTTAATTGAGTTATGGATAAATATTGCAGAATGTAAAAACTTTTCTAAACCCAAAAACTCTTTTAAGAGAACACAGCTGCAGAGAGAGTCTTGACATTCAAGGAAAAAACCCACAAGTTTTCAGTCTTTAGCATCTTCCACTAAGTCGTCATTGACAGCAAACGTGGCTTCAGCCTCAGCAAGACACGGAGAGTCAGGGACTGCAGATCCTGGTCTCACCTCAGCCTTTCAGCAGCTACAGTCTGCAAGGAGAGAGAAGAAAATGGGTCAGGATGGACAGCCTACTTCCAGAAATCATCAGCATTCATCAAGCATTAAGTAGAGCTGTAAGAACTTCCCCAGAGGTTCGCTTCCCTGCGGACTGAGGGCTCTAAGTTGAAGCACAGGCTGGACCTGCCATGGGCAGACCATGGAAACCCCAGGAGTAAAAGCTACTCGGTCAATTCCATAAAACGTTCCAAAATCAGGCTCCTGGGGTGCGACCGTCTCTTCTCTCACCTTCAAACATGCAGGATGAGGTCTGTTGCTGTTGAGCAGCGTTCAAAAACTCCTCAGAGCAGAAACTGCCTCACCAATGACACTGGAGTCATGGCAGCTCCTCTGGCAGCTCTGTCAGTAACAAAATGTTTTGGTTACCTGGACACAAAAGGATGCTAAGACCCATCACCACAGGCTAAACCGGAGCAGCGCTTCCAAACGGGGCAGGGAGGATGGAGGGCAGAGGCTTTTCCAGGAGATACAGCGCTTACCAGCGGGGCAGAATGGGGAATTGCATTCCGAGTTTTTGGAGAAAACTTTCAAACTCACAGAAGTAAAGCTAAGTAGTGTTGGGTAACAAAAAGAAAACCAAACAAAGCCCCAGCCACTTTTGGAGATTATTCTTGCTTTATGGCACAACCGCTTGCTTTTATTGAAAAACACTAGGTGGAACAGTCACACTGCACGAAAAAACCAGAGACATTAAAACCAGTCCAGATGCACAACCACTGTCTATTAGAACGACGCTTGCACAAAAGAACTCTGGCCTTAATTCGGGTCACAGTTACTGAAGAATATTTGAAGACCACTTTGAAGTGCTACAAACCAAGTCAAGCCAAGCACACTTTCATTCTCTGGACAGACTTTAAGACACCCGAGGGAGAGTCTCGAGCACGTGCTCAGCTCCCAGATTTGCCTTTGCCCACCCCAGCAAGGACAGCGCAGATGTGGCCAGTACAGGTCACACCCAGCCCAAGGTCTGCCTGAGCCCCTCCGGCCGCACTTCCTGCTGATAATGCTGACCCCTGACAGGCCCCAGCCAGGACCCTTTGCTGCTGCCTTTGCGGACCCTTCGGATCAAATGGGAAGGAACCCTCCTGTGCCCTGCACCTGCTGAAAGTTTCCCTGCTGGAATGCAATGGCTCGTACAAAAGACACGCCCGCTTGTTCCGTTTGGCCTTTTTTCTAGGATTTGCCTGACACAGGTGATGTTCCTCACCACGGAGCACTACGATGCCAACAGCAGCGATACAGAAATCCGCTCTGGGACGGAGCAGCGGGAAAAGCGACCTCTGGACTTGCCAGAGATAGAAGGGGAGCACTCTCGGTGCCGTGCCTGCTGGGTGAAGTGGAGCTGGCAGGCGGAGCCACAAATATTCATAAACATAAACATATGGCCCATAAACGTGGCTGGTCCCTGAAACTTTGTGAGAACCAATTCCTCTCATGAACATGAATCTAGACCCAGATAAAAAGCCGTGGTCTTGTTTTCTGTTTGCCATGTTGTGCATCTCTCTCCACTTTGTACGAGAATAATGACAGGTCTGAATTGGCCCATTAACTGATACATGAAAAACATGATAACATGAAAACATGCACACACACACGCACAAAAAGGTGGTGCTAAAATTTAGCAATTGGAAAGTTTATCATAGATTGGTAAAATATTAAAAGATTTTTTTTTTTTTTTTTTTTTTTTTTTTTTTTTTTTTTTTTTTTTTTTTAATACTAGTTGCAGGATTTAAACCCAGGAAATTTTGGTTCAAGCTGCACCTGAGGCCTGGAGCCAATTTATTTAGCTCCAGTGAATTCCATTAAATGTATTAAAACTGGTTTTAAAAGATGAAATCAAAAGAGCTCTGATAGGGAATTCTGTAAATCCAAACTCTTAATTTCTGTCCCAAAGGCATGAAACACTTCAAAACAATTTTTTTCTAGGCTTGAAACATAGCGTAAGAAAACAATTTCAGGACTGAAGAAACTATTAAACCCAGTCACACACAAACCTTGTCCTTTTTGCTCGAGTTCTGTTTGTTTTTTAAGCCCCAGCTCGATTCCACTTCCCCCGGTTCCGGCACCGAAACCCACTGACCTCAGCTCGGTTCGGCGCAGCTCGCTGGGTTCGGCTGAGCGCGGCTGCGCTCGGCTCGATGCAGCAGAAGTCGGCTAAACTCGGGTGGGTTCGGCTCTTCGGCTAAACTCGTCCCTTTTCGCCAGGCCTCGGCTGTTTTCGGCTGTTCGGCTAAACTCGGCTGCTCTCGGCACACCTCGTCTCTTACCGGATGCAGTCGTGTAGATTCGGCTCTTCGGCTCGGCTCGGCTCCGTTCGGCTGCGCTCGGAGGCGCTCGCGGCGCTCCCCGCGGCTGGGCTCGGCTCCTGAGGGCGGCGCGGGCCGGGCCGAGGCGCGGCGCGGGGAAGCGGGGCCTGGCGCTAAACCCGCAGAGCCCGGGGTTTTCCTGCTGCCGAGCCCCGCAAGCGCTCGCACGGACACGAATGGGAGCGCGGGCTCGGGCAGGAGCTCCCGGGCAGTGACTGCAGCCGCGCTAATTAATGCTCGTGAGAGCAGGAGGCCGGGTTCGGCCGGGCTCGGCTCGGTTCGGCTGAGCTCGGCTCGGTTCGGCTCGGTTCGGCTGGGCTCGGCTCGGTTCGGCTGAGCTCGGCTCGGTTCGGCAGGGCTCGGCTCGGTTCGGCTGGGCTCGGCTCGTTCGGCCGAGCTCGGTGCCGCTCGCTGCGTTCGGCCGAACTCGGTTTGGTTCGCTCAGCTGGATATGGCTCACAGATTTCCTGACATCAGCCCCTAGGAATTCCACACCACACAAACTGTAGCCTCTAAAGGGCTTGGGGGTTTTTTAAGAAACGTAATTTTTAACTCAAGGGTTGGTATGGAGCCGATGGCTCCTTTAGGACGAGAATATTTACATGTACAAGCAATTCCCTCATTTGCATCTCATTTTTATTGACCCCATTCCCAGAATTCAAGACATAGCACAAGGAATGTGCCGTTCTGCTTTTCCCCTGTACAGTATTTTACAAAGGACACGGGCACAGCACGCAGCCGTGAGTCAATGGAATAAATCCTGGTTTACATTCCAAAGGTTCTCGTTCTGGCACTGCACCTTTGCAGATCCGGGCTGGCATGTTCAACTACCCTCAGGGCCACATTCCAGAACAATTTATCAGATTTCACAGAGAATTCCCAATACAACTCACATATCAGCGATAAGCAGAAAATCCTGTGGGGTTTAGTTCTGTCTCTCACCTGTTCCAAGCGGAGGGAAGATTGGCTTTTGTCCCACAGAGCGGCAGCAGTGATGGAACGGGGCTTTTAAAATTTTTTATTTTAAAAAAAGTAATAGAAATGTACCAGGTCTGATATAAATGTCTTTCAAAGCCATTAAAGCTTTTTAAACCCAAGAAGACCATCATGAGTCCTGAACTCAGTCTTCTATTCATACTGGTTTTGGTATCATGAAATCAACGGGGTTCTTTAAGAAATAATAAATCATCGTGACTAAACCTCTGGCTCCTCGTCATTTGCACTTACAGCCCGTGGTAGGAAGCTCTGCAGCCTTCTTTTCCCAGCCTATAATGGAGAGAGGGTGGATATTAATGACACACACACGTGCACAAACAGTCTTCCTGGTTCTTTAAAAAGTTTAAAATGCCTGTAATAAAGATGATAGAAGTAATATTGTGTCTCAGACTGCTCAAGGGTAGAGAAAATGGAGCTTTAATGTTGCACTGAGAGATGTTGAATAAAATCTTTCCCCTGAGTTTGCACGCAGTAATAAAATACTGATTTTTTTTTTTTTTTTTTTTTTTTGTATGAGAAGGGCTAAGGAGCCACTGTTTCAACTCCATGGCAACTATTTAAACATTGTTTCAAGAATCCCAGGGGACACCGGCCTTGGAACTCTCAGCAACTGCTCAGCTTGGCTACTTCAAAGACTTCCCCACCCAGGAAACCGAGCGCTCCCAGCCTGTAACAGCACATCCGCTACAAAGCCGATCAAACCTTCCACACACAGACGACACGAGGCTGCTGCGAGTCCTCTATGGGCGGCAGCAGCAGCTCCCGGGGACGTGAACAGCACCCCCCGCTCACAGCTCGCTCAGGGTGGGAGCAGGGGGATGAGTGGGGACAGTGGGGAGCGGCGGGGAGGGGACGGGACGGGACGGGCGCCCGGCACCGCACAGGGACCACTCCCGGGACGCCGGCCGCGGCGGGACCTCGGCGTCCCTGCCGCTGCCTGTCAGCACAGGCCCGGCTCCCGCCCGCCCGCAGCGCCGCTGAGCCCCCAGCCCGTCCGCCCGCACCTCGAAACGCCGCGGAAAATCGCGCCTGGGCCGCGTTGTGGTCAGGGTTGTGCGCAGGCAGCCGGCTAGACGTACCTCGGGGTCCTTGCATTTTCCCGCCTTTTTTTGCCACCATATCTGGAAGGTCAAGCATGGTGTGCCGATCCACCATATTGGGGGTGGTGTCACGTGACTACCACACTTCCTTGCCTCCATCTTTGTTGTGGGTGAAGTAATTTCCGGTTGAACCGCCATCTTTTTTGTGGTACTGCTAAGGCCCCCCCAGGCTCCAAACACAGGTGCCTGACTAAAATCCACTGCCCGAACCCATCCACAGTGAGTCTGAGCCCACAGCCCGTGTCTGCAGACCTGGAAAGGCTGCAGAAAATTGCTCCCGGGAGGCACCGTGGTCAGGGTTGCGCGCAGTCAGTTAGAAATACCTCGAGGTCCTTGAATTTTCCCGCCCTTTTTGCCGCCATCTTTGGAAGGTCAAGCATGCCATGCCATCTACCATCGTAAGAGTGGTGTCACGTGACTTTCGTCCTTTCTTGCCGCCATCTTTGTTGTGGGTGAAGTAACTTCCGGTCGAATCGCCATCTTTTTTGCGGTACCGCTAAGGCCTCTCCAGGCCCCTATCACAGGCACCTGAATAAATCGACTGCCCGAACCCGCCCGCGGCGAGGCTGAGCCCCCAGCCCGTGCCCGCGTGCCTCGAAATGCCGCGGAAAATTGCGCCTGGGCGGCGTCGTGGTCGGGCGGCAGCGCTGCCCCGAGCTCACATCCCGGGGCTCCCACGCACGGCGGGGACGGGTACGGGCTCAGGGGGGAGCTGCAGTACCGCTCTGTGCCCACAGGGTGGCAGCACTGCCCGGAGCTCACAGCCCGGGGCTCCCGCGCACGGCAGGGTCAGGCACGGGGGCAGCTGCAGTACCGCGCTATGTCCACAGGGTGGCAGCACTGCCCGCGTACCGCAGGGTCGGACACGGGGGGAGCTGCAGTACCGCGCTATGTCCACAGGGTGGCAGCACTGCCCGCGTACCGCAGGGTCGGACACGGGGGGAGCTGCAGTACCGCACAATGTCCACAGGGTGGCAGCACAGCCCGCGCACGGCGGGGGAAGAACTGCAGTACCGCTCTGTGTCCACACGGTGGCAGCACTGTCCGGGCACGGGGGGGAGCTGCAATACCGCCTGTGTCCACAGGACGGCAGCACTGCCCCCGAGCTCACAGCCCCCACTTCCAAAAAACCCTGTAAAATGCCCCAAAAGACCCCCAAGCGCAACTCCCAGAACCCTGCCACTCACCAAATTCAAACCAAAAAAGCCTTGATTGTAGGCTATAATTTACTTTTTAGTATTTATTATATTTATATTTGTATTTATATTTTTATTTATATTTGTGTTTATATTATTCATATTCATATTTACCATTTATCTTTTCTATTAATATCTATGTACATTATATATATTATAATATACATAACATGTAATATTATAGATTGTATTTATTTATATTACTGATACAAGTTTTTGTATTTTACATCTCTATTTTTATTATTTATATTTTCCTATTGTTCTACTGATTTTTTAAAAAATTGTGTTTATTTGTTTATATTTTAAACTATATTTTACACTATACGAATTCATCAACCTAACATCAGAACCACAATTAATTAGAGTTAAATTAGCCTGTTTTTTTAAAGGGTAAAGATGTAATTCTCATTAAAATAATATTGGCATATTTTCTTTTTCTGTGTTTTTTTTCGGGGGGGGTGTTTGTGGGGGGTTTTGATTTTTTATGTTTTTTGTTTGCTTTGTTTTGGATTTCTTTGTTACTAAACAATGAGGTTTGGAGAGTTACAGAATAAAAAATACACTTTGTTCTATTGCTATCTCTGAAATACACCCCGACATCAAGTGACTGCTGCTAACCCTGTTCGTGGGTAGAATGAGACCTGTTAGGGGATAAAAAGGAAAAAAACGGCACCGTGGCGCTTACAGCTTTCTCCCTTCGGGTTCCTCAATGGAGCAGAAAGTACAGAGGCTTTGCTCTCACTCCCCATTATATCCAGGCCTTCGGTGGCCACGGCTGTCATTTTCCAACTTCTTTGTTGCCAACAGCCAATCTGCCACATACTCGGGGTAAGAAAGGGTAAGGGGGAAAAAAAGAAAGGAAAAAAGAAAACATGAAAAAATAAAATAAAATAAAAACATATAAAATAAAATTAAAAATTCAAAATAAAATAAAACTTAAAAGTGATAAAAAGTTTTAAAAATAAAATAAATGAAATTATATAAAAAATTAAAATATTAAATGGAAATATATTAAAAAACAACAAATACAAAATCAAAATAACATGAAAATAAAAAGAAACAAGATTTTAAAAATTAAAAGTAATTAAAAAGTAGATAAAAATAAAAAATAAAGATAGAAGGAATAAAATATAAAACCTTTTTAAAAAGACAAAACAAACAAAAAAAACCATGAAGAAACAAAACTCAATAAAATAAACGAGAATGAAAAAATACAAAAGTCAAAAATAAAATAAAATAAAATAAAAAATAGAAAAAAATTA
This sequence comes from Hirundo rustica, assembly GCF_015227805.2. Taxonomy (NCBI): domain Eukaryota; kingdom Metazoa; phylum Chordata; class Aves; order Passeriformes; family Hirundinidae; genus Hirundo; species Hirundo rustica. The sequence goes on from NC_053451.1 coordinate 412,134, forward strand.
AACAATTATTAAAAAAAATAAAAATAGGCAGCTCTGGTGACACGGGCAGCACTTTGTAATATCTCCAGAATACGACTCTGAAACAGAAGATAGAACTTGTTCTTTTGCAGTCAAGATCTAATTATCTAACTTAGAATTAGCAATTTGACTGGTATCTGATCAGCTTCGAGGTAACGTGAACGCCAACTGCTCTCAGCAACTCCAGGGAAGGAAAGACCTTCTCTGTTCAAAGCTTCCTGCCACAGGTGCTACTCTTACAAGAAGTCTTCAGCCAGCAAGACAATTTTATCTTTTTGTCCAAGGTTTTGATACCTGAAATGCTCAGGGTGGATGCTCCCAAAGCTGAGAGCTCCCAGCACGCGAGTTTCCCTCCTGCTGAAGCAGTGCTCGGGTGACAAATACGCTGGCTGGGGAATGGAGAGCCCCAAAAAGAAAAGGCCCTGGCTGCAGGCACAAACCCACGGTACCCACGTGAGGTTCCACCGTGGCAGGAACCCCTTCCAGTTTCAGGGGTTAAGGATGCGACCGCTTCAGACGTAGGCAATTATTGCCCCCTCCACTCATAAATCAACGAGGAACAGATTTTCAAGAGGGCAAAGGCAGAGGCAGCTGCTCCCTTCCGCTTTGTACTTGAGACCTCAAAGCCACGCAAACTTCTGTGCTTTGGGGTTTTTTGGTGCTTTCTTTTTAAATTCTTACCTGGGAGCCTTCATCACACAAAGGACTGTTGAAAAAGGAAAGAACGACCTGGAAAATCCTCTGGTAGTCATAAAGCTCATAGCAATGTTTGTCACGCAGCCCTTCCCCAAGAAATCTGAGGATCCACTCACGCTCTGTTTTGTACTGCAAGTCACAAAAATACCACCATCAGACATTTCGACCTTTCCAAATAATACCTGCTCCTAAGAGCACAAAACGCTGGTTCCCTGGGAGTGCCAGCTCAGGGCTTACTACGGCTTGTTTTGGACTTCTCCGTTTCCATTCCTATCAAATTTAATCGCTAACATCCCTCAGGAACTGTCAGTCTGCAGCCCAAACATGCAGTGGAAATGGAATTGTAGAAGCTGCTGTTCCTAAAACACTTCAGTTGAACTCAGCGCTGCTAATCGAAACTCAGAGATGAATGTAAGCCAGCTGGGGCAGAATATTCTGCTCATTGTGCTCACAGAGCATACACAGCACGACTCATTGGGTGTCAGTATTAAGAAAACAACAAAAACCCCACAAAACAGCATTTTTAATTCCAATAGGAAACAAAAGAAAGATGCCTCCAATTAACCACCTATGGGAGAATGAGATTTCATTGTATTTTTATGGCTTTTTTCTGTCAATTTATGAAGATTTACTGGATACCTAAAATGGGACTCTTACCTCAAAATCAAAACTGTAGAAAAGCTGGAAAAAACCTGGTACTTTCCTCAGGTCCAAATACTGGTGTGACAGAAGGAATCTGTTTACCTTTATGTACATGTGCTCCTCTGTGAAGAGAAAAAGCTGGCATCGTGGAGGAGGACAGCATTCCCAACCCACAGCCACGGACAATAATAAATGGAAGCCGTACTGTGCGGTGCTCCAAGCTGGGAGAACAGCCCAGGAACTGCAGGAGGCCTTTGCTCTGAGGCTCATTACACTGCTGCCCATCCCTCCCCTTCTCTCCCCCAGAATGAAAAGTTCAGTCAGGAGTGCAGGAGCACAAAGCAGGCGAGGAGATCAACGTTCCCCGAGGCTCTGGTTTCCACCCCAGCAGCGACACACGCGGGAAGTTCCAGTACCTGGCTTCAGGATCTGCTGCGCCACACGAGCAACGTAGAGGGTCAGGGAGAAGGTGAACCTGAGGTTTGGCTGCCTGATTCCGTTCTGCACAGCATCCAAGAGATACAGCAACTGCAAGAGCCCGGGGAGAGAAGCCTGAACCGTGGCCCACGTGAACGCAACAGGAGCGCCAACGCATAAATCGGCTCCTGGGACGTTTCGTGGGCCATACAGGTCAAACAGCAACTCCATTGGGATTTCCATTCCCACAAGCGAAATTCCCAAGAATTTCTAAAACATGTTTCCCGCTTTCTCTGTCCGCTGAGCGTAACAGTAAGCAGCAGAGGAGAAACAACGGGAGAGAAGGTGAAAAGCTTCTTTTAGCCGTCTCAGCACGCGCAGGCAGGCGGAGGAGCAAGGCAACGTCTCTCCCACACGCGTCCGTGACCGAACCGGCAACGGAGCTGAGCCTTACCTGGCTCCTCTCTCGAAAGCGAGCCCCTTCCAGATGGCCGCGGAAGGAAGCCAGGACAAAATAGGCAGCAGCTCTCATGTTGGAGTCGTAGCTGCTCAGGGCAGCCACCGTGAGACCCAGGGCATTGACCTCCACGAACTTGTGACACGCCACCACACACTCTGTGAGGGGACGGGGGAAAAGAGACACGAAGCAGGCGGCGCGTTAGCGCTGGCGCGGCGCGGTGCGCATAACAGCATCGCAATCCTTACAGTTCCACCGGCACCCAGCCCTGGCTCTACCCCACAGACTACGAGCTCAGTGCACGAAGGCTGCTCCAGCGGCCAAAGGGCTTCAGCAATTCACCCTGGGCAGGAGTTTAATTGGAACTGAGCTGAAATGCATGGGGCTGTTCTCATTTGTGTGAGACAGAGATGATCCTGCCCACTGGGCCGTGCAAAGCTAGGGGTAAACTCTGTAAAGACATCTGGTATCTCACTGCTACAGGGAAGTTGAGTACGAAGAACAACAAGAGGGAAATTTCATCTCTCCAGAGAACTTTTGGGTACCTGAAAGACCAGCACTAAAAAGCTTCTGTAATGGAAAGGGCAGGAGAGTAACACATAAATAGCTCATAAACCACAGACACTGTCCCTGTGCAGGCACAAGTATGGCCTGCTCTGAGCCAAGTACTCAGCTGCACCCCTGAGCCCCTCTGGGTAAAACAAAATCCAGCAATGACCAGAAATCAGCCCAACAGAAAACAGGAAACACGCCTTTCAATGTAGCATTTATCTGACACAGCATTTTGCCATCAGGATTTGGAGTTTCTCCTTTAAGGGCTTGTGTTCCGTGTGTTTTGAAGGGCTGCTGCCATTTCTACCCACTGATGGCTAGAAATGACTTGGTGTGAACCTTCCACCTTATGGCCAGGAACGGAGCACAGGGGCACCTCAGTGGTATTTTACCAGCTACAAATGTACCCTGAGTTGAGCAATAATATTCATGTATTTTCTTGTCAGTCACACTGAAGGTCAAGAGGAAGTTCCTAGAAACAAATATTCCTATTTAAGAAAGGGCCGCAATCTTACCTGTGTGTCACCTCCAGGCTTTTCTTTCTCTTCTGAGGTTGTGCTGCTGCTGGTGGATGTGCTTGCAGCCAGCTGGGTTCAGAGAGCTGCCAGAGAGGAACTCGATGTCGTTCACCTGGGTTCAGCTTCTTCCAGTTTAAAAGGGGGGTGAAAAATCCAGGTGTGTTTACACCACAAAAACTCCTTGTGCTGTGGAATCGTGGAAGGGTTTGTGTCGCCACCCCTCTGCCACGGGCACGGATACCTTCCACGGTTCCAGGCTGCTCCAGCCCGGCCTTGGACACTCCCCGGGGCGGGGCAGCCACAGCTGCCCTGGGCAGGGGAGCTCCAGGCCGGGGCCTCCCAGCCGGATTACTGCGGTATTAACTGAAATTAATTAAAGTAAAAAGCCACCAGAGGGCTCCAGTGGAGGATTCTCCGAGCAGTAAAGAGAACGAGTGACTGGGGACATAATTCTGAACAAGCACTGTAAAAAGCACAATGTGTGTGTGTGTGTGATGAGCCCAGGTGGGTGTTACTGTAGCAGTCCAGTCTTGTGAGTGATGGTTGTGCTTCTGCCAAGAGCAGGAGTCTGCAGCTTCCCGGAGATCTGCTCTGTGTCAGTAGGCAGGCGTCAGCAGTGGAGAAAATGTTTTCAAATGGGCATTGTTAGAAGCTGGTAACTGTTCATCCTCTGTTTAATTAACAAAGGAAACCCAGCTGCGGGGTGTTAAGTGTCTGGGATTTTCCCCATGGATGGGTTTGACAGCGAGCTGTAGCTGTGGTGATGCTTTTGGGAGGACAGCAGCAGGCACAAGGCGTTGAATGTACTTTCAGGGCATAGTAACTCTTTGCTGTTTTGAAGCTGCTGCTGCTGTTGTTTTCCTAATGTATTGGAACTGTTGGATATATTTATACTGTTCCATTTGTGGAACTCCTTTATCTTCTTCCTCTGATCTCCATCCCTTACTTCTGTTACTGAGAAGGACTGGAATTCTCATTTCCTTGCCCTGAAACTTTGTTATGCATCGTGTTAGAGTTTACTGGGTTAGTGCACAACCTTCCTTGAGTTGTCAGCTGTTCTTTCCCACTTTCAAGATAAGAACAAAGGCTCAGGCAGTGCTTTGGGTGCCCTCCCTGCCAGGTTCCTGAGGTTATTGGGGATTCCAGTTCCCCTTTCCCTAACAGGAAGAGTGTTTGTGGCACTACAGTGGGAGCCAGGAGAGGAACGATGCGCTCTGACACTTGGGCAGGGTGGGATGTGTGTGTGCTGCTTTAGGAAGCACCCGGGTGGTCTCCAGTTTTAAAACTGATCCTGTTATCACTTTGTTTTGCCTTCCCTCCCCCTTTTTGTCCTCTCCCAACTAAGAGGGGGCTCCTTGCATGGTGACACCTGGGTGCTTGCAGTCCAGCTCGCTTCCCTCTGCTCAAGAACGGCTTGGTGCGAGGTGATTGAAGTGTCTCAAGCTGCATCGTTCTCCTTGCCTGGAACCTCGGGGCGTTCTGCATCTGTACTCCTGTTTACCCAATGTCTGTTCTGTAAAAGTAGGGTGTATTACAAATGCAGAGTGAGAATTTGCACTTTCCTGAAGAGTTTCTGTGTACTGCTATGTGGATTTAGCTGAATGGAGTGTTACAAGTAATAAAAGATTCCCTTTGTAGTCTCAATCCGGGTTTCTTTGTCTTCTTTAGCCAAACACTTCTGCCCCAGAAGCTGCCTGGGCTTGGAGGGATGTCCGTGTGCCACGTGGATAAGGTCAGGGAAGAAGAACCCGCTCCTTTTGCTGGCACCGAGCTCTCCCCGGTGGTGGAGGGTGTCCCTGGGGCTGAGGGGGGCTGGGACCTGGAGCGTCCCTTCAGCCACGGCTGCAGGCTCCATCCCCGGGGCTGCTGCGTCCCCGCGGTTGTTTTATCTGCCCGGGCCGCTCTCCCTGAGCCCCTCTCCTGCTCCCAGCTCCCCGCCCCTACCTGTGAGCTCCGGCCCCTCCTCTGCAGGCCCCTCTCGGGGAGCGGCTCAGCTGTGGCCCTTCCCGGCAGGGTCCAGCACTGGAGGTCACCGCCGGTCCCTGCGGAGGGACGGAGCCCCGGGGGTGCCCCGTGTCCCCCTCGGGGTGGAGGGGAGCCGAGGGCCGGGCGGGACCCCCGGCACTTCAGGGTCGGGGCACGGAGCCCAGCGCGGCCATCGCCGTCCCCGTCCCTCTGAAGGCAGACGTTTCTTCCAGGAACAGCGGCCGTGGGCTGCTCGGGGCTCCTGGGAGCAGCGTGGGGCACCGGAGCATCTCCTGCAGGCTCCAGGGCCCCTCCCTGCCCCGGCACGGCGCCGGCACCCGGGGACAGCGGCCTGGGAGCGGCCAGGGTGGCTGGAAGCTGACGGGTCCTGGCAGGCGGCAGTGCCTGGCTTCGCGTTCGGGTCTCGTCCGTTTCATTGTTAATTTAGTAACTAAATTAATTGCCGGCGTGCCCGGCCCACGGGGGCTGTCCCCTGGGCTCTCCGGAGGCATCTCTGGAGCCAGCCCCTCCCGGATCCATCCTGCTCGGCCGCCTCTCGCCGTGGGAGGATGTGGCTGGTGCCCCTGGGCTGCACTTGGGGAGGGGGCGAGGGCTGGGTGCTTCCCGCTCTCCCGTCCTGGGGGAAGGCTGAGGGCCGGCGTCTGGCTGTGTGGAGCGGGCTGGAGCACCCGAAATCCCGTCTGAGGGCCTGGCGTGGGAACGGGACCGATGGCCCCCAAAACCTGGTCCCCGGAGTCAGAGGGCGACCCTCACCTGCGGTCTGCCCGAAGGGAAACTGAGGCACGGGGAAGAGAGAAATGGGCGCGGGGACCCGTCCTGCCCACGCAGAGCAGCGTCTCCGAGGCGGAGGAGCCCGAACGATTAGAAGTGATGAGGATCGTCTAAAAATAGGGATTTGGAAATGTCAGGTTGGCGAGTGGCTGGGGAACGTGCTGGGGGATGGAGCAGCTCTGTCCGTGCCCGTGTGTCCTGAGGCAGGGTGAGGGACCTGTGCTGCTCTGCCCTGGCCTGATCCTGGCTCCCTGAGAGATCCCCAACCCCCAGAACTGGCTGATGTGGATCATCCTGCACAGCCAGCACCAGGGGCCTTTTCTGGGCTGTTTCATCCTGACAGGAGCTGCAGAGGATCCCAGCTCTGCTTTGGGTGGGACAGGAGGTAGGGGACACCAGCCCCTCAGCACAAGTTATTTCCCACTGGCTTTTGATAGGAGGAAACTTCAGCAAAGCCCCGAGCCCCCACGGGGTGATCCCAGCCTCAGGATTTGGGTGATGTGCTGCCAACACCCCCCCGGAGACATCCTGTCCCCCCCTCTGTGCAGATGGGAGCCTGGTGGCACAGGGACACCCAGCAGATGTTATCCCCTCCATCTCCTCTGCCCCTGCCAGCTTCTCCCCCGTCCCCAGCATCCCACCTGTCCCCAGCCTGCCAAAAACTTGCTTAAAACAGCTGGGAAAAGAGGTTTATTTGGAAAAATAATCCAGATTGGGGCAGATTAGTGCAAACATGTCCTTCCCCATCTGCCTGGGCAGTGCTGTGCCAGCTCCCGGAGGGGCTGCCCGGAGCCAGGCTTGGGGAAAGCACACAGCTCTGCTCATTCCAGGGACTTTGACCTGCCCCGTGATCCCCCTGGCCAAGCTGAGCGTCCTCAGCCCCTGTCCCTCAGGAAAAGTTCCCCCATCCCTGGTGGTGTCACCTCCACCCCTCCTTGCTGCTGGGGACAGGCTCGTGCTCAGCAAGGAGCCCCCATGTCCCAAAAATATCCCAACCTGGCTAATTAGAAACACCCACAGGTACATGGCAGAAATCCTTATTAACAATCCCACTCTCTTGGCAGGGCACAGGAGCCACCTCTGAACCAGGGGAAGGACAAACAGAGCACTGACCTGGGTGTGGTGGTCCCGAAGCCGCCCAGGGTTTCAGGTGAACCCCGCTGAGGACAGGAATCCATTCCTGTGGGGTTTTTCCCCTGTGCAAACCCTTCCCTGCTGTCAGGAACTCAACCCTGCTTGCTTTGTGCCTCAGTTTCCCCAAGGTATGAGAGTAACCTGGGCACCAGGGAGCACCTTGGGCCACGGCTGGGATCCCCTGGTTGGGTGACAGGAGCACCTGAATGCCCCCAGGATGTTCTGGGCTGGGTGCGGGCAGGGCTGCCCATCCCAGCTCCAGCTGCACCCACATCCCCTCCCCAGCCAAACCTTCCTGCCTGCCGCTGGATCGGCTAGGGAGCATCTGAGCCTTGGAAAATAAGGAAGGAAAAGCAGATCTGGAAGGCGGCACTGGCTGCAAAGTGCTGGTCCCGTTTCATATGCGGGGCGCATAAATGGACATTTTTGCCTTCTTTTCCCCTTTTGTTTCGGTGATGAGCCGCTGCAGGGGGCTCTGAGCACACTTTGCTTGGTTCACGTCACAGGTGTTGTTTCTATCCTGCATTTCCTTCGGCTCCAGGAGCTGCTGGGGTAACTTTCCGCTTGAGCAGCAGCTCCTGCCACGAGCTTGGGACGCTGGGAGGTCCACATTCCTTCATGGAAAGGGACTGCATGCAAACCTGATGGCAGCTGGGCTTCCCCGAACACAGGGCCACCTTTGGGAACCCAAAAAGCACATTTTGAGTCTCAGCTTGGTGACAATGCCCCCAGTCCAGATGTTCCTGATCCTGCTCCTTCGTCGTGTGCAGGGTATGCACTGGACAGAATAACGCTGATGCTAAGAGGCCACAGGAATTGTGCTCCCACAGCTGGTTCTCCTCCCCCATCCCACCCCCTGCACTTCCCCTGAGGGGCTCAGCATCCCTGCAGGGGCCTCACTGCACCCAGGCTGGAGGGCCAGGACGTTCCAAACCTTTCGGTGCCAAAAGGAGAAGTGCCCTCATCCCTGGGGAATCAAAGCCACCCCCTCCCTTCCTCCCTGAGGAAAAGCTGGAGCAGCAGCAGCTGCCCACCACACCAGCCATCCCTTCAGAGAAAGGGTTTGGGCTCAGGGAGCGTTTGGCCACTTCTCCTTTTGCCTGGAGGCGATTTCCTCCCCATTATCTATTGCCAGGCTCTGGTGCCTGCTGCCAGCGCGGGGCTGTTTCCTGCTGCAAACAGCCCCGGTGTGCCCGCAGAGCCCTCCAGACTTCTCCCTGCACTGTGCTTGCTCTCACCAGCGCTCCCCATCTCTGCCCCCACGAATACGGACGCTGCACCCCTGGAGTCACAGCTGGGCTGTGCTCTGCCAGATGTGCAAATCCACCCTGCTGCCCCTTCTGCTCAGGGGCTCCGGTTTGGCTGCACTGGGGTGGGAAAGGGAGGGAGGAGGTGGGGAAGGGAACGAAGGCGAGGCCGGGCCGAGTCTTCTCCCCTTGTAACTGATTGCGAGGAGCGACGAGGTGGCACCAGAGCCCACAAGCTCCGGGGCAGAAAACCTCAGGAAAAGGTCTTCAAAATGCAACAAGTTTTGCAATGAGCTGAGCCGTGGGGATCTCGGGATTCGCAGGAGCCAGGACAGGGTGGGGAACCAGCTCCCTGCTCAGTAGGACCAACTGAGAGCATCCAGGAAAATCGTTTTGATTCCCAGCGCCGTATCCCTACCCGAACACAGCGCAGCCGCGGGCTCTGCTCCCGGGATTTCAAGGGGAAGAAGTTCAAAGGGGAAGAATGCAAAGGATCCTGCGCCAGGCTGCATCCTCCCGCAGAGCCTCCAGGCATGCCCGGGATGGAAATAACTGCACTTTCTTTCCACCTGGCAGCTGAGTCCACACGCAGCCAGGCGCAGGAAACACAAGTCCCACAGAACTCTCACTTGGTCCCCAGCACACCGGGCAGCAGCTGCTCCTGAGCATCCCCAAACACCCGGCAAACCCCGGCGCCGGCCCCGGCTGCATCCATCTGTGCTCCTCACCCTGCCCGCCCTGCCCGCATCCATCTCCCGTTGTGGAGAAAGGCAAACGCCGATGGATCAAAATGCAACGCTTCGGTTTGCATCCCAGCGCCGAAGCTCCAGGTTTTAAGATGCCACGTTACAAAAGCTGCAGCTTCCTTTGGGGAAGCCCCGCAGCTGGAGATGCTCAGTGCTCTGGCACCCCATGGATTAGGTACTGAGCCTCCTGGCAGAGAAAGACTGCTTTAGAAAACTGTTACCTGGATAGCTTTCCTGAGCCCCTGTGCTGCTGCCAGGGAAGGATCGGGACTGGCAGAGCCTGAGATCTGTGCACAAGCCACACAAAACCCCTCTGGCCACCAAACCAGCCCGGGAAGAGAAGTTCCTAAGCACCGGTGAGAACAGAGGAGCCCAGAGCTCCCTCCCCCTGACAAACCGACCGCAATAACTTCGCCTCAGCCGCTGGGATACTCAGAAAGGGTTTGCAAGGAGCTTTATAGGAAATAGACGATGGAGTGGGTGCAGCTTTCAATATATTTGCTCCAGGATATAATAACAGGCACGAAAGCAAACACGGGCAGGGGAATTAGGGCGGGAGCTTCTGCTTTGCTCGTTTTAAATTACAAAGTGCCAAGACAGCCAGGTCTACGCTATGTTCTAGAGTCAAAGGGCTGCCCCCGTGTGCCCCGGGGAACATGCACGCAGCCGGCGGAGGCGTTTCCTACAGCTGCATCGCCTCATGCCTAGAACCAGCTGGAAATGTCACTGAACAAAACTAAACGGATGAACGGGCTCGGAAAAGTGCGTCGATTCCCAGGGGGGAGCAGCTGGACTATGCGTTCTCCTCTTCGCAGCGGAAAGGGAAAAAAGAAAAAAAGAAATCAACTTAAGCTTTGCACCTGTCAAATAGAAATCTAATAGGAAAGAGAGCTGTACATGGTCACAGTCAAGTCCAGGCTCCAGGAACATCCAGGAGGACAGTTTCAGGTACTGCCCACAGCTTCCTGGGCCATGCCAAGCGAACGCTTGGGTGCGAGCACCGAGCCGCGCTTCCCGTGTGCCGGAGGGACCCCGTGTCGACGCTTCCCAATCCTTCGCGAGCGCCAGGGCTGGGTGTGCCAGCATCCCTGGGGGCCGAGCCGGGCGTGCTCCCTGCCAGCGGGTGCCAGGATGGGGGAACGGTGCAGCCTGGCGCCTTGTGGGAACCCGTAGGGTCGGAGAGGCCGTGGGAAGCGGGAGCCGGTCCAGGGCCCTCCGGGGACGGTCACCCCGCTCTGGTGCACCCTGGTGCCCGCCCCGAGGCTGGCTTGTCCTCGGAGGCCGATTTTCGGCGGAGCTGCGGCAAGGGGATGGCTGGGCCAGGGGGAGGCGGGGACCGGGTGCGGAGGCGTCGAGGGGCGGCTGGGCGGGCGGGTGCCGGGGCGGGCGCCGTCAGAGGCCGGGGGTGCCGGCGCAGCGCGGGTCGGCGTCCTGCTCGTAGCGGTAGTGGTAGCCCTCCATCTGGTCGCGGCACGCCTCGCGCAGGTTGTGCAGCCAGCGCTTGATGCCGCGGCGGTTCAGGTAGAGCACCATGAGGAAGACGATGCCGATGAGCGCCAGGACGATGCCAAAGAAGACGTAGGAGGCCGTCTCCAGGCGCCCGGGCTCGCCGCCTTCGCCGAGGGCGCAGGCCAGCGCCTCGGGCCGCAGGCGCAGCAGGGCCGTGCCGCGCAGCCCCGGCGGCCCCGCGCAGCGCAGGCTCCGCGCGTCGAGCACTCGGGCGGCGGCGGCGCGCAGCCAGGCCAGGAAGGGCCGCAGGCCGCAGTCGCAGCTCAGCGGGTTGGCGCCCAGGCTGAGGCGCAGCCCCCGCAGCTCGGGCGCGTCCAGGCTGCGCAGCTCGGCGGCCGCCAGCCGCTGCAGGGAGTTGTTCCGCAGGTCCAGCTCCTCCAGGCCGGGCGGCAGCAGGGCGGCCGGCAGCGCCCGCAGCGCGTTGCCCGCCAGCTCCAGGCGCCGCAGGCTGAGGTTGCGCACGGCCAGGGCCAGCTGCTCCTCGAGCGGGGCCGCCAGCAGCGCCTGGTTGAGCTGCAGCGTGCTCAGCAGCGGGACCCCGGCGAAGGCGCCGGCGGCCACCGAGAGCAGCGGGTTGTGGCTCAGGTCGAGGGTGCGCAGGGCGGGCAGGCCCTGCAGGGCCATGTCCTCGATGGCGCGGATGTTGTCGTGGCGCAGGCGGAGCAGGCGGAGGTCGCGCAGCGGGCGGGCGGCGAAGGCGGCGCGGGACAGGACGCTCAGGTTGCTGCCGGCGATGCTCAGGTTGTGCACGGCGGCCGGCAGCTCCCTCGGCGGCTCCTCCAGCCTCTCGTAGCGGCACTGCACCAGCTCCGGGGTGGCCACGCAGTAGCAGGCGGAGGGGCAGGCGGCGGGGGCGGCGGCGGGGGGCACGGCCAGCGGCAGCAAGGCGAGCCCCAGCCAGGGCAGCCAGCGCCCGCCGCCCGCCGGCCGCGCCTGCCTGCGGGCCATGCTGCCTGCGCGGGCATGCAGCGCCGGGGCCGCGCCGGGGCAGCCGGGGGAGCGGGGGGGGGGGTCGCTCCTGCCTGGCCGCAAGCCCCCCCGGGGCCGAGCTGCCTCCGGCGCCGCGCCCGCACACGGCGGCTCTGCCGGCAGCGCCGGGCGCGCCGCTGCCCAAATCGGGCCGGGGGGGGTGGTGGTGGAAGGGGAGGAGAGCGAGGAGGAGGAGAAGGAGGAGGAGGAAGAAGAGAAGGGGACGGGTTGGGGCTGCCCGGAGCTTCGAGATGGGCTGGGAAGCGCCGCGGGCAGCGGCCGTCGGGGGGAGCTGAGCCGGGCTCGGCTGAGCCGCGCTCGGCGCCGAACACTCCGAGCCCCCGCCGCCGCGGGGTCCTGGGGGCTGGACGGGGCCGGCGCGGCGCCCTTGCTACCCGAGGAGGGATTAGGGGATGGCGCGGTCCCCATCGAGCCCGGGGAGGATTTGGAAGCTGTCCCGGTGCTTTCCCAGCAAGGTGGGAGTTGGGGGGCTGCCGCGGTGTGTCGTCCCCCCCCCCCCCCCCTCCCCAGCCCTGGGAAGGGAATTGGGGCTTTCCATCCCAGGGAGGATTTGGGGAATTACCTCAGACCCCTTCCGTTCCAGGGAAGATTTGGAGGGTTGTCTCAGCTCGCCTCCAGCTGGAGAGGATTTAGGGGCTGTCCCACTCCCCTTCCAGCCCTGGCCTCCATTCCCTGACCTGCCCCACAAGCCCGACGCCCGGCAGCATCCCCGAGCATTGCGCAGCTGTCTCCCTCTGCTTCTAAGCCTGCTAGGTCCCTACCTGCATCCCGGGGGCTGCCCAGGGCTGGCGGGGACCGTGGGGATCACAAGCCCCTGGTGATGGAAGATGGTGTTGGGGTGGGCGTGGGATTTTTGGATGCTGGAGCAATGCACAGCCAGGGACCGGGAGCGCTGTGTTCAGAGCCAGATGGAGCAGCAGCAGCTGGATCCCCTTCAGTGCCTAAATGCCTCCTTGGACCTGAGCTGGGGGTCACGTTAAATAAAACCCATCCTGGGCGCACAGAGTCCCAGAATGGTTTGGGTTGAAGGGACCCTGAAGTGCATCCAGTGCCACCGCTGCCATGGGCAGGGACACCTTCCACTATGCCAGGTTGCTCCAAGCCCCGTCCAACCTGGCCTTGGATGATTCCAGGGGTGGGGATCTCGTGGATCTTGATTTTTCTCCTCCTCTCTGTCCTTATCTCTCATCCTGACCTTTTCCCCGAAGTATTTCCCCTCTTGTTGGGGTTCCTTTCCCCAGAAGTTCACCTGAATTTTACCACCCTTTACTGCACCCCCAGACACTGGGCAAACTCTGTATTTAAAGTGACGGTGCCTAACAGCGGCCAGAGAAGCCAAGGAAGCTTGTGGAAGGGGTGGGGGAGAGTGACAGACCTGGGGACGTGCCAGGTAACTGTGTGCCATCTCATATTGAAGTGTGGGGCAGCAGCCAGCGGGACAGTGGGGAGAGCCAGGTGTGCAGTGGGTCGTGCCGAGCCAGCACTGCAGCACTCCCAGATGGAGCCTCCTCTCTCCCAAAATAGCTCTTTGCAGCCCATTTATCACATTTAATTGCTATATATAAAGAACTGATGGCACTCTGGAAGGCAAAGCAGTGGGTGGGCGAGGTTAGGCCAGGCGAACCAGGTCCTGGCAACTCACACCAGCCGGGCTGTGAAGATCCTGGCACCTCCCAGTCCTTCCCTGGGCTCCTCGGGGAAAGAGCTGCCATAAAAAAAAGGCAGACACCTTCCCTCCCGATCCCAAAGCCATAAAACACAGTGGCTGCGTGCTGGTAGAGGTTATGGGAGAGCATGAGGCTCTCGGCAGCTGACCCCTTCGACTTTGAAGGGTGGTGAAGCTGCAGCATCCAGCTCAGCAGAGCTGTGAGCCTTTGGGGACCCTGGGCTGTGCTGGTGTGCAAAGTTCCCGAGGTGCCAGCATCGAGCCCCAGGCTGATGTTATTCATTCCCAGCTCTCATGCTGGAACCTGGAGCCCCTCAAACATGCTGTGTTTCAAACCCCTTCCTCCCCCATGCTGGACCTTCAAACCCCTGATGGACTTGGATTGATTTGAGAGCCTCCTCCACCACCCCCCCCGACCATAATTCTGCATTTGAAGCAGCATTGAAGACTTCCTGTGGTTAAGGGCCGGGAGATTGCATCTGCCATTGCCATGTCTCAGGATGAGATTAGGTCAGGCTGATGTGATTTGTTCCTACAATTCCATACAGACTGTTACTCATTGCCTCGTTATCTTCTAGAGGCTTCCAAGGAGAATTGATTGCTTGTGCCATGTCTGTCAGACCACCTGCTCTGTGGCATTGCTTCTCTTTCCCCCTCATCAGTGGTGGCCCGGGTTGGTTTTGGTTTTTTGCACCCTGGGGATGTACAAGCACAGCTCTGGTTTCTCTCCCACCATGTCCCACACTGGGGTTTTTTGCTGCTGGTGCTGCTCCTGTTTGCAGGTGGCTTTTTAGAGAAGGCTGGAACAAAAAGACAGTGAATGCTTTGGCTGGTTCCTTCTAGTGGCAGAGGAAACCATTCCTTCCCTTTCCGTATCTCTGTGTTTCCTGCTGTCGCACAATGAGGCTGAAGGCTCTCCTCATCCTCCTCTGGGCAGGGGATGGATGGAGAGCAGCCCTGAGGAGAAGCACCTGGGGGGTGTTGATGGGTGAAAAACTGGACATGCTCCAGCCCAGAAACCCCCAGCCCTGGGCTGATCCCCCACTGTGGGCAGCAGGGCAGGGGGGATTCTGCCCCTCTGCCCCTGAGCTCAGGTGAGACCCCACCTGCAGAGCCGCCCCAGCCCTGGGCCAGCAGCAGCAGGACCTGGAGCTGCTGCAGAGAGTCCAGAGGAGGGCATGGAGCTGCTGCAGGGCTGGAGCCCCTCTGCTCTGGAGCCAGGCTGGGAGAGCTGGGCTACCCAGAGAAGCTGTGGCATCCCTGGAAATGTCCAAGGCCAGCTTGGACAGAGCCTGGAGCTGGGACAGTGGAAGGTGTCCCTGCCCACACTGCAGCGTTTGAACCCAGCCATTAACCTTTGCTGAGCAAACACTGGCGGCAGCATCCCTTTAAAATTCACACCTGTGACACTGGAACTGCTCATTTCAGTGCAGGAGCACGCTTGGAAAAATGCTGGAAAATAAAGAATAATTTTTTGACGCTTCCCACATGAAACTGTTGGAAATGTCATTCACTCAAAAAAAATTCTTCCTCCCATATTTGCTGAGGTTTGACACTGAATCCTGGCTTTCTTTTGTCCCAGGAGATTTCTTTCCCTCCCTTGTTCACACCCTCTTGGGATTACGAAAGATTTTGTAAAAATCTGCTTTTAAGACGAGATGGGAGAGTCCTCAGGTGCAGGAAAATGGAGGCCCGTTCCCAGATTTTGTGTCTTGCTGAAGGGATGGGGCTGGAAGTCAGGTTGAGACTCCCAGGTCCTACGGCCAACCTGTTTCCCTGTGAGCTGGCAGAAAATGCCTTCCCCAGCACCAGCGGATGAAAAGTGGGAATTAAAGCCGGGCCAGGCTGGGCCGACAAACCCAGATGGGGACAGCACGTCCCTGTGGGTTGTGGCTGGCCATGGTTATCCCTCAGGAAGAGCTCACCCCTGGGATTGGCAGGGGCCCGCTGCTGGCTGGGTGCTCCACACCGCCTCCTCTTCCCTCTGCGTGGCTCCAGTGTCCGTGTGTCCCAGCTGGCACCCCCCAGATCCCATCTGCCGCTGGCTCGGGGAATGGGGTTGGCTCCTTGGGGTGGCCCGGCCACCGTCAGTGCCTCTGCTCCCGCCCCACCGATGGGCTCCTGGCGCCGGCCCAGGGAGCCGGCGGGAACTGGACACGGCTGAGCTGCTTGGTGCATATTTTAAGATGGTATCGAAGCTCTTGCTTCGAACATTCCAGCCTTGCAAAGGCAGCTGCAGGGGGCAGGGCCAGGGGGCTGCTCCTCGCGGTCACAGCCCCACCTGGCTGGTTCCTGCAGAGGGATGGAGGGGGAGGACGGGGCGTGGGAAGGCGGTGGATCAGAACCCCTGGATGACCTGGAGCATCACCAGGGCGGTTTTCCACCCCAAACAATTCGAGCCCTACGGTGCTGGGCTGTGCCGGCTTCCCTGGGCACGAGGGAACAGTGCCCAAAGCCAGGCTTGGCTCTGCCGCGTCGGCGGAGAAAATGCTACCCCAGCCCAGCAGGGAAAGAAGGAATCCCTCATGGCAAAGCCACAAGATCCAGGAAGGGAGGGAGGGAGGGAGGGATGGCCCCTCTGGAGCGTCAGGGCTGGGGTGCAGGGCCCGGAGTGCGTTTAACTGCTCCGTTTAAACCACGACATCTGAAGGAGAGAGCACCTTCTCCCCGGCCGCGTGCAGAGCCCTGTGTGTGCTGGTCATGCTCTATAAATACATCAGCAATAAATAATGGATAACCTGGATGGGCATTAAAGTGTAAACAGGAGGTGAAGGGCTCTCTCCCATTACCGGTCCCCCGAGAGCCACGAGCATCCCTCTCTCCAAGTCCGGCTGGATGTTACTCCAGCTGCAGAGCCCTTAGTCACAGCAGTGACAATATCATAGATCAGCGGCTCCAGGGCTTGGCAAAAACAAACCAAAAATAGTCCGGAGGGCAGAGTCTTCCTCCCCATGGCATGCTGGATTTGCCTGCATCAGCGTTTTTGCCCGTGGTGCTCCTGTGCCTGCGTGGGCTGACCCTCCCAAGGAGTCAGAGTCCTCTCCCTGGCACATTCCGTCCCAGGAAGTGCCCCTGATTTGGGAGGTTTATCCCCACTGGATGAAGCTGAAATGTTGAGCCATGCCAGCTGGGATATGGTCCCCAAAAGTCACTGCCATGTGGCTGAAGGTGGCCCCATTCCCAAGCTGGGGGGGGGCGGTCCCCATCACCATGGTGACCGTGCCCACAGATGGTCCCAAGGGGCGGCGTGGACACCCTGATGTGCAGAGAGACAGGGAGATTAAATGAATTTATGGATGTGACATGGGACTGGCCATCTGGGGAGGAGACTTGTGTCGAGGGTCAAAGGAGGGGCTGGTCAGGGTCAGTTGGGGTTTGCACAGCTGGGGTGTCCTGTGCTGTCTCCAAAAGGTCCTCACAACCGCAAATAAAAAGCAGACCTTCCTGGTACCAGCTGTTGAGGATACCTCCCAGGGTCCACTGCCCTCCTGGAGGGGGGAACGGGGCTTGGAAAACAGGCTGGCTGTGAGCCTCCTCCTGCAGCCTTGCTGTGCCAGAGCTGGGCATTCATTCATTCATCACCTGGCTGCAAACAGCTCAGGTGTGGTTCTGCTTCGGGAGAGAGCAAAGGGATGAGCTCTTCATCTACTCTGGGAGCCTCACACAGAGCCACGGAGACGGGATTTGGGAGTCGTGCCAGCCCGGCTCAGGGTCAGGAACCGGCAAATCCGGTGTGTCACAGTCTGGTTGGGCTCTTTCCTCTGTGAGGGGCTCTGGCAGTCAGCCTGGACAGCTGGTGTGTCCTGCAGCCAGGCTGGGGATTCATGGATTCATGGATTCATAGATTCATGGATGGGCTGGCAGCATCGGCTGGGAATGGGGCAGTCCCGAGGTTTCCCCCTTTGCAAGGCCTGCTGCTCAAGCTCTGGCTGAAGCTGGGGGCTGCTGACCTGGACGTGCTCATGTCGTGATTCCTCAGGATTCTCTCCCTCCTCTCTGCCCTTGTGAAACCCAGCCTGCAGTCCTGTGCGCAGTTCTGGGGCACCAGCACAGCAGGCATTAGGAAGGAATTCCTGGCTGGGAGGGTGGGCAGGCCCTGGCACAGGGAGCCCAGAGCAGCTGTGGCTGCTCCTGGATCCCAAGGCCAGGTTGGACACTGGGGCTTGGAGCAGCCTGGGACAGTGGAAGGTGCCCCTGCCTATGGCAGGGGTGGCACTGGATGGGCTTCAAGGTTTCTTCTAACCCAAACCATCCTGGGTTTCTGTGATTCGTGTATTGGAGCTGCTGAAAGCAGAAGAAAAACGTCCCCATAAAATTTCATGTGCATTATATTCCTGGCTCTCCCCCAGCCATCTCCAAAACCAGGAGCAGTCTGTAATGACAAGCGTGTATCTGTTTGATAAGACAATCTAGGCCATGAAGATCCATTCCAAAAGGATGATAATAAACAGGATTGCTGGAGTGCAGGGAACAGGCGCCTCTGTTCACCACTGATTCCCTCTCTCCTGCCCTCCTCCCTGAGCCCTTCAGGCCTGTTTATCCTCCTGCATTTCTCTGGAGAGAGGCTGTTTCCTGCTCTCCAGGGTGTCAAATCCTCTTGCAGAGCGCTAGGTGCGGGTTGGAGGCCGCGTTAGTGATGAGGAGAGGGTGAGCAGGATGGCAGTGGAGCCGGAGGGGGAGCCGACCTTCTCCCAGAGCCCGCTGGGGCTGAGCTTCATTCCCAGGTGGTGGCTGATGCAAAGCCGCTCGAGCATCCCAAATTCTCCAGTCGAGTGGAAGCCGAGGGGGCGATGCAATCAGAGAGCAGGCAGCTGACGGGCTGCTGAGCTCCCCCCGCAGCTCCAGAGCGCGCTTCCCTGGGTGTTTTTCACTGCCAGCCAGCTGAGCTCGCGTTACTGTGCCGAGCAGGTGAAAAAGTACAAACTTCCCCAAGCTTGGGACTGGGGGAAGGTGGCGAATACCCGCACCGGAGCTGACAGTTAATGATGGAGATCTGACAAATTGCACGCTCACCTGGGATCGTGCGCAGCACCTGGAGAATGTTAAATTAACACTCACGGACACCCTGGGCTTGGAGCTGTGAAGTCCTGGTTTTGATGCCTGATGGCAGAGCTGAACTCAGAGCTCCTCCTGTGGGCACGGTGAAGGCAGGACGGAGAATTCCTCAGGGAATTCCTGCTCTGGACAGGGACTGGGCAAATGAGGCCTCCTGGGAGACAAGGAGAACCTGGTGTATGACCTCTGCAAAGAAGAGCTCGAGATCTGGGTGTCCCACAGTGCCCAAGAACCCTACGTTATAGCTCAGCCTTTTTTCCTCACCTCCCATGGGCAGCAGCGCTTCCACGGGGTTTGGGTCCACCTGGGGATGGGTGGGAGGATGTGTGTGCAGCATCCAGCAGCTCCTCTGCAGACAGCCTGCCCCCAGCAGGGGTGCTTTATGCTGAATTCTTCCCAAATCCCCGAAAAACCGACCTCCCCCGCGCACTGGTGACAGTTTCTGAGTCACAGCAGAGCTCACCGCAATGTTCTGAAGTCCTGCCTGCAGAAGGGATGCTCGGGGCAGAAGCAGAGGCCGGTGCTCAGCAGGATTATAAATAACTTGCCGTGGGGACCTTCCAGCTTCCCCTCCGTGGCACGGTCGTAAATAGTGTGCTTTGGGAAGCACCGGTGCATTAGTGAGGGCTGTAAAGCACCGGGGGCCTTGGCTGGGCACTGCCGGCTGAGACAGCAGCGAAAGCCCAGCGAGAAAAACGCGTCCCGTCCTCTTTTACGAACCACAGCAATCTGCTGGCTCCAAGTGCACTTTAGCAGAGTCACAAACTAAAGCCCAAAGTAGGGAAAAGACCTCCAAAGCTTCCTGAGGCTGGGCTGGGGCAGAGCCTTGGATGCTCTCCCTGTGCTGCTCTTCAGGCTGTCCACCCAAGCAGGGTGGGCTTTCCTCTGCCACCACGGGCGGGGCGGCACAGGCAGCACCTGAGCAAAACGCCGCAGCCAGAAGCCTTGCAGAAGAAAATGCAGACGAGGGAGGTGATAACATCTGGCTAATGATCCCTCTCTAATTGCTGTTTTATGGTCGTTTGATGGCTGGTGTAAAAAACCCCAGCGAGCTTCATCAAGGTTGCAGTGAAACCTTCTGAGAAGCAAAGGGCTGCTCTGAGGCTGCTGCATGGGAGGGGGGCAAGGAGAGCCCCCAGCTCCTGACTTTTCAAAGGCATTTTCGGAGTCACCTTCCCGGGGGACGTCTCTGCTGCTGCCCTGGGAGCTGAGGGAGACGTTACCTGTGCAGGGTCCCCGCACCAGGGAGAGCAGGAGCCTCCCAGCAGCCACCAGATAGCTGGGTTTGGAATAGAGGTTTTTTAAAGAAAACACCACGTGGAGAAGGCTTTAGGGGTGAACAAACCTGGTGTGGTCCCATCCAGAGTTACTATTAATCTCAGAGCTGCTGGAATTGCTGGTGATGCCCTGAGGGCGTGGGACCAGCTGGCCCAGGAGCAGAGCCAGCTCTGTGCCCAGTATCCATCCTCAGCCGGAGGTTGCTGCACGCAGGGGCTGGGAGCAGAGAAAGCCACGTCCCTGCACAGGCTGTTCTGGCACAGGGTGTCTTGTTCTGGGCAGGGAATTGTTTGGCCTCGGGCAGCCCTGCTCCTCTCCCAGCTGCGATCACCTCTCCGGGCTGCAAGGTGCTCCCTGGTACCTCCTCCTTGGGCTGCTGTAAGGATGGGGGTGGGAAGCAGCTCTTTCTGCACGGGGAATCTGCCCAACCCCTGTTGTCCTGGGTTGTCCCATCCATCTGCCCTGGAGAAAATGTTTTTTTTTTCCAGGTACCGGGGTGTCAGGTTCCTGCGCAGAGCAATGATGTCTGTCCTCTCTGTGGAGGAAGCTCTCCCTCCCCTCCAGCACTGGCCCATGTTGGTCCTTGACCCTCTCTGCAGAGCATCCCTCTCCCACCTTGCCACAGTCCCCACTATTCCTTCCCAGGGCTGGAAGGAGTCGCTACCCATGAGGACCCCGGGACACGGTCCCCAGGGCAGCCCTGGTGGGTTGTTTCCGCCTGGCACCAGCCATGGTCCAGCCGTGGTGGCTCTTGTTTACTGGTCTGAGGCCTGCAAAAGATTAGGAGAAAACAGATGGCTCCTAATTGGCAGTGCCAGCTTACTTCCTGCTCTCCAGAGAAACCATTAAATTAAGGCTTAAATCAAACTTCGTACAAGTTAGGAGGCTGTTTGTAATTATTTCAAAATCTAGACAGATTTAAGGGCCTGGATTAAGGCTCTGTTTACTGTAATGAATGAAAAATGCCTGCTCTGTCCTGTAAGGATGAGCAGCAAAGGGTTGAAGTGCTGGAAGTGGGACCAGCGAAATCCTCAGGCTCTGATGACTGAAGTTTTGGGGAAAAGCAAGAGGTCGTGGACTCTGGCCAGGCTTGTCTGCGAGAGCGGACCCGTGACCGGGCTGCTGAGGAGCCCGCAGCTCTCTCTGGGGCACAGTGACACCATCAGGAGGCTCTGCGCATCCGTGGGGAGCCACAGCGCCGTTCAGGGCTGAGCAAAGTCTCGGGATAATTTTAACGGGAGCTGAACGCAGCTCAGTTAAGATAAACAGAATTTAATAAGCTGACCAGCTAAGGCTGATTAAAAGGGAGCGACGCCTCTGGATCGGCCGTGAGCGTCTCCCACCGGGGCAGCGTGGATTGGCAGCTGCTCCGGGGACGTGCAAAAGCAGGAGCCCGCACGTTTGGGACATACCAGCGTCACCTGTGATCCCTTTCAAGGTTCTCCAGGAAGGGAGAGGTTTTTGTTGTCTGTCCTAAACCACCAGCACGCCTGCAAGCTCTGACCACGAAACGGCTGAAACGTCTCTAGCTCTCGACCCAACCACGATGGAACTCCTCTCAACCCCTCCTGAATAACCCACACAGGGACAGCATTCACCCCTCGGTGGGAAAAATGCCTCTTGCTGATTACAGTTTTTAGAGCTCCCCACAGGACAAGTGCCACACCACGTGTCCTGCCTCCCCCAAGACACAATCCAAGGCTCCTGCTTGCCTCCTCCAGGCTGTTATGGGGCCCCACGGCACCTCTGGGGCCAGTCACACACTGAGGGCCGCCCCGCTGGCCCCAGCCTGGTGTGGTGAAGGAAAGGTTGTGCAGGGGATCCTGGAATATGAGGTTGGAAAGAGCCTCAGGGATCACCTGGTCCGACCTTTCTGGTACAGGACAGCCCAGCGCCCTTACAGATGAATCTTAAAAGTGTTCGGAGTTGAGGAATCCTCTGCCTCTCTGGGGAGATTGTTCCAATGGCTGATTCTTCTCACTGAGAAAAATGATCCTCTTGTGTCTGGCTGGAATACCCCCAGGGGAAAAAAAAAAGCCCGCACGGATTACCCCTCATCTTTTCTGTCCGAGGGAATCTCCACGTTCTCAGCAGCCACGCCAGAATACAGTGATAATATTCTTCTTTCCTCAAGGCTGGACAAAGCCAGGACTCTCAGCCTTCCCTCACCGGGCAGCTTTCCCAGTCCTCGGGTCACCTCTGAGCCCTTCTCTGGGCCCTCTCCCACACCTTTTCTGCACAGCCTGGGCCAGAACTGAGAGCAGCACTCCAGGAGTGGCCTGAGGAGTGCTGAGTGGGACAATGACATCTTTGTTCCAGCTGGTGACGCCCTGGCTGGTGGGGTCCTGATTTGTGCCCAGCCTGTTTCCACAGATGCTCCACTGCAGGGAAGGAGATGATCCATCTCTGTGCATTGCCAGGGAGGGTGGTGATACCCCACCGTGGGCACTGAGTCCCTGATAATTTCCTAGCAACCCAGAAAAGTATGGATTGTGCCAGGCAGCGTGTTCGTGCTTCATCTCAAGAGTGAAAAATTCGGTGCTGCCACGCAGTAAATTCAGCAAAGCATTCACAATTAATGCACAGTTCCTGGCCATGCCTTTTGGATAGGCTGCCAGGGCTGATTGATGATTGGAATTCTGCTAACTGCTTTAAGGAGCAAATTAAGGAGCAAGTTAAAATGTCTGTGCTTTGGGCATGGAAAAACAGCTTCACTGAGTAAGCTGGAAGATCACATTAGTCTAGACAGGCCTTTTGGCTGCCTCTGAAGGAGTTCCATCTTCATCCAGCCCTGGTCAGCCCCACAGAAAAGGCACGGCACCCATGGGCACGTGCAGAGGGTCAATTCTTGCTCCCATAGGAGGATTTTTAGTGAAGTGAAAGCTTGGGGCGCACCAGACCTCATGGCAACAGCTAAATGCCTTGGGAAGCAGCTGGCTGGAGGGAAGATTGCCTGCTAAATGGAACAGCAAATACCAGTATCAGTATCCAGGGGAGGGCTTGTGATCCCTTCTACCTTCTCATCCAGCAAAGGACGTCAGGTGGAACAGCTGCTGAAGAGGAAGAGGAAAATGTGGAGGCTTAAGGAACAAGATCCTTTCAGGAAACACCTCTGGGAGATGAGAAGGGCTTTGTACAAGGCGGGCATGCAAAAGGCTGGGCAAGGATAGAGGTGCCTCGTTTGCAGCTGGATCAGGCAGAGAGGGCTCTGCCAGCCCCTTCTCCTGGCACCCAGCTCTCCTTGGGAGACTCTCAGGGCTCTGCAGGAGCTGCAGTCAGTGGGTACAAGACCTTGATCAAGCTGGTCTGCTGGGAGGCGTCCCTGCTTTTCAGCTGCCACCAAGAGGGGCTCACTCAGCCTGTTTATACATTCCAAAGGCTTTGCTGCTGTTGCCGTTTCACTTGGGCAACGGCCACGTCCAGCTGGAGGGCAGATCCAAGAGGGGAAGCTGTGCAACCCCGGCTCAGTGAGTTGTCTCTGCAGGAAAGGAGGGCAGAGGTTGTTTGAGGAGGCCAGAAAATCCCGGTAGCGTTGGAGAGCGTGCACAGAAAGGGCTCTGAGAGCCCACTGGAAATCAAGAGGCATTAGGGCATGAATAAGCAACTGAGGGGGAAAAACGAAAGGCCTGCATATTATAAAGAGGGATGAGGAGGAAGGGAGCAATTGGCTGTGGGAATGAGAGTGCTGCATCAGCCTGATGGCTCCAGAGCAGCCGGAGGGATTGATCTGTGTGCTTGCTGGGAAATGTGCCACCAACCCGAACGATGGCTCCTCAGCGCTCCCCCGGGCACAGCCCCCTCCCCGGGGCTCTGGGCATGCAGAAATGCCGCTGCAAACACCTCTCTGGGCAGGATGGTGGAACAGCTCCCTCTGCAGAGAGGATGCTCCACTCAGGGTGGGAGGCGCTGTTCCAGCCTCTTTGTAAAACTGCCTGGGCTTGGGTCAGAAGAGACCCTAAAAATCCTCTTGTTCCATCCCCTGCCATGGGCAAGGGACACCTTCCACTATCCCAGGCTGCTCCAAGCCTGTACCAGGGCCTCCCCACCCCCACAGCCAGGAATTCCTTCCCAATATCCCATCCAAAGCTGCCCCGTGGCAATGGGAAGCCATTCCCTGTGTCCTGTCCCTCCATCCCTTGTCCCCAGTCCCTCTCCAGCTCTCCTGGAGCCCCTTTAGGCCCTGGCAGGGCTCTGAGCTCTCTCTGGAGCCTTCTCCTCTCCAGGTGAGCATCCCCAGCTCTGCCAGACACCCGAGGCAGAGGTAGTGAGGGCGAAGAAGGAGCAAGTAAGTGGATTGAAAGAATTTATGGCTCCTGCACGAGAATGGGTGAAAAACCCCTTTGGGGCCAGGAGAGGAAATGCAGGGATGATTACACTTGGCTTTGCTGCTGGTGTTGTGGGAAGGTGACCCTGCGGCCAGGCGCTGCAGAGTTAAACAACTGTCCTAGCCTGTGACGTGGAAATACGATCTATCTGGGGGAAAGCCGTGCTTTTACAGCCTCAACACCGCAGCGTGACATTCCCGAGCTTCAGTATTCCCCTGGCAGAGCGCTGGGTAAATGCCGCTGCCGGTGAAGTCTGATGGCCTCTCTGGAAATTCGGGGGTGGCTGTACGGTCCTGGAGGAGGGCTTGCAGCGCGAGGCCCAGCGTCTGACCGCTGCATACTGTCCCAGGCCGTATTCCAGCGCTTCCAGCCGCCTGCTGCCATTCCCTTCGCGCCGTGGGTGCCGAACAGCAGAGCGTGCTCCTGGCCCGCCGCTGCGCAGGTTTCGTAGCGCGCAGAGAAAGAGCTGGGAGGATGCGTCAGCATTAAAAGGAGGGAATAAACCTGCTCGGTGCCTGGTGCGCGCGGGGAGGCACACGGAGCGTGCCCCAGGTGTTAGCACCGTGGCTCGTTCAATGAATTTCCCGGCATTATCTGTCAGGAGCTGACTGCAGCTTCGTTATCTTTTGACGCAGGATTATTGCCAAGTTGTTTCGTGCTCCGTTGACGGCTGCAGAGCTGCCGGAGCTTTCCCTGCGAGGGGCCGCAGGCGTGAGGCTGGAGGCTGCTGCAGTGACCGCCTGGCCCAGTGACAGTCCCACGGCAGAGGGGATTGCTTACTGTGGGCCCAGGGAGGGGCATGGACGCCGCTTCAGCGCAGATCTCTTCCTGACAGATGCATTAGGGCATGGTGGAGGATGCAATGACAAGTACTTACTGGCAGAAAAAGTGAAAAGGGGAACAAAGAAAAAGCGTCCTTGGGCTGTCTTTATACCTCCAGGAGTTTAGGCAGTGGAAGTAAGAGTGTCTAGGCGGGAATTCCCTCCCAGGGACATCCCATGGCACTGTGGCTCAGGTGCACACCCCAGAGTATCCTTCTTTCCGCAGAAAAAGGCCTTCGTGGTTCAGGAGTGCCACAGTAGGCAGTCTGCCTTTCCAAAGGCTTGAACACTCTTGTGTGCCAGTTCCTGGGTGAGCCCAGCTTCTAGGTCCCCATTTCTGCTTGGAAACCTTAACCCTGACCCTCTGTCAACAGCAGAGATGATGGATGTCCCTGCTGACTGCATCCCTCGCCACCAGCTGCCCAGGATCTTGGAAAGGAATGAGCTTTGCTCACCAGGGCAGAGCATGTAACCCCGTGTGGGAGTATGGGAGCTCTCATCCCCTCAGTTTGGCTCCCCTGGAGTCCACAGCAACATTAATCACACCCTGACCAACTGCTGGAGGGTTTGGTTTAAATCTCCCCAGACAGATCTGGTTCTGCAGAGTTCATTAGACAAGAGCACTTTCTGTCCTGAGAGAGAATTAAACGAGTTAACACATCCTAACGAGGAGCTCGAGCGCTGGGTGATGGAAGTGACAGTGAGCGCTGCGGGGCCGGGTGCTCGTGGGGAAGTGCCCAGAGGTCTGGCTGCTGCTGGAGAGTGGCCCTGGAGTGGGGATGATGTAGAGGAGCTTCTTCTCTGCCTGAAGAGCTGCACTGGGCCCTTCTGGGAGAGAAATCAGGGAATCACGGACTGGTTTGGGCTGGGAGGGACCTTACAGCCCATCCATTCCCACCCCCTGCCATGGGCAGGGACACCTTCCACTGTCCCAGGCTGCTCCAAGCCCCAGTGTCCAGCCTGGCCTCGGACACTGCCAGGGATCCAGGGGCAGCCACAGCTCCTCTGGGCACCCTGTGCCAGGGCCTCAGCACCCCCACAGGGAACAATTCCTTCCCCATATCCCCCCTAACCCTGCCCAGTGGCAGTTAAAAGCCCTGGGATCCCACATCCAAAGGCAGTCGGCTACACAGCAGTGTGACTGTTTGGGTGCAGGAAATAAACTTGTCTGCTGCTGATGGAAAAGGTGGGGAAGGAGGAGGGTGGGAGAAGGGAGGGATGAAGCAGGTGGCCAGCGACTGGAAATGCAAGCTGGAAAAATCAAAGGACATGCTGAGAATATGGATGGCCACAGAAACAGGATTGTCCCCTCAAATGGCAATTAACACTTGAGATACTTTGGTGTTACTTTGCTCCTGTAGCTCATTTAAAGTTAACAAAGCTTAGCAAGGAAGATGCTGGGCTTTGGAAGAGCTGCTGCTACAGCCCTGACAGCGACAGGAGAACTGGAGCTATGGCCCCCAAACTGGGGGGCTGTGAGGGGAATGGGGCTGAGACTGTGAGAGAATGGGGTTGAGGGAGTGAGGGAATGGGGCTGAGGGAATGGGGCTGAGGGAGTGCAAGTTTTGCACCTTTGTCATATGGTCAGCCCCAAATGGCAACTCTCTGCCAGCAGACTGGCACAGACAAGTAATTAATTTTCTTTCCATGCTTTAAAGTGGCCCCATGGAGTTAACATCTCCATCCAGGCAGGGTTTTCCCCCCAGTTCCCCTCCCTCTTGGTGGGATCCAGGGAATTAAGCTCAGGGTTTGGGTGTAATCAGTCCTTCCTTCTGCTTTGCAGAACAGCACAGTTGTGTGAGGGCTCTTACTCTCAGTTTAGCAGAAAAGTGGCACTGGAATAATTAAAAAAAAAAAAAAAAAAAAAAAAGAGCAGTGAAAAGAAGCCTTAGAATGGCAAATTCTTATTTTTCTGATGTCTCTATATCTGGAGCTGATAAATATTTGCATTTCCCTTGGTGAAAGGGAAAGAACCATAAGTGGATCTGCTTTGAGGCGGATCTCAATAAATTCTAATCAGCTGCCCAGGAATGGACACAGGGGAGTGGGAATTGGTAGATAAAGCCTCAGCTGTTAAAAGAAACACGGAGCAGCTCCTCCTGGCTGGATAAATCAGGCAGCCCTCTATAATCACATGTATCCAAGGAAGGTGAATTTGTGAGGACCGGAGTTGTACTCTCGTGTCAGATTAAATTTGGATTTATGGCCTGGAAGATTGCATTGATACGTACCTGTGGTGGAAAAGTCTTGGTTTCATTTTGAGCCCTGCTTCTTCCCCGCCAGCTAGGCACTTAGTCGAGAAAATGAAAAAGAAAAGAGGCTGCTGGGACAGAAATTCTCATTTTCCTTCAGGCCAGCCCAAATAATAAATCCGCAACCACTTAAACCTCGCACCCATTCCTGCTTCGCAAACCACGGCCTCCTGGAAAGCTCGTGGCCGCAGCCCAGATGAAGCTCCTCCATTCCTCTCACTGCACAGGTGAAGCTGTTGCTCCTAAGGGAGGAGTTTTCCCACATTTTGGTGACTTTATGCTGGACATTTACCTGTTCCAATCATCACACCTCTTGTTTCTAGCCAGGGTCTGCTCCGGTTTGCCTTTGCAAGGCTGCCAGCAAGCACTTGGGATTATTCACACGTATTTGCTTGCAAGCATCGATTAGTTTGATCAGCCTTGCAGCCATTATTCTTGCAAAGACCAGAAGCTTTTATCCTGGTTTGTTTAGTTTTTAAATGTCAGAAGCGCTGGAGTTTGCAAACAGAGAGGGACAGGGCGATGGAAATGACCCATTCTGAGGTTAAAGCTGGAACTAGAAGTAAATTTCGAGACTTGCAGGTTCAGAGAAAGGATTGTGGGTGAGAAAAGGACAGGAAAGAGGAGAAATGGGGGTAATGTCTCGTGGAGACATGGAGAAATGTTCCTGCAATACAGAGCTGTGTCTGCCAGTAAATCCCCTGGCACGTCAAGAAGGATCTTTATGTTCCTTGCACTTAACGAGGGATTTTCCTGTTGACAAGTCCTCAACAAGACTGTACCCAGGGGACAGCAGTGCTCTGCCCCTGGGGAATGGCAAAGCGCCAAAAAGTGTCAGGAGGGCTCCAAAAGCACCGAGGGACTGAGCTGAAACCTCTGTGCCAGATGGGACTGCGGCTTCAAGGTCAGGGGTGAGGAATTCATTGCACCCCTGTCACCAATCCCAGGCTTGCTTCCACAGGCAGGACCCAAAGGAAGGGATCTGGCCCTCAGAAAATTGAAATTAAGCTTGTAGACTGTTCCTTGCTCATTTTTCGGAAAGCTTTTCTCTCCCAATCTTTAATCAAATGTTTCTTCATCTTTTTATATAGTTCCTATCAAAAAACCCATCTGTGAACAAAATTTCCCTCATTTCCAGCTTAACATTTTTTTCTGCGAGTGGCAAAATGTTCTTGTCTGAAAAATGTTTAATAAATTTCCCTCTGTCTCTTGCTTTTATTAGCCGTGCTTTCCTATTCCTGACGACGCTCTCTGCCATTCCCGTGTTCCAGAGCCCACTGAATTATTCAACCCATTTATTTCTGACTTCGGGTATTGTTCTGATCTGCCAGCATGTGCCAGTCAGGTGGGAATGGGGAAGTTCTCTTCCTCCAGGGGGGGAATCAAAACCCTACAGTCGGAGAAATCTTATCCTGCACTTGGGGACTTGCCTGGCACGGGGTACTTGTGGGAACAGGCTTTTCATGGTCTTCTGTGTGGGGAAAAGCTCCTCCAGGACACCTTTTCCAGCCCCGGGGCCAACAGCAGAAGGAGGTGGAGCTGCTGGGGCAACATGGGATAGTGGAAGGTGTCCCTGCCCATGGCCAGGGTGGGGGAGCTTTAAGGTCTTTTTCAACCAAAACCCTTCTGAGATTCCACAAACCCTGCCTTGAGCTATGGAGAAACCCATCCTGGCCCAGTTCTGCATAAATATGATGTTGTATCTGCTCCAGGAGTGCACCAGACTGTCATTCAAGGACTGGGCTGGGAAGTGTGGGGGTGTTGCCTGGGAAGGGAGAGCTGCCCGCATGCAGGAAAATTGTATTTTCACACACTGCCTTTCTGACATTCATTTGCCAGAAAAGAAATATTCCTCCAGGCATGAAACAAATCAGTCTTATTTCTGTCCCCACCACCCTTAAAGCTGCCTAAAGGCTACACTGTACTGGAGGAAAGGGCTTTATTATTTTGGAAAGCAGACCTTTGGGGAGCAGATTATTATCAGAATTTAAGAGCTGGATAGAGGCTTAGCCATTGCTAAAAGTCTGATGCTAAACGGGCTCCTGTTTACTGTTATTTGTACTCGCCACTTGCTGGGGAAAAAAAAAAAGAGAAGAAAAGACCTTGATTTCACAAAGGATATCAGGACAAAATAGGAAGTCATCAACAGGATTTTGAGCTGTGTGTTCCTTTTGATTACACAGCCTTTCCCTGAGCACACATTACTGCCAAAGCGCCGTGAGCTGTTTCTCCTTGGTTTAAGCCCCTTTATTGTCTATCCCTGCTTGCCATTTCTTCGCTTCTCCAGCATGGAACACAGGGCTCAGCTTGGCCTGGAAGATGGCAGGCACGGCTGAATTTCTGGGGAACATCCTTGGAGTTTTCTCTCAAGTTTTTCCTCACTTTTCTGCACGAACCTCAGTGCAGCCACATCCTTGTTCTGTCCTCCCTCCTTTCTTGGGCGAGCCTGGAGCTGTGATGCATCCTGAAGTCCTAAGAGCAGCCGGATTCCCAGGGAGCTGTGACCAGCCCCCAACCACCAAAGCTGCCTCCCTGCAGCTCCACCTGGCTGAAGATGCTTCTCGCTCCACCCTGTGCATTGGAACAGCCCTGATTGTCCCACCCAGCCTTTGCACAGGACGGGGTCGGATCCCCCGGGCTGCTCCTCAGAGCTGCAACAGCAGAAATAGCCAGAGCCCAACCGGAGAGCCATGCTCTGGCTCCTGCCAGGGCTGCAAAACTCAGTGCACTCATCAGGGATTCAGGCAGCTTATTTCTGAACCTGAGCGGCTTCTTGTGTTTGTGTGATGCAGCATTTGAGATAATAAATCCTCCGGGAACAGGGTTGTGCTGCAGAATGCACCAGTGAGTGCCCAGGCTGGGGCTGGAACAGCAGAGCTTGAATTATCTGGGTTTTTTTTCCTGTTATTTGCAGAATTCAGCCTCATGTTACCCTGGATGAGAGAGAAGCTCTTGCAGCCATAATTAAATGTCACATACATTTAACAGAGTGTAAGTCTCTATTCCAAACTCCCTCTTCCATCTGGCTCCAGCGCAGCTGAGACCAGGCTCTTCACAGCCTGGGAAATGGTATTAGGGCAGTTTGTGTTTATCACAGCCATGACTGATGCCTGCAGTCAGCTCGTGATATAATGAGGGGAGTTCAAGCGGCACAATGGGGATGGATATTCAGAAGATGAAACAGGGCCTTGTGAGCCATTAAGTACCATAACATTACCACAGGGGAGGGTAAATAATGAGTGGAACATGAGGGTGGCTGAGTCACCGTGGTGGGGAGTTGTTCTCCACCCCAAAAAGCACCTGTCCCGTCCTAAGAGAGGAGAGCTGGGGTTGGATGATGCTGAACTGTGACTCCTCTGGGACCAGTGCCTCCCGTCCTGCAAGCTCCCAGACAGCTGGGATGAGGGGCTCTTCCATTGCACAGAATCACAGGGGCTCATCTGGTACCACCTCCCTGCTCCAGCAGAGCCATCCCAGAGCACAGGATTGCATCCAGAGGGCTCTGGAATATCTCCAGTGAGTGAGACTCCTCAGCCTCTCTGGGCAGCCTGTTCAGTGCTTGGTCACTGCACAGGAAAGAAGCTCTGCCTCCTGTTCAGGTGGAACTTCTGGGATCAGTCCCTTCCTGTACCTCTGGTGCCACTGCTGGGCCCCTGGAGCAGAGCCTGGACCTGCTCTGTCCCTCCCTGCACACAGGGACACCAGCGACACCCAGGGCTGAGGGCCCCTCTCAGCTGGGGATCCTCTCCAGGCTGAGCAGCCCCAGCTTCCTCAGCCTTTCCTGGGAGCAAAGATGTTCCAGGCCCTTTCTCAGCTCCAGGAGCTCCTGTCCCTGCTGTGCTCAGAGCCCAGAACTGAACACAACATCCCTGTTGAAACGTGCGAGATCAAGTTTGCAATGAAGTTCAGCAGGGGCAGGTTTCTGACAGGAAATCACCGGGCTGCTGCTCACAGGGACTGACAGGGCTCAGCCATCACAAAGATTTCCTCTGTCTACCTGCCCACACGCCAGTTTGTGTCTTCATTTCAGCTGTGATTCCCCTCTCTGAGCTGACAGCAGCTCTCACCATCTGGAGAGAGGTGTGCTCCTCCTCGGCTGAGCCTTCCAGCGTGGAGCTGCCGGAGGAGCACGAGGAAACATCACAAACCGGGGAGAGTCAGGTGTCTGTTTCTCCACAGGCTGTTCTGGGATGCCTATAAATAAAGAGTGTGCTCCAGAGTGACCTGAGAGCAAAGGGATGCTAAATATTTGGGTCAGTCCAGGCTGGGGGATGAGCAGACTGGGACCAGCCCTGCCAAGAAGGATTTGGGGTGTTGGTGGGTGAGAGGCTGGATGTACCCCGTGCCCTGGGCTGATCCCACAGCCTGGGCAGCAGGAAGGGGGGGATTCTGCCCCTCTGTCCCTGAGCTCAGGTGAGACCCCACCTGCAGAGCTGCCACAGCCCTGGGTCAGCAGCACAAGGACCTGGAGCTGCTGGAGAGAGCTCAGAGGAGGGCACGGAGCTGCTGCAGGGCTGGAGCCCCT
This sequence comes from Hirundo rustica, assembly GCF_015227805.2. Classification (NCBI taxonomy): domain Eukaryota; kingdom Metazoa; phylum Chordata; class Aves; order Passeriformes; family Hirundinidae; genus Hirundo; species Hirundo rustica. The sequence goes on from NC_053451.1 coordinate 443,739, forward strand.
CTGCTCTGGAGCCAGGCTGGGAGAGCTGGGGGTGCTCACCTGGAGAGAAGGCTCCAGAGAGAGCTCAGAGCCCTTCCAGGGACTAAAGGGGCTCCAGGAGAGCTGGAGAGGGACTGGGGACAAGGGATGGAGGGTCAGGACACAGGGAATGGCTTGGACATCAGAGCTTGTTCAGTATGTGATGCTTGGTGTGGAAGGGGCCATGCGCTCACTCAACAAGTGACATTTCACAGGTATGTTTAATTTTGAAAACTCGCTGAAAAATCCCCAGAGCAAACTGTTCTAGTAAAGTTGAAATGGAGCTGGTTCATTTTCCCTTTTGGGACTTCTGCTTGGAGTTTTAATTTAAGTGTGTAATAATATTTTAAAAAGTCCCAAACTAGACCAGTGCTCTTTAAGTCACAACCAGAACAAGATCATTTGGCTTCTGGACAGATTTTTTGAGATTCTTTTGAAATAGGAATCCAGAGAAGTTTTTGTCCCCATCTGGGGTTGGGCATGACCCGAGGGCTGCAGAGAACGGAGTGATTTTCCAGCATCAGCCATGATTTCAGTGGTGTGGATTGCTGCTTGATTCACTGCAGATGAGTGAATTATCAGCAAAATATCTGTGTCCTCCTGCCTTTATTAAAGGCATCAAACAAGCAACCAGCATTGCTGAACTACTTTGTCAGGGAGAAGAAATCCTCCTAGGGCAGGAATATTGACAGAGTTTGTAAACTCTGTGCTGATCTTTCTCCTTCACATAGACTTGGGGGCTGAGTCAGGACAATAAATCTGCTGCATCTCATTCAGGAAGGGAAATGATTACTCATCTCTCCATGATGAAAGGGACTTTATCCTGAAGCCTGGCTTGCTGGTGATTTGCAGACCTTCCGTGGAATGGGAAGGGATTTATGCAGCAATAACACGGCCGTGCGTGGGGATGTCGCTGTGGGGCACTTCCACGTCTTCAGAAAGGCATCCAGACCTTTCTGCATTATTGCTGGCCATGGAGGGGAGAAACAGAAGGAGAAATGGGGAAAAAGATCCTGGCTAAGGTCTAGAAACCATAGATGGGCAGTGGGTGAAGCATGGAAAGTGGAGAGCAAGGAAAAGAGGGATTTTGCATCAAGCCAGAATGAGCAAACACAAGAGCAGACAAAGGAAAGAGAAGCAGGATCTCCATGGAGATTACCAGTGCGGGTTAATTGAATAAAATATTTTTTCACTGCTCGCAAAGCTTCCTCCCAGGACCTTTGAAAGCAGCAGAAAATGGAAGATGTGCTCCATCAGCCTGGCAGAGCGGGGGTTGGACATGAGGGCTCTTCCAAGGAGCTCTTTCCACGCCTTCCTGGAGCAGAGAGGCAGAAGTGGGGTTAATGTTCTCCTTGACAGCAAGAACCAAGAGCTTATTTATGATGGACAGCAGCTTAGTGGAGCCATGTTTGAACAGCCCTATAAAGAGCAGAAGTGGTTTGAAAGCCCTGAATGAAAGCCAGTCAGGTTTTTATATTTTTTTTTAAAGCCTCATCAGGCTCTAAGCGGAGTTTGGCTTTGGTGCATGGCAGATGGCTCAGGAGATGTTTCTCCGCTCTATACATAGTAATTTTTGACCTAAATCTACTTTTGCCTCTTCTACAGAAAGCATACGTATTTTTGCTGGTGTGGGAGATTTCCAGAGCAATTCCAGGATAGGCTTTCTGTGAGAAGAGTGGGGAAAGCCCATTGGCACCCCCTGCTAGGACAATGACCCGTCCCAGAGGCCAGGCCAGGTTCCCTGCAGTCAGCAGAACCAGCAGCTCTCCCCTCTTGAGGACACAGGTGCGGCTGGGTTAAATCCACTGCAGCGCTGGAACCCCTTTCTGCAGCACCCCCAGGTTTTGGGAGCCATCCCTCGGGTGCAGCTCTACGCCTTGGGGACAACGTGGGCTGGGAGTGCAGCTCACCAGAGACTCATGGATCGCTTTGGGGTAGGAGGGACCTCAGAGCCCACGCAGTGCCGCCCCTGCCGTGGGCAGGGACACCTCCCACTGTCCCAGGCTGCTCCCAGGCGCAGTGTCCAAGCCGGCCTGGAAGGATTCCTGCTTTGCCCCTGCGTGTCACCACGCGGTGACAGGCGTGGCACGCTTTTCCTCCGGCCGCCGAGGAGCTCGGAACAGACGAAACGTCCGCTGGAAGCCACGGTGTGTGAGGAGAGGGCGAGCCTCCAGTGCAGCTGTAGCCGAGATGCCAGTCCAGGATCCCAGCAGGAGCGGAGCCTGTTTAAGTGCGATGCCTCTGCCCTGCCGGCAGTGCCCGGCTACCTCCAGCGCTTTTTCCCAGAGCTGGCTGCCCATCCCCAGCGCCGGCAGGAGCCCTGAGGTGGGACAGGATGAGGCGCAGGTGCTGTAGCGTTTATTGAAACCGGCAGCCCCAAACCCCGGAGTGTGTGGCAGGGTCACCGCAGTGCTGGTGGCAGGAGCTGAGGATCCCAGCCCCACCGTGCCCCGCAGCCAGCAGCTCCTGGCTGTCCCTTTCCCGGGGCTTAGGGGGGGAAGAGGAACCGGAGCCGTCAGGGATGCTGTAGCACAGGAGCCCTTTCAGCGTGCTAATGCGGCCGCATTAGCGCTAATGGGCGCCGCCACCAGCAGGCTCTCGGGAGGAGGGAGCACGCCGAGCGTTGAATTCCACTAATGCTTCCTTAATCCAGCCAGTCTTTAAAAGAGTAATGAAAAGAGCTCCTGTTTACAAATAACCAGGGCAGAGCAGGGTATCGCGGCCGTCTCTGGGCTTTCTTGCTCTTTGGCCGGAGAGAGAACAGCCCCGGGCTGTGGGCTCCGCCTCGCATCCTGTTACCAAATCCCACCCCGGGAACCAGGAATCACAAGTGCGTCCTGTTAAGTAACCAGGTTTGCCTAAGCTCGGTCTGATGCACTGAAACAACATTTGCAAAGTGCAAATCCCGCTGTCGGTTACGTAACTGAATTATCCTTCCATATGCCAGACAGCAATTCTACAGTTAATTGATTTTAATCTAATCATTTGTAGCCAGTCACCAGTTTTAATCAACCCTGCCCACCCCCAGCCCATCGTTTTACATGAGCCATCTCTCCAGCAATTACTGGTTTTAATTATATGAAAGTCTGGTTATGTTTCATTAATTCTTGTCACATTACCACAGCCCTCCATTTCCACGTGCAGCGTCCGGCCACCTCGGCATCGTGATCCATTACAGCGGGCAGACAGGAGCATCCCCGCTCCAGCTTCATTCGATTTGGAACGCTCATCGGCAAGGTTCAGAGGAGGCGAAACACGGGTGCTGGCCCCCTCTTCCTCTCCCTCCTCTGCCCTCCACAGCCAGAGCAAAGCCACAGCCTGATTCTGGCCTGGGGGCATCTGAACACAGGGACCAAATTCCTCCCGTTCAGCCCCCATTCCCCCTGGCTCTAGGGGCTCAGAGATGGTGGCCCAACACAGGGGCCTTCCAACCCGAATCATTCCATGATTCTGTGATGGTTCCGTGCCCCAAGCTGAGTGGGCTGGGTGTCCTCATCCTTAGGAAAAGATTGGTTTGGCAGGAAACTGCAAGCAGGGCTGGATTTTTGAGCAAGCACGAAGTTTAGAGACCCGTGGATATTTAGAGCTGTTGCTGGCGTGGAGATGTGTGCTCCTACCTGAGCCCATGGCCAGGTCCCAGCTTAAAAAGACCTCAGTGCTACTGGATTACAGGAATGAGATTCCCCCAAAAGCAGGCACTGGATCCCAGCTGCACGAGCTGCCAGGGCCCGTGCAGGAAATCCCCGCCTCTCCCTCCCCTCCACACAGCTCCAAATTCCTCCTGGGATTTCCAGCAGGGACAAACCTCACTGGGTAGTGGCGTGGTGCAGGTGGATCCCCAGGGATCAGAGCTGTCCCTGCTCCTGTGGGGATCCTTTTCCTGCCCCTGTCACTGCCCCCAGGGTGATGTTGAGGTGGAGAACAGGAATCTTCCTGACACCTGGGCTTGAGGGATGAGCAAGGGAAGATTTTGCCTCTGGAAACACTCTGCCTACAGGCAGGCTGTTTGTCTGGGTGAGTGCGCCCAGCCATGGGTTCTGGCTTGTCCCCACTTAGACAAATACCTCACAAAAATGAAGGATTACTTCACACCTAGTTGGAAAGGACAGGAAGTCCTCCTATTCACACCAGAAAGCGAATATTTCCTTTTCCTAGAGTGTCCTTGAAGGAATCCACGGTGCTGCAGCCTGCCTGGGGCTGGTGTGGGGGAATGGAGAAGTCAGGGATCCTCATGGAGCGGTCCCAGCGCCCTCCCTGCCGCCCTTCTGCAGCTGCTGGGTGCAAGTGGGTGTGGAAGGGCGCTGGGCACAGGGCTGGGGTGTTTCTGTCCTGTCCTGTCCTGCGTCTCTCAGGACACACCCTCCCCCCAGGGAGGGACAGAAACTCTCCCCACCCGAAGGAGGTCAGAGAAGGGAGCCCGGAGCGCTCCAGATGAGACGTCACACATCAGTAATGGATGGCCAGCAGCGGAACAGGCTAACGAGGCTTTTACGGACAGCTAATAAAGCGAGCAGGAAAATCTCGCTCTGTCTGAGGTAACGCCGCCAGCCCGAGAGAGTAATCTTGGCTCTGGGGACCGCTTGGTGTTTAATCCCGCCTCTCCCCGCTCGGGCCAGTTTCATACAGACATGAATTATTGAATGCAGCCGGATTTCCCCTGCCCTCCAGCCTGCCGTGCCCTCTGCTGCTGAGGGCTTGTGGCCACACCGTGGGGCCCCAGCAGGACGGCTCTTGTGGGGGTTTCTGTGCGCGCATCGCTGAGCTGAGGCCAGCTACGTGGGAACCGGGATGATGTTACCGCCTTTGTGCTGGGAACTGCGTAGGTGATCCGATCTAGCGCCTCTCCACGTAACGGGAGCGTCTCTTACACGTTTATTATGCTGTAGATAAACATTGCATTAATTATTCATTTGTAATTTCTGAGGTTGTCTCTCACGGGGAAGAATGGAGAGGCCTGAGCCGAGCGTTGACGCTGGAGGCAGAAGGTGAGCCGTGGAAGGACTGGGGGCTGGAGGCAGGTGAGGAGGGCAGAAGCGCTCCTCCCTTCCAGAGAGAGCTGCCCCTGTCCAAAGGAGAAGGCTGCCGAGCCCAGGGTGGTTCTGACAGCCCAGAGAGGCTCCTCAGGCTGGCTGAGAGTCACTCAGGCAGGGACACATCGGGCAGGGCTTGGAACCTGCTCTGCTGGGAAGGGTCCCTGCTCCCTGCCCCTGGCAGCAGCTGCAATGGGATGAGCTCTCAGGTTACCTGTGATTCCACGAGTTAGGGGTTCTGTGCTCAGCCCTTTGGTGATTTTGGAGGGCCTGACCACGAGCAGGGCAACAACTGCCTGGACCCAGTGGCTTTGGGGGACAGCAGAAAAGCCTCTCCCGACTTTGTGACTGTCCTGGAGCCACGTGAAGCCGTTATTAATGGGCACGGCCGGGAGCCAGCGGGCATCTCCCGGCCCAAGGATGGCCACTGACCGCGTCCATCGCGGCCCCTGGGACAGGAGACACAGCCCGTGGGGAGCAGCAGGTCCCAGAGCCTGGCAGGGGACGGACGGGTGGACAGCAGAGGGCTCTCGAACCCTCAGCAAGAGCAGGGCACGCCCGGGGGTGCTCGGAACCCCGCCCGAGGACTTCAACATCGTTTGGAGACAGAGGGGAAGAAAGAGAAAAGGAAAGCTGAAAAGTAGAAAGGGCGAAAGAAGGAGAAAAAGAAAAAAAAAAAAAGAAAAAAAAAGAGGAATACAGAAAGAGAAAGGGAAAATAATAATAAAAAAAGGGTAAAGAAAAGAAGAAAGAAAGAAAAGGGTAAAGGAAAAGGAAAAAAGGAAAAATATATGAAGAAAAAAGAAAAATATATGAAGAAAAAGAAATGGGTGAAGAAAAAGAAATGGGTAAAGAAAAAAGGAAAAATAAATAGAAATAAACCCATCCAATATAAATAAATAAATAAATAAATAAATAAATAAATAAATAAATAAATAAATAAAATTTCTGTTTTCCCCGTGCAGAGAATGTGTCTGCAGGGAGCAGTGCGGTGGTGATGGAGTGCTGGGTCCTTCCCTTCCCACCCCAGGGATTTGTCATCCATCTGCCTTTGGCTCGAATCTGAGCAGGGGAAGGAGAAAACCCCCTCCCTCGGACGGGCTGGGAAGAACCTGGCCGGTTATTTCGGTATTTCGAGTGGGAGTTGAAGGAGGACGCCAGACTGGGTTTTTCATCATTCCCATATTCCCCACTGTCAGATAGAAAGTGACTGCCTTCCCTAAGGAAGCTCCCAAAGGAGCAGTGCCGGGTCTCCTGAGCGGGGATTGGCAGGGATCATTCCCTGGGAGCTGTGGGGTCATCCACTGCCCCAGTGGTCCTCTCCTCACCCCGGTGACGGTCCCACCTCCAGATCCGAGGCTCTGACCTCCGTGCGCATCCCAGTCCCCAAACAAAGCTGTTCCGTGTGATGGGAATGGCAGGTTGGGCTCCCTGTCCTTTTCTGCTCCCAAATCCCTGCCCCGGCGGGGCGAGGGCAGACACCCGGGGTTATCTCGGCCTCGGCAAAGCAGGGAAGGAAATTGCCAATCGGACCCCGCACCTTGGGATCTGCTGTGGGTGTTTGCCCTCCTCATTTATGTGCAAATAAGGCCTTTTCTGTGAGGCTCCGGGCACGGAGCTCATCCTGCAGCGATCTGGGAATGCGCAGGTGGAGTCCTGGAGAACAAAAGAACTAATCCCGAGTGACCTGACATCATCCCCAGCACGCAGAGCAAGGTGTTGAGCCGGGCTGCCACCTTTTAAACGCGTCCTCTCCGCCATGAATTATGCATCTCCGCATTTCCATTTCCCCGCTGGCTGCCGCTCCTTGGATGAAATTCTCCTCGGCTGATAAGGATTAAGCCATCTTCCTCAGAGATGCCGCATTCCCGAGCTCTGCCCTGCGGGGCTCCGGGGTGCAGCATCCTCCCCTGGGGAGGAAATGCGGGCCCGGGCTGGGCACCCAGCTGGGAAAGGCTTGGCGGAGGTCTGGGGCTTGTTTGGCACAGGGCTGGCACCTGGTTGAGGGGCTCTGGAGGATCCAGCCCCCCACCCAGCAGACACTCCAGGAGCAGAGAGGCTTCCCCAGGACGTGGGGGACACAGGGGCTGCTTCGCTGGCTGAACCCTGTGGGTAGGAGGGAAGAGATCTACTCAGACATCACAACCCGAGATGCCGGCACAGGAGCAACCCCAGCTCTGCCTTCCTCTTTCCTTTCGTCTTTTCCCTGGGCAGGACAGGCATCCCTACAAATCCATGGCTCTGCTTCACAGGGAGCCAAGGCTGCCCCTAGAGCACCGAGAGACGCAGCTCTGGCTGCAGCAGCTCAGGCGTTAAAGAGCTGAGATGTCACAAGTGTTGGTCAAACACAAACAACAGAGAGCTTGTGTGCCGCTCTCCTCGGTGACAGGAGCCAGGGAGGGTTTGTCCTGGTCAAACACTGTCGGGACAGGGGGAAGCAGTGTGTGTGTCTGGCTTGGACACATTCCTTGGGTGTGTGGTGTCCAAAAATGGGCTCAAGGACAGCGCGGTTGTCAGGGTCACACTCAGATCCTGCCGGGACAGGAGCGTTTCTGTGGTTGATCCTGCTACTAAGAGAGCTCTCCGTACAGAGAAAGGAGAAATCGGGGTCACAGTCAGGAAACACCAGCCAAAGAAAGCACTTTTTGTGGCAAATGGTCATCCCTTGTGCAACCACGAGGTCGGGAGGGGCCCTGGGAGCCAAGCGTAAGGCTGTGGTGTGACAGCTGCGGGTGCTCATCCTGTGTGGGGTGAGGTGCCACGCACCCTCGGGCAGCACCCACGCCTGCAAGCACTCCTGCAGGCTCCTCCTCCACGCTGGCAGCTCCATCCCCAAAGCTCTGAACAGCTTTCACTTTGGATTTTTCCACGATGTTCCATCTGGAGTAAAAGAAAAAGCCACCAGCTGCCGTGCTGCTCTTACAGAGCAGAGAAACGAGGGAAAGAGAGGAGCAGAGAGCTGAATGAGATCTCGGGCTTGGCCTCGCCAGCCCCAGGAGGCTGTGCCACATCTCCTGGTTCCCCTCAGAGCAGATGTTCCCTCTGGGCAGCCAGAACAGGCTCATGGATCTGGAGGTGCCGGTGGAAGTGGGAATCTCTGGGAACGGTTCCCTGGAGCCGTGTCCACACCGCAGCGCTCGGCAGCACATCAGCAGGATGCATAATTATTCCTCCCTTGCTTCCCTCTGGCTGGGTCCTGGGCTCACCCCTTCCCAGAACACCCGTGTCCCCAGGCCTGTCCTGTTCTGTGTCCCTTTCCCTGATGTCCCAGGACATGGCTCCTCGAAGAGCTCAAGGAGCACAGCGCCCGGCCAGCCCTGTTTGACAGGGAGGCAATGTTTGCTCTGGTGCTCATTTCCTGAGGGCAGGGAAGATGGATGGCACGCTGCTGACGTCCAAGGGCTGGTTACAGCAGAACCCTCCTGCCCTGATCCCAGCACTGCTCACCCAGAGGACATTTGAGGGCGTCAGACCCCCTCGGGGTTATCTCCCTGCTGAATGTCACGTTACTGAGGCTGGATTTCTCTGTGCCATTTCACTGGACTTAGTGCCCTGAGAGTGAGCTGTGAAAAGGGGTGAGCAGGCAGAGCCAAGCACGAGAGGTCCTCCTAAATACCCTTGGCTTTCTGCTTAAATATCAGACTATATATAGTCCTTGCACAGTGTTCAGAGGTAACAAAAATCCCCAAAGCTCTCCCACAGCCCTCTCCAGTGTGCTGTAAGTGCTTTTTTGGCTGTTCTTGGCCTTGCATCCTTGCTCACACCTCCTCAGCCTCTGTGGGTACCTTTGCTCACAGCAAACCCCTGTCCCTGACCTCTGCATGAAGTTTTCTCTTGGCTGCTGTTGTTTGAGGACGTCTTTGCTGCCTCCCTTCTACGAGCAAGCAGCACAACTGCTTCCTATGCTGTCTCTCAAGTTGATTGTCTGTACTCTCCTGAGTCCCCAGAGCAGGTGGGCTCCGTGCCTGCAGAGCTGCCGGGTGCGAGGTCACCGGCCGTGTTCCTGCAGACGACATCTGCACGGACGCGTTCCTCCTCCCGTGCTCCTCAGAGGGCCAGCAGCTGGGGGTGGCAGCGGGAATCTCGCAGGGACCTGTGGAGACACCGGCAGGTTTACACAATGACCTGTCATTTTGTTAGTCACGGAGGCCCCAGCGGCCTGCTGCTCCCCACAAAAGTACGGGCAATTTTCCTCGATGAACCCACGAGAAGGGTGTGGGTTGGACGTGACGTAAGAGCCCATGGGCAGGGACACCTTCCAGTGTCCCAGGGTGCTCCAAGCCACATCCACCCTGTCCTGGAATGCTTCCAGGGATCCAGGGGCAGCCACAAATTCTCTGGGAAACATTCTGCATCTGGTGGTGTCCCCAGAGGACCTGTCCCCATGGGATAGCAGCATGAATCGGCTTCCTTTACCTCTGCTTCCTTCCCCCAGCAGTTTCCAGCAAATCTGAGAAGTCAGGTGCTATCAGCACCTGCAACCCTTTTCTTTTTTGGAAGCGGTGCAGAAGCACATTGGTGACTTGGAGAGCGCTAAGAAAAAGGGCACAAGAGGTTAATAAATCTTCCTCTCAGCAGTGTTCATTCCAGTGTCCTCACCCCCTTGCTGGCCCTGCAGAGAGAGGTGACATTCCTCAGTCACATCGCACAGCCCTGCTTTGGGAGAGGTGTGTCTCTTGGGAGAAGGGGAATCACTGCACGGAGGAGTTATGGAAGGGGGGGTCTGCTCAGGCTGCCAGTCTGGGCGGTGTTACAGCTGCTGCCCCAAAAAAGGTCTCTGCTCCCTCGGCATGGCAGATGTGGGTGTGATCTCTGGGGCCCAGGGATCCACATCGGTGCCAGGGGGAGCCTGCAGCCCCTTGCATCCTGCCCTTCCCAGAGGAACACGGGCCGCTCCTTCTGCTCTTACTTGGCTCTGCAGACAGCTGGGGCTGCCCCAGGCAGAGCTCCGAGCCCACCTTCCCTTTCCTTTGTGCTTCCCAGGTTGTTTTCCAGGAGTGCAGCCCGGCACTGGCAGAGATCTGCCATCTGTTAATTAACCCAGTCCCTGACGGGTGTCAGCATCCCAAAGGGATTCTGGAACGGCACTGAGAATGATGAAGGGTGGCGAGGGAGGCAGTGATTTATCGGTGGAAGATTAAAGGAGTTAAATATGAAATGCTCAAGTGAATGATGGCAAAGGAGAATCTGGAGCCTGTGCAGAGCGGTTTGAAGGGTATAAACACCCAAAAAGGAAGTGGTGGCATTGCTGAGACAGGGAATTTCAGCAAAAGCCCTCGGGAAAGCTGAGGGGAAGCAGAGGGAATCACCCTTTGCCAGCCTGAAGTTATCAGGGTCCACACGTCCAAATTCACCCGTCTGATCTAAATGCAGTGAAGGATTTTTGGCTGCAATCGAGCAGAGACATTATTAGAATTGCAGAAACTCAGTTTCTCCTTCCTTTTCCCCTCAGTGCCGAGCACAGAGAAACTCGAGGCACTGAGGCATCCCCTGGGCCCCAGGGACCCCTCTGAGACTCGTCCTGGTGCCAGCACAGATTGTGACTGCCAGGCAGAGGCACAGAGGGCAGAGCCTGCTTCCCTCTGGAGCACTCCCTGGTGCTGTCAGAAACTTCATTGCTTTGTGCTGGCCAGGTGCTGCCTCTGCAGAGCAGTGCAGGAAAGCTGTAAGTCATCCAGGCTGGAAAAAATCCTTCCCTGTGAGGGTGCTGAGGCACTGAGATGGGTTTCTCGGGGTGGTGGTGGCTGCCCCTGGAAATCCCTGGCAGTGTCCAAGGCCAGGCTGGACACTGGGGCTTGGAGCAGCCTGGGATAGCGGGAAGTGTCCCTGCCCATGGGGTGGGAGTGAGATGTCCTTCCCAAAAGCCAGACTGTGAGCCCATGAAAAGGCCCCTCTGTTATCAGAAAGGTCCAGGCAGAGGACGATCCTGGTGTCTGCCTTGCAGAGATGCCCATTCCCAGCAGCAGTGGCTTTGCTGCCTCCCCCGGCTCCCCAGGCTGCAGAACTCTGCAGCCCGAGCTCTGTGCAGCCATGAGATGCTCAGTGTTGGTGGGTGTGCCTGAGGGGCACTGCCAAACTCCCCCAGGGGCAGTGCAATTAAAGCATCCTGCTCATCTCCCTCGCTCCTGAGACAATTACCCCCAGCTTCCGAAAGGTTAAAGGAAAAAAAAAGTGTTGACGTTTTTCTGGGTTTTAATCTGATTTTTTTTTTTTTTCCCTTTAAAATGTTTGTACCTTTTAAACCAATGCTAATTACACATTTTTTAATGGACAGCATTTTATCAATACAGACAACTGGGACAGGGACACCAATTAAAGTCAGGGAGAGAACTACAGCTGTAGCAGAACACCTGTTTTTTTTCCCCCCAAAATTATGACATCAACTTAATTGCAACTTTCCAATCCATTTTCCCCCAATTAATCTAAAGTGCTCTATTCTTGGGAGGATTTTGGAGCTGTGATAAAGCAAGTCAATAACCCGCTTTCTGACCCTCTGCTAAACTGCTAATGACTTTCTTGTTTTTATCTCCATTTTAATGGATGCTGGACACAGTCAAAACCTGGTTAGGAAGTTGTAGGTGAAGTTCTGCTCTGCCTTTTGCAGCAGGGCCCTCGAGTTCAGCTTCAGAGGCAGAGAAAAAGGGTGGCAGGGACGGCTCCAGACTGAGGTGCCAGCTGCAAAACAAGGCAGCAGAGCAGTGAATGCTGCCCAAAGGTGCCAGCCTGGCAGGTGAGCCCTCTGCAGCTAACTCACAGCAGGGCTTGGCCGTGGGGCTCTTCAATCCCCTGGGCTGGAGCAGGGCTGGCGATATCCAGCAGGGGTGGGAATGGGTGGAAACCCCTCTCCAGGGAGCATTTCTGCCTCTGGTAGCTTCCAGCTGCTGTCCTTGGCCAAAGCAACCCAAGAGGGATCCCTGGAGCAGCAGGAGGGACACGGGGGGCTCTCAGTGCTGGAATTCCTCCGGGGTTCCTGGGTGCTCACACACTTCCCTGCAATCAGCCACCCTGCCTAACTGCTGGCTCCCAGCCTGTGCCAGCCAGGTCTTCTCCAAAGAGCCGTGGAACATTCTGGATTGGAACAGACCCGCAGGGAGCAGCGAGTGCCGCTCCTGGCCCTGCACAGGACACCCCAGCAGTCCCACCCTGCGCCTGGCAGCGTTGTCCAAACGCTTTGTGAGCCCCTGAGCTCCTGGAGCATTTGAGGTCCCTTCCTGTCAGGCATTCACCGGGAGGCACGGGCAGCAGCTCAGCAGCCTCTTAACCTTTGCTGCCGTAATCTCCACAGCCAGGGCTGCTTTCATCTCTCAGGCTCACACGTGCTTCTCCAGCTCCTGAATCGCCCCCATAACTCTTCCCTGCAGCCTCCCCCATTCATCTCCCTGTTCTTTCAGAGCCTGGATGCAGGAGCAGATCCATCATTCCGGAATTACCTTCTGAGGAGTGCAGCTACAGCTGACAGAACCTCCCGGCCCTGGGGCAGCTTTTCCCCCTTAGCACCTGCCCCAGCGCGGGGTCCCCACCAAGTGTGGGGTGTTCAGCTCCTGGCTGCTCGCAGCAAGCACGGGGCAGGCTGGTTTGGGGTGTGTGAGACCAGATTAGCCCAAAGCCAGGCTGGGGAGGAGCGGGAGAGCTCTGTGTCACACTTAGAAAAATGCACTGCACCCCTTGAACCAGCAGCAGATTGGCTCTCAAGGATGTGAGGGCTCCAGCTGTGCCCGAGCCAAGAATTCCTCCAGGGATCCCCCAACCCAGCAGAGTGCCCCCACGGGCCCTGAGGTGTGTGAGCTTGGAGCAGGGATGGAGTGAGTGACACAGGAATCCCGGGGGCTTTTCCAGGACTCCCTCACCAAGGAGCAAAGGCAGGTGTGGGCACCAGGAGGCTCATGCTGGCTTTCCCCATTGGATGCAATCTGTCTGCAGCCCAATTGCCTCATCCCACAGATGTGATAGCCTGGGGAGCCTTCCCGGAGCTCTCCCTGCTCTGCAGTGTGGCTGCATGGTGGGATCGCCCCTGGAGCAGGGACATCTCCCAGGGCTTGAGATTCATTACCCAGGACCAAGAGATCCTTCCTTGCCCCGGCAGAGAGACCCTCTGTGCCCGACAGATCCTTGCTGAGGCTCTGAATTAGCGCTGATTAAACCCTCGTGGTTAATTCATTTGGACAGAAATCCCTGTCCAAGCCTGAGGCTGGAGCTGGGCACAGCTCAGCTCCATCAGGAGCTCAGGCAGTGAGGGGCTCCACTCCCCAGGGGGGTCTTCCTTACCCTTTTGTGCCTTCAGCTTTTTGTGCAGATCCTTCTAAATGGATTCTAACTTGATTTTCCTCCGTGTGTTCCACCCCTGCGGGCAGTGACAGTGACCCTTGCCACTGGCTGCGTTTTTCCAAGTTTATATCAGAACCACTTTTGCCAATACCTTTGATGGGGATCCTTCCAGAGCATCCCCAGTAGGGTCAATGCCATGAACCCCCTCCTGGCTGCTGCCTTACCAAACCCCTCCTCCCTCTCAGCCTGCAGTTTCGGGCGGTGACTTCTGCAGCCGTGCCCGGGAGCTCCGCGCTGTCCCGTCCTCCCCCTTGGCAGTGACCTTTTGCATAATTGAACACTGTCACTGTCTCCTCTCCTCCCGATGAAATGACACCGATGATCTCGGTGGCTCCTGTTCCCCTGGCCTCTGCTCACTCTCACTGCTGTCACACGAGCTCCCCTCGGGCTGTCCTTGGAGGGAGAGGCTGGAACTGGAGCCAGCAGTGCAGCCGTGGGCTGCAGGGGACGAGAGGCACAGTGCCACTGCCGCTTCCAGCCCCTTTCCCTGGATTAGACTGCTCAGAGGCCTCTCCTTGAATGTTCCCGGGGATCCAGGAACAGCCACCACCTCTTTGGGCAACCTGTGCCAGTGCCTCCCCACCCTCAGCGTCAAAAATCCTCATACCTGGTCCGAATCCTCCCTCTTTCCGTTCGAATCCCTCCCCGCCCTGTCCTCTCGCTACAGGACCTACTAAAATGTCTGTCCCCATCTTTGTGTGGAAGGGCCAGGAGGATGCTGCTTCTGGAAATGTTTCCCAGAGGGATGAGGGATGAGTGGCTCTCCAAAGCCAGCCTCGCTCGGGGAGCCGTGGTGGCAGCCCTGAGACTCCTGGGGACACTGCTGTCACAGGAAGGAAGGCTGAGGACGGGTGACAAGAGGGAGAAAATGAAGAAGCTCTCGAGCTTTCCAAAAGTGTGATGCACCATTTGTCTGTGCCAGGAGCCCTCCCATTTGTCACAGCTTAAAGAGAGACAGATAGAAGCGATCAGGGGGAAAAAACCCATCAGTGGGAAGCAATTGGGAGTTGTAGGAACGAAGCAGCTCAGTTTGACTCTGTGTTCACAAAGGAAATCATTAAAAATCACCGGGTTTGGGTTTTTTTTTGTTTGGTGATGATTGTCTAAATTAATGAGTCTGGAAATTTTAGGAGCCTGCGCTGCAGATTGATAGGGAGCTGTTTTTCATTAAAACCATGCCATGTATTTGAAGGTCTTTTGAAGGGAAAAAAAAAAAAAAAAAAAAAAAAAAAAAAAAAAAAAAAAAAAAAAAAAAAAGCTGTTTACAGAGTACCCGAAATTTTTCGCTCTTCAGGCTGCTTTAGCTCAAGGCAAAGATTTCTCAGGGCCAGATTTCCACCCAGATGGAGCTTTTGTGGTGCACTGACAGGATATCGAAAGCCCCTGTAGCAGTCAGTGCAAGGCAGCCTCTCAGGGGTCTCCTGAAGATTTTGGCTGCAGCTGGAAGTGTTTGTGAATTATTTGTGGAAATCCCCGGTGTCAGAGCTGGCCTGCCCCACCACGGCCCAGTGCCCAGGCAAACCTCTACTGCTCCAGGACTTCTCCTCCTCCTCTCTTTCCACTAACCCACAGCAGAGATATTATTTTCATTCAGAGCAGACTTGCTCAGAGCTGGCTGGAGAAAACAGCCAGGACAGCAATGAAGGCAGGAGGAAATGGAGTATTTTTATTCCTGCAGTGTCACCAAACCCCCAGCTTCCACCTGGGAGCAATGAGGTCAGTGCTAAGGAGTTCACACAAAGACAAAAAAGTCATCTGAGCTGGAAAAAAGTCTGTTCAGGATGGAAGGTTTACCTAAGGCAGGCTCAGCCTTTAAGCATCGTTGCCATTCGTACCCACGCCCACCCAACCAGGCCAGAGCCAGGCTCCTGCTCTGGGTAATTCCATTGGAAATGAAGAAAATGATGGGCAGGAGGACAGTAAAGTCTGAGAGGAGGTGCCCATGTCCTGTGCTGACCCTGCTCTTCCTAAAGCTGGACCCTCTCTGGGCTCCTCAAGGGCTCTGCTGGCCGTGCTCTGCCCACCTGGGCTGGCAAAGAGCATCATGGCAGGGAATGACACACTCCAGGCAGGAATTTCCCCCCCATGAGGGAATCCTTCCCCACTCCTCTTGCCCTTCCCTCCTCGCTTGTCATCCCCCTGAGAGCAATATTTTGGATTTGCCCCTGAGCTGCTCGCAGAGGTCAGGAATATCCTTGGAAGGTAGCTTGGGGCAGGAGAGCCACCCCCATCCCCAAATGATGCACAGGATGTCTCCCTGGCCTTGGCAGGAGCTGCAGAGGCAGGAGACACACCCGGGACTCACGGGGTGCAGCTTGGAGCCTCCGGGCAGCACAGCCACCAAACTACTAATGGAAGGTTTTCCTATTTCCCTAGCGCTGTTACTTCAACAACAACAACAAAAAAAGCAATTTCCCAATCGGTTTCAGTTCTTTTTGATATGCTGCCTTTATCTTTGGTGCTTTGTGGTGCTAAATAGCTGCTGCATTTCACACCAGGAGAGCACAAATCCCTGTATTTCTGCCCCAAAAGGGCAGAAATAAACATGGATGTAGTCACAAGTGAAACCACTCATTCTATTTCTGTCTCCCTTATCTCTGGTGCTCCAACAAGATTTCTCCCGAGCCTTTCTTCTCCTTGATCTCGCGTTTTTCTGTTCCCATCGTCTTCTCATCCTCTTTTCTTCCCACCCCGGGTTTCTGGTGTCTCTGCCTTTTATGCACAAAGCCGGCAGCTCTCTTTAATCAAAGGCAGCAATTAAGGAACTCTCAATTACAAGAGTCACCCGTGTCATGATTTATTCCTGGCTTCAGGACATGGAGTTCACTCGTTATTGCCGTGTCTGGAGAAGCCTGAGGGGAGGGAAGTGCAGGGAGGTGGATGGCAGAGAGCAGCTGCCCCAGGAGCAGCATCCCTGCCCGCAGCAGCCCCAAATCCGCACCGAGCTCGCCAGCTGAGAGCTTTTTGTGTGATTGGGAGGGAGGTGATTCCCCGGGGAGCCGGCGCTAGCAGGCACGCGGGGCACAACAGGAGGCATCTCTTTTATTTTAATTTTATTCCCCCCCCCCCTCAAAAAGTAGGAATCCTTCACCTCGCTTCTTCCCTCCGTGGAGGAGAAGCATGGCAGTGGAATTATCACCCGTTAATGTCAGATCCAAAGCCCCGGAGCTGTCTCCGCACCACAGCACGGCCCCGAGGCGTTCCGAGCCGCCAGAGGCCTGCGAGCACACGGGGGCCACCGGCGGAGGGCAGGTGGCAAAGCCCCAGGAGCCCGGCTGGAGAGCGGCCAGAAGGCACGGTGAGAAGATCCTGCCCAGGCCGGCCCGGCGCCTTTCCCCAAGGCCGGTTCTGCGGAGCGGGAGCTGTGCTCCGCAGAGGAGGAGGCACTGGCACACAGCCTGCGCCTCTCCGCGCTCCTGTGCCCTCCAGGAGCTCCCCTGCACCCCCGGCGCCTCTGCTGTCCCCCCACGCCTCGCTCCTATTCCCCACTGCCCTGATCTGCCTGGCGGCCCCTGAAGGTTCCCATGGGCCAGTGCGAGAGCTCTGTGCGCGCCGTGCTCGGCTGTTGTTTCTTCCGTTCGACGCTGTCTGTTATTCTTGTCGTTATTAAAACCTTTTCTTTTACAAAGCATGCCCGGAGAAGTTGTCTCGCTATTCTTTTATTATTTTGAGCCATTAGTTTGAGGGTGCTCAGGCTCTGCCCGTGGGTGCCGCATTATCTTGCTCCATGCGCATCTTGCCCCTGCAATGTCTCCCGGCCTCAGGAAAAGGGGTGGGCGACGGCAGAACCCCCGGGGCACGGCCAGGGCTGGCAGCGGGTGATGGAGGCTGCCCAGGAGATCAGGGTCACCCTGTTGGGATGTTGTTCCCTTCAGAGACACCCGGCTGGAGCTGCCACAGATTCCTAGTTTTTTTTTTTGTTTTGTTTTAGGCACTGCTCACTCCTGCACCCTCTGTTCCCAGAACATTTTCTGCAATGGCTCCCCTGAGGAATGAGAAATGCAGGAAACTTTGCAGCTGACACTCCAGGGAGTGACATTCCAGCTGTTAACCACAGCTTTCCCCCCCACCCCCCGCCTTTCCCAGTTTCCTGGAAACCGTACGGCTGCGATTTCCTTCGGGCTTGCCTGTCACATCACCAGCGTCCAGAGAAACCCTTGTGTGCCTGGACATGCTCAGGCCAGCTGGAGGTGTCACCTCCCTGCTGGAGGGGACAGGCAGGGCTGTGCCCCATCAGGCAGGCTGGGAATGGAGCTTTTCCCAGTGTTCCCGGTTTGACTACCATCAATAGCGTCTCCATTTCTCAGCCTGTCATCCCCGTCCACTTGGATTTATTGCTCCTTCCGCACACAGGCATTTCCCATCTTCCAGACCACAAGTTTTGGAATATCTCACTGTTTGCGCCCAGCCCGCGCTCCAGGGCACTCCTGCAGTCACAAGAAATCAGAAACTCTCAGGGGAAAAGAAAGATGAGCACAGTGTCCCCAAGGCTTCATGAGTGCAATCTGGACACACTCAATGCCCAGTGTGTAATTAGGTCATGGCACTGGGACAAACAGGAGATGGGGAGGGTGGAAAGGGAAGCCTTTTTTAACAGCAGGTGCAAGAGCCAGAAGGATTCAACAGCAAGTTTATCCAGGGAAAGTTCTTTTTGCCCGAGTTTGCTCAGAGAGTTGTACCGGTGTACACAGCTTGGAACCATCCCAGGTTCAGGTCTCTAGCAAATGACATTCTAACTTGAAAAGTGAGGGGAGAGGGATTAAAATGTTCTTTATCAGCACCCAGTGTGAAAGCACCTCCATCCTTCAGCACCCTGGAAGCAGCAGATGAGGCTGAGGCCGGGCTGGCGCTGGGAACGTGCTCGGGGAGCAGCATCAGCTCTTATCACATCGGCAGGATAAAGGATGCTCTTCCCTCGCCACAATCATTTCAGAACCTTCAGCTCCTGCACAGCTCCGCTGCAAGTCCATTAAGCCCCAGAGATGAATTCCATATTTCAGGAGTAATCATCACTCAACCTGTCTCTAAACACAGGAGATAATTCCTGATTTACTCTGCTCTGTTTGCTTGGACCTTGGAGAGAGGAGCACAGGAGATGCACTTGGCAATAAGCAGGGAAACTTATTCAATTCAGCAACATGGGGAGATAATTTCATGCCTCCAAGTGCAAGGGGTCATATCTTCCCCTCCCAGGACAGCCAGTGAACTGTGGTGAATGCCAATTTAATTTAAAGGGGCAAGAGGAAATTAAAACGCTTCTGCTCCCTATGAGCTGGTGCCACATCCCCTTTATCACGGGGCAAACTTTGCACCCCAGCCCTCCTTCCCCTGCACCACTGTGGGGAAGTGGTTAACCTTCGATGTTAAATCTCACTCTTCTCCATTTCACACCGTTTCTCCAGTCTGCTGTGAATCATTTGGATTCCAATCCTGCCGTCCACAGCGCTCGCGACCGCAAGCAGAAATTTTATTAGCTCCTGCTTCTCTCATGGTCCAAGTAATTAATTAAAATATTGATTAGTCCTAGAGACAGGACAGGCCTATCCCGGTGAGATTCTTGTGGACATATCCTTTTGGGCAGGCAGCAAACTACCTGCAGCTCCTGGAGCTGAAGCTTTCCAATTAAGCCTGTTTTTTCTCCTCTTTTTCCCCCTCTCTGCGTAATTCCATCTGGCTGATAATTGGTTTATGGGAACAAAGTGGGACAGGGTCAAAATCCTTCCTTCAGCCAGGAGATAGCACAGCTTCCCCAGGTGGGACAGGAGAAGCGAAATGTTTGCTGTGATGTGTGTGAGACAATCCATGACACCCTTATCCAAGTGACTGTGCGTGGCTGAGTCACTTCTCCAGCATCCTTCCAGGGCTCAGTGCTGAGCTGGGGCTGGATCTGCCTGATTGCTCTGTTTTCCCCTTCCGAGGTCCCTGGAAACCTCCAGTTCCTGGGAACTGTGGTTTTAATTGGTAGCATTTCAGTGATTCCTTGGCTCATCTTTTCCCTGTCCCTCTGGGAACTTCCCAGATTTTCTTGAATCTCGGTGTAACATCTCCGGGTGTATTTGTCCTCCTTTTCCCCAGCCGGGGGACTGGAGTCCATCCATGGCTCTGCTTCAGTCCCAGGCACAGCAATTCTCCGTGTTTCGGCTGCAAACTGTGTCTCCTGAGCGAGCATTTTCTGGGAACAGATTTCGGGCTGCCAGAGGCAGCTCGGGTGAGTTTTAAGAGAAACATTCAGTGGGTTTTGATTCAAGTTCTGTTGGGCCCCTGCAGACAGCCACTGAATCCACCTGGGACCATCCCTACCCCCCGTGCTGGAAAACCTGCTCTGTAAATGACAGCAGCAGCAAACCAGGAGAAGCCGTTTGGGTGTGACTGCAGCTGTGGCCAGGAGCTCTCCAGGGAGAGATCTGACTGCCCCAAACACACCAAGGGTGGTTTAAAAGCCTCATCTCCGCTCTTTTTCCAGAGGAATGGGAACTGTGCTTGGCTGTAAAGCAGCTCTTGGCTCCCTAAGTGTTTTGGGTCCTTCCCACCAGTTGTAA
Source organism: Hirundo rustica (assembly GCF_015227805.2). Classification (NCBI taxonomy): domain Eukaryota; kingdom Metazoa; phylum Chordata; class Aves; order Passeriformes; family Hirundinidae; genus Hirundo; species Hirundo rustica. Next base: position 463,651 of record NC_053451.1, read on the forward strand.
TTCCTTCTCTTGACCCTGTGCAGCTCTCACCAGCCCTAAAGGCACTGCTCTGCCTCCAGGTCTGTGACCCCCGGCCCCAGCAAGTGCTGGTCGAGAACCTCCAGTGCTCCGGTTCCAAGAAGCCCATGGAGCTCTGGCCCAGCTGGATCAGCTCCCGTTACCTCCCCCAGTGCAATTCCTGGCTGGTGCCCACGCTGTGCCCTGCAGAGCTCTGTAAATCCTGTTTGAGGCTGTCTCCAGGGGTGTCTGCTCTGGGAGAGCCTGGCAAACGGCACAGGGTGCGTTTTGCTGCTGCTCCCCCTTGCTTTGCCGCCCTCTCACCTGCCTGCCCCTTGCTCTGCATCAAACCCTGCTGCTGCTGCTGCTCCCTGGCTGCTGCCAAGCCTTTCGTGTTCCCTGGGCTTTCTCTGTGGGAGCAGCCCTCCCAAACTGCCTCTTTAATCTTCCCTGGCAAGTCAGTCCTTTTCAACCGCGTTCCTAAAGAGCACGGAGGAGGGGACGGGGAAATGTGGGGTTACTGCTCTTTGTGGAAACTCCAGCCCTCAGGATCCCAGCCAGGCAGGAGAGGGACGTGCAGCCCATCTGCCACCTGCAGCAATCAAACCCTCTGCTTATTTCGGTTTGTCTAATTACCCCCTTTCCCCCTCCTTTCTGTAAAGGGAACCACTGCTCTCAGTGGCTTGAGGGGCTTTCGGAGAGGCTGCACAGCCTTGAGGGGCTGCAGTGGGATGGGGGAGAGAACCGTGGAACCACAGAATGGTTCTGGAAAGGCCTGAAAGCTCATCCCATTCCACCCCCTGCCATGGGCAGGGACATCTTCCAGCACCCCAGGTTGCTCCAAGCCTGGGCTTGGACGCTTCCACGGGCAGAGAATCGAGTCCGTGGCAGATTCCTGGCAGAGCACCCGGCAGCTCCCCACCTCTCACACCACAGGGAGCCAAATGAGCTGTTGTTTGTTTGTTGTGGTGTGGAAAGTACCTTGGAGCCGCTCGGGGTGGCAGGAAAGCGCCTGTGAGCCAAGGCGTGTGCTCAGCCAGGAAAGAACCTTCCTCTCCGTGGATGCCGTGGATTCCTGGGCTGCCAGGAGCTGGAACGACCACTCTTCCCTACTCCTGCCCAAAAAAATCCTTCCCACTCCTGTCCTGCTGCCTTAGCTGCAGATGCTGCCTGGCCACAGCTCAGAAAAGAGGATAGCGCAAAACTCGCCCAGTTTTGGCTTTCTAAAAGTCACAGTCAGCAAATGCTACCCCTCCTTCCTCGGCTGGCTCCACACCCATCCCTGAACATCCACGCACAGCTCTGCCTTCCAGAACCTTCTCCGAAGGCAGACATCACTTCTTGGTACCCTGAACGGGTATGTAAATTCTTAACTCAGTGAACACAAGGCAGTGCACAAAAACAGGGGGAAAAAAAACCCAATCCAAACCCCAAAAAACTTCCAATTAACCTCTCAGTCTGCACTGAGGTACTTGGGTGCCTCAGAACCGTCGGGCAGATGGTTTGGGGAAATAGCTCAATTCAGTCACTTCACCACAGGCCTTATCCCCTCCACTTCTCTGCACACTCAGCCCTTCCCAGAGGATATCTGCCAGGGTGAGAGGAGGGAATGAATTTTCCCCTCTGTGTATTTCTTTTCTGCGTATTTGGATTGAACTTACAAGTTTTGTTTTCTCTACTAAATTCCATCCTGGAGCCAGAAATGACAAAGTCACCCAGCAGCTGCGGCTGCTCACTGGTGGCAGGAACAGCACAATCCAGTCTGGGCTGGGAAGGAGCCCCAGGATGGGAAGAATGCAGGAGATGGAGGCAGCTGAACCAAAATAGCACCAGGCTGGACTTCCACCCCATAATTACAGACAGAACCCCCTCCAGGGAGGCCAGGGCTGGCTGGTGCTGGGCTCACATGGTTCAGCCACAAGCTCTACCCAGTCTGGAGAGGGCTCCAACCCCATCCTCTGATCCTGCAACCCTGGGAAAGCTCTGCCCTTCTGGAACTGCAAACCAGGAATGCCCCTGAACTCCCACGTGCTTCAGTGAGCTCCTGTGATAAGCACTGACCCTCAGAAAAGAAGTGCTGATAACACAGAAAATAAGAACTGTAATTATAATTGTCAGTCACAGAGATCTAGGGGTTCAGTACCAAACGGTTTCTCAAAAATGATTTATTTTAAAAAAAAAACCCATGCCACAAAACCCTGCGGGTGTCTGGTTAATGCTCAGTGCTGGCATCACTGAGATGGTCAGCAGGAAAAACTGCTCTGAAGGACACAAATCCAGGGGGCTGCAGAGTCCTGGGTTGGAGTGGGTGGGCTAACCCGTGGGAAGGAACAAGCTGCAGCCCCGAGGTGGAGAACAACAGACGGATGGATGAATGGATGGATGGATGGATGGATGCAGAGCACTCCAGGAAGAGTTCACCCCCCCAGGGGGATCTGGGGGTCCGTCACTCCAGGCACCCAGCCTGCACAGCTCGGGTGTGGGCCGATCCACGGGGCTTCACCTCCCCAGAGCGGAGCGCGATTCGCTCTTTCAGGCTCACACTTTGGATTCCGGGCTCTTTATGGAGTTCCCTGCCAGTTTCTCCTTCTCTGGCTCTGCCTTTGTCTCCCGTGCCTGGCTGGCTTCCCTCTCCTGCCTGCCAAGGATCACATAGACGGCCCCGAAGCACAGGAAGGCGCCCACCTCGAAGAAGAGCTGCAGCCCCAGGTACCTGTGGGGTGCAAACACAGCGGCTCAGGGCACAGGGGACACACCCTGGTGTTCTGAGCACAGCCCCCAGGGCTCCGGGGAGCCTGTTCCAGGGACTGCCTGTGCCACAGGGCTGGGAGCTGGCCTGGGAGTGACCCTCTGTGCTCTCCATCCTGCACGGTCCCTGGCAGGGCAGCGTCCCCGCGTGTTCCCAGCGCTTTGCGCAGCAGTTTGTCCCCGTGCCACGTCCCCGCTGTCCCGCAGTCCGTGCCTACCTCTGCCTGAAGCGGGTATTGTCGTAGTATCTGCAGGCCGCCCTGCGCTCGCACCTCCTCTCCCACAGCAGGCAGGCGGTGTCGATGGCGCTGCCGTACAGCACCGGGCCCGGCATCCACGCTGGAACGAGCGCCGGGTCAGCCGGGCCGTGCTGCGCCGTGCCCTGCCACAGGCACCCCAGAAACACGGCCCCGGGTGCCACAGCCCAAACCATGTCCCTAAGTGCCACAGCCCAAACCACGTCCCCAGGTGCCTCCTGGACACTTCAGTGACAGGGACTCCACCACCACCCTGTTCCCGTGCTCACCTCCTCTATACACTGAGCATTTACTGCTGTGGCACGTCCTGGGGGCCTCCAGGGCAACATGAATTTTCCCCCTTGGCAAAACAACCGGTGGGATCACAAGGCAGGGTTTGGATCCCCCCGAAAGGCTGGAGGCGAGCAGAGCAGGGTCTGCACACAGCCTCAGCTCCAGGACCTGGAGTTATTCCCGGCCCTCCTTTGTTTACACACGGAGATGGAGCCCTTGGAGCTGCCTTGTCTCATCCCCTCCAAGTGCACCCCCAGACCCCACAGAGCAGGACCTTTCTCTGCCTTGGGAAAGCCCTCTCCAAGAGCTGCCATTATTTTCCAGGATGGTATTTTCACACATTTCAATTTACCTAGAACTCTCAGCAGCATAAACTGTATCCCGACAGCGAATGATTTGTCTTCAGGCTGGATGCTCCTGAAAAACAAAAGGGAACAGGTGCCCTCTGGGATGGATGCTTCCCTCCCTGGCATGGCACTTCACTCACACACCTGTCCTTCCACCCAGGATCCCAGGGGGTTCCCACGTACATCACCAGAGATGATGAGGGTTCATTCGTTAGGGCTAAACACTGGCCATGGCCTGGAAACCCTGCCAGACCCAGGAAGAGCTTGAAGTATCATTTATAGACTAAGACAGAGATTCCCCCACATAAATCCCCTCAGCCTCAGCTTTACCCATCTTGGGGTCCGGCCCCGCCAGCCTGGGCTCACGTCTAGGCTGGATCCATCCTGCTGCCGCCCCACAGGCGCCTTTCTAAGGATGTGGGAGCCCTGATTGCCGCTCTGCACCGGGAGGGGAGGCTGCTTTCAAGCAAAGGGAGGGAATTAAACTTCTCAGCTTCACACAGGGCAGGAGGAGCAGTGCAGGGCTGCTTTAACCCCAGGAACGGGGCTGATTCAATCCCCAGTCCCACGGCTGGAGAAATCCTTCCCCCTGACCCCCAGACCCCCTCTATAGCTGCCCAGGAGCGTGCCCAAGGTGCCCCACCTGAGGATGAGCATGAAGGACGGCGTGTGGGAGGTGCTGGCGAGGATCCCTGCCAGGCAGGACAGCACCACGAAGGGCACGAAGAGGTGGGAGCAGCCGGTGCCGCAGGTGCCCGGCCGGGCGGAGCCCGCCGGCCCCGGGCCCGCGATGCAGCTGCACCCGGTGTAGTTCTGCAAAGAGGAGACAACATCCAGAGGCTGCTCACGAGCCCAGGGACATGCAGATGGAAGGGAACGCTGCTGCCAGCTGCCAGCGCGAAGGAGAGGGGACAGGATTTGTCTGGAAATAATTAGCAGTAATTAGCACTCAGTACTTTGGGGGGCTCTGGGGCTCCAGGAGAGATGGAGGGGGCCTGGGGACGAGGCATGGAAGGACAGGACACAGGGAATGGCACCAACAACTAGCAGAGCCTTGCAGCAAAGAAAAGATGCCCTGGGGTGATGGATGAGGAATTTTTCCCTTTCCTGTATTTTTCAGTCACAATTCTCTCCTTTTTTTGCTTGTTTTAAACAAGGAACCCCTGGGGTGGTTGTTGTTGTTGTTTTAAGAGACCTTTAAAATGAGCACGGTCTCTCCCAAAACCTCATTCCTACATCCCAGCTTACATGGTGCCCCGTGGAAGGGCTGCAGCAAGGCTGGGCACACAGTTGTAGAGTCTTCTGCAGGCTGGGAGGGCTCCTGGAAGCCCAGGGACAGGGAAGGCAGCAGGCAGTGAGTGCCCCAGTCCCTGTACTGGCACAGATGCTGACAATGGTAAGGAAAGTGTAAAATGTTACCAGGAAAGCAAGGGCTGGAAGAGAGAGGAGGTAAATTGTCGAGGAGAAAAAGCAGTTGGAAAGGATCTGCCGTACAAGAGGCAGGCGTGGGGGCACAGGAAAGCACATTTGGGACTAGGCAGCAATCATAACTGTTATTAAAATGAAGTGCTGTTAATTAACCAAAGGCTGCCGCACACTGCCCGGACAGTCCCGCTCTGCCGTCGCCTCCTGTGCCAGGAGCGCAAAGGCGCTCACCCTGCTGGGCTGCTAACCATCTGCAGAGGTGTTCCGTGGCGAGGATTTCCTCACCTGCACCGCCCGCACACCCAGCGGAGAGCTGGGGACACTCAGGGTCTGAGACACAGGCCGGGGGCAGCTCAGAGAGCAGCAGGATAACCCAGAGCAGAGGAAGGGCAGCGGCAAATCCCTGCGGCTCTTCGCTCCCTCCCCTCCCACGCAGACACCGGGCGTGCCAGCCTGGGGCTGGGCACCGGGCACCGGGCACCGGGCACCCCTCCCCGGCCCTGCCCCAGCCCCGACTCACCAGGACGGAGCTGTCCGTGTGCATGTGGAGGTCGCTGCAGCCGGCGGAGCAGGGGGAGGTGTACTCCACGCCGTCGGAGCCGCAGACGGGGTTAAAGCTGTCCTGGGAGCAGCGGCAGTGCGCGTTACACTCGGCGTCCCGGGCTCCAAACCCAGAGCTGAGCACGAGGAGAGCGTTAATGCCAGCCATGGAGCACCGTCGGTGTGCATCCCACAGAGCAAACGGACTGCGTGTGAGCTGGGACCAGCAGGCCTGCACAACAAACCCTTCCCCGTGTGTTGGGAACTCCACCATCACCCCCAACCCCTGCTCTGCCTGGGCAAAGCATCCTCAAATGGGCATGGCAGCCACCCATGTCCCTCATGCTTGGTCCCAAACCTGGGCTTTGGGGCTCCTGCAACACCAAACCTGGGCTTTGGGGCTCCTGCAACACCAAACCTGGGCTTTGGGGCTCCTGCAACACCAAACCTGGGCTTTGGGGCTCCTGCAACACCACACTGTGGGAGGGAAGGAGGGCCGGGACCAAGGACACTGAAGAGGGAATTCACAGAGACCTGGATCAAGCCTTGAGGACACACAAGGAGGTCCTGCCCACATTTAGCTGGCACAGCTTGGATGGTGTGATCCCAGGGCTGGCCCCTGCCTGAATTACTCATCCACCACACTTTCTAAGATGAAAACTTGCGATGTTCGTGCCAAAACTGTGTTTACTTTGGGTTCCACTCTTGCTCCTCAGTAGGAAATGACACTTATAACCCTGCTCCTAAAAATCTCATGTTAAGAAGGTTTTAACCCCAAGGAGATAAAGCTGAAATGACTCCACCATGTGTGGGATAAGTCACAAAGGCTAGCTGTACATTCTCTGCCCTAAACCCGAGGATATGGCAGACTCGGTGTTCATCCACAGGGAATCCTTACTTTATCTCCACTAGCTGCTTCTCCTGAGGGAATAAACCCATTTCTGGGGATCCTGCTTGGCTCCCAGCCCCAGCCCGAGGAATGTGCCTGTGTGTGCCCACCCTGGGGGTGGCCCCTGGTGCCCAGCCCCTGGTACCTGTCCCAGTAGGTGACGCCGGCCACCCTCTGCGTGGGGCAGCCCAGGAAGAGCAGGGGGAGGGCGGTGAGCAGGCAGAGCAGCATGCCCAGCACACACAGGGCGCTGCACTGCCTCAGGGACATCTGGAACCGCTTCAGGATGGCACCGCCCACCACGATCCCCACCATGGCCCCGGGGATGTTCACAGCACCTGGGGAAAGGCAATCAGGGAAACACACAGCGAACTGAGGTGGGAGGGACCCCAAACATCCCCCAGTTCCACCCCCTCCCACCATCCAGGCTGCTCCGAGCCCCATTGTCCAGCCTGGCCTTGGGCACTTCCAGGGATCCAGGGGCAGCCACAGCTTCTCTGGGCACCCTGTTCCAGGGCCTGCCCACCCTCACAGGGAAGGACTCCCTCCTAATTCCCAGCCTAAAGCCATTCCCCCTTGTCCAGTCACTGAACCTCGCTTCGCATCTCCGATCTGTATATCGCTCCCTTCTCACAGCAAACCCCAGGGGATTTGCTGCTGGGTTCCCATTTCTCAGCACAGGTGGTTCAGAAGGCACCAAGGGAATGATGCCAGGAAAAAGCTTTTCAAAAGCAGCAGGGTCCCACAGCAAACTGGCTGCCCCATGTGTCCATGGGTGGAGGACGTCAGGAGCAGGGGGAAGCTCTGCTTCACCCAGCAAAATGTGATTGTTCCGTGGCGGCAGGAAGAAACACCAAGCGAGCCTGGGGAGGATGTCTGGTTTCTGTGCAGCGTGGGATTGTGCCCATTTCTGCGGTCATCCTTGTAAAACCCCGTTTACATAAACCCCCCGTTTTTTGGGGGAGACCAAAGTTCAGCTAGAGACATGCAAACTGTTTAATTCAGCTAAGAATCAATGTTTGGTGTTGCTTTCAGCCCAGAAATACCCACGCAAGGAAGGAATTTCCAGCTACAGAAAGCTTTTTGATCTGAAAGAAAAAGGCCAAGCAAGACTCGGTAGTGAGAACAAAGGCTGGAGAAATCCATCCAGGGAACAGGGTGCTGACTTGACCGCAGAGGGTGAATCAGGGCTGGGAGGAGCTCAGCTGGGCACATCGGGGCAGGACAGCACCGCTCCAGCATTTAACCTTCCTGCCTGCATTCGGCCCTGGGCTCTGCCAGTCTGCTCTGCTCACTTTATCCTGATTTATCTGGCGCAGACCTCAGAGGCCTCTTTCCCTGAGGTGCTGTTTGTTCAAAAACATGCTTTAAACACTTTTCTGAGCTCTCCAACCAGTTCTCAGAGGGAGGCTTTATTCTAGAGGAATTCTTCCTAATTTCTAGGTTGTTTTTTAAGGAGTCAAAAGCTCGGCAGCACTTACCGATGATCATGTTGGCCAGGGACGCTGTGAGGGAGAATTGTCTCTCCAGGAACTTGCCCATGAACGTTGCTAACCCAGCAACCATGGCAGAGAGGTTGACCTGAGCCAGCACCACCAGGAGGTACACGGGGTGCCGCAGGTTCCTCAGCAGCACCACAGGAAAACCTGAAAGGACAAGGGGGAGCCCGTTCCGTGGAGAGCAGGGGTACAGCAAAACATCCACCAGGGAGTCACACAAGATTCTGGGTTGGAAAGGGACTGCAGAGCTCATCTCCTTCCACCCCTTTCCTTGAAGCTTTCTGGCAGAGCTTCTGCTAAGACAAATACAAAAGTAGATGGGAAGTCATTAAAAGTTAATTTATCTGTTTGCTGCGGTTGCAATTTCAGCGTCCTTTTCCTTTCAACCATGAAAAATGCATTTTTTGATTCCAGGCAAGAAACACTCCAGTAAACTGCCCCAGGGCTGATCCCTCGAGGTCTCCAGCCTGCTCGGCACAGGCAGCCCCTGCTGCCAGGGGCTCGGGGAGCTGGGAGCGGCCACTGTCCATGCTGCAGTGATTTCCCTTCCTGCACACCCCAAAGCCACCTTCTGCTCCTGCTGCTGCTCCCCCACCTCCCTCTCCTGCTCCGGCTGCCACGCAAAGGTCAACTCCAAACAAGCTGCTGATGAGCCTCCCAGATGAGGGCCTGGGCAGACAATATGCTGGAGCAGAGATAAGGAATTAACAGCGAGGATTAAAGCAAAGGACTGCCATAAATTACTGGTGTTAATTCTTAGCAGCTGACAAACAACGGGGACAATCTTTCTATCTGCTGCAGCACGGCGGCGCCGGGGACTGTGGCAGGGACACCTCCCTGGGGCTTGTCTGGGAGCTGGCCTCGGATGGGGATGGATTTCGGTGGTCCTAAATGTTCTGTGAGGAGCAAAAGGACCCTCTGTGAGTGCACTGGGGTCCTCCACATCCAAAGGCAAAACTCCCCTTCGTTGCAGCGTGGCCTCTCCAGGTCAGCACCCTGCCATCAGATCAGGCAAGCAGCCAGAAATCCCAGGGAGCTGCAAAAGCACGTCCTGAGAGGGGTCCAAGTGCACAAGGCAGGGCCAGGGGCCCTGGAATACTGACCCTCTGGAGGCTGGCACTCGGGGGAGAGGGAAGGAGCTGTGTTACACCAATGTGAACCCAAGAGGAGAGGTGGTTTTGCTCCCTAAGTACCACTAAAGATCCTGATTTTTGAAGAGTATTCCTGGAATTTTCCAGCCATATTGCAGATAGGAAACCTCAGTTGGCTTGCTGAAAAAATCTCCTGAGAGCCAATCCAGATTTTTTGGGAATCTCCCAGCAAAAAGTCCTTTTCCCTGGAGATCTCTGGTCTTTTAAATCAATCCTCACCCCTTCTGCCACCCCAGACCAGAGGTAAGCAGCTGAGCAAGTCCCCACCTCCTGGTGGGAGCAGCAAGATTTCCATCCTCTGCGATCCCCACCTCGGCACTAACTGGATCCTCCTCGCAGCTCCAGAGAGGAAGCTGGGCAGACAGGGAAAGCAAGCAGAAACTTTAAAATAATAAACAAAACATCTCCTTGAAAGCGCCTTTAGGGACTGCCATAAGAGGAACAAACAAGTCACGAGTCGCGAGCGCAGCGTTCCAATTGCCTTGGAGATCACCTTAACGGGCTAATTCCCAGCAAGTGCAGCAGAGTCTGCACATCCTCCCAGGTGCTTTCAACAGAAGCCTGGAAATTAGCAATGGAAATCACTTCAGGCAAGCTAAATCCTACTTTTTTCGTTGCTGCAGGAAGATCCAGTGCCTGCAGAAGGAGGAATTTGTGGCTGTGAGGAGCAGGGTGCAAGCCAGTGTCATGCAGAGCATCTGTTCCAGAACCAAGATCCTGCCCAGCTCTGGGTGAGTCCAGACAGAGGGGCTGAGCCCTCCTGGGCTGAGCAACCTCAGTGCTTGGGGCGTCCCCAGAGCTGGGGCTGAGCCCTTGCCCTGCACACAGCCTGTGCTGGTGCTGCTGCTGGGGCTGGAAAAGCCCTTCCTGCCCAGGCTGCACCTCACAGCCTGTCCCACAGAGGCTCAGAGCACGGGGTTCCCAGGAGAGCCTTGTGGGAACCCCCAACCCACCCTTGTTCTGCCTGCAGGACACTCCAAAAATTGCCACAGGAGGGATTTTGCTCTCTGGTTATCCCCAGAGCAACAGAGCACATGGCAAGAGGCATTTCCTTCTCCATAATCATGGAATGGTTTGGGACCTTAAAGCCCACCCAGTGCCACCCCTGCCATGGGCAGGGACAGCTTCCTCTGTCCCAGGCTGCTCCCAGCCCCGTCCAGCCTGGCCTTGGACACTGCCAAGGAGATTCAGGCTGGGGAATCTCATCTCCAAACACTGCTTTCATAAATGATCGTGTAGAAAGTAACAGGAAAAAGATAAACAGAGAGAGGAAACAAAACAAGCAGGGGAGTGATGAAATGGGAATTCTCTTTCCAGTGAGTTGCAGGTGAGCCAGCCCTGAAGTCTTTAGGCTGCACCCCTGTTGTCCCATCTGACCATCACACAGTACCTACCACGCTGTTCCTGGCTCCAAAAAGAGTTATGTGTTAGACATCCTGGTGATTTCAGCAAGATCGCTCTCCTGACACAAACCAGACACTTCATTTGTTTCAGAGCTGGGCTTTGGGGGAGAAATTCTCGGAAAAAATGGATTTATTAGCACGGCCCTGATGCACCAGCACTGATTCAAGCCCCAAACCAAAGCTGCAGCTGGGGCAGGGTGAGGTGTCTCCTCCTCTCTGCACCTCTCTGAGCAGGGAGCTCATTTTTGTTCGTGTTTCAGAGGCACAGAGCAGAGCGTTGGTGTGAAAATCCCCTCTGAGCACCATCAGTCTGTTCCCACGCAGCAGCCTCCAGCACACAGGTTTCTAAATGACGGTGCCACAAGGTCAGGGTTGGATGGAGCCCTCGACTGCCTCCTCAAATTGAGCATTAGGCTCATGAGCCAACCTGCCCACACCTGCCTGCCTGTGCCTGCCCTGCACTGACCTTCAGAACTCAGAGGATTCCCAATAAAATAATGTTTTGGGATGATGTTTGGGAAATACGGAGGAAGCTGACACGGAGTGACTGCAGTGAGCTACTTTTCCTAAGTAGTTGTCTAAGCGCAGAGTACTTAAAAAACCCAAACATCCCAACCATTAGCAGATGCCTCCACAGACTAAAGCCCAGCTGATCCCCTTCAGCACAAAGAGCCCACTCATTTCCAAACAATTTAATTGCACTGGACTGAAATGTCCCTCTGGATTTGAACTGCTCAGGCCCTGGCCCCAGGCAGTGCTGACCGTTCTCAGCGGGACGGGAGGTCAGCCTGGCGTGGACAGCGTCTCCAGCCTTGGAGGACGGGCTCTGATGAGGGTTTTTTGGGGCTGAGAAGTTGCCAGTGCTGCTGTGGGTCTGATTCCTCAGCCCAAGGATCGAGCAAGAGCAGCTGAAGGCTCCCAAACCCCTCTGTCTGAAGTGGGGTCTGTCCCTTCCCAGGGCTCTGCTCCAGGCTCACAGCTAGCACCCCTCTATCCTGCCTGCATCTGGCTCTGGGAGATTTTGGCCTCTGATTCCTACTGCCCACATGAGCCATAAATCAAAGTCACAGAAGGATTTGGGTTGGAAGGAGCCCCAGAGCCCATCCACTCCACGCCGTGCCCTGGGCAGGGACACCTTCCAGCAGCCCAGGGCGCTCCCAGCCCTGTCCAGCCTGGCCCTGGGCACTGCCAGGCCAGGCATGTGACGCTCAGAGTGACCAAGGCCCGGTGCCTGGGTCGGCACCAGGTGGAGCAGGGCAGCGTGGGCACAGTGAGGCACATCTGCCGGCAGCAGAGGGGTTAAACCCAGCACTGAGCCTAAGGTGCATCTCAGGGGCTTATCCAGGGGCTGGGCTGAGCACAGGAGGGACGTCCGGTGTCCCTGGCAGCCTTGGCCATGTGTGCGTGTGTGCCAGCAGGGAACGCCGTCCGTGTGGGAGCGCACTTACGTCTGATGAACTCCGTCAGGGACAGGCTCTCCATGTGCTCGGATCTCGGCCTGAGCTGCCTGAGGATGTCCTCCCTCTTCTTGCTGTCTCTGTGCTTCCCTCTCACCACCTGGGGACACACCGGAGGCCGTCACTGCCCACGCCACCCCACAGCCCCCTCTGTCCCGGCCTTTTCTCTCCCAGCCCCCCGTGCCGCTGGCCCAGGCCGTCCCTGCCCGTGCCCCGTGTCTCTGTGACCCCTCACACGCCGCGGGGCAGGGAAGAGGCAGCAGCTGTGAGAGGAAAATGGATCCAGGCGAGGAGGGGGTCTGGGCAATCACAGGAGCAGAGGGCCCTGATGAGGGGATGTGCTGCTGTGCCTGTGCGGGGCTCAGGGCAGCGCGGTTCTCATGGGAAACCGCAGCGTTTTTACAGCCAGAGCCAAGAGCCCCGGCTCGGCCGCCCCCGGCCGCCCAGCAGCTCTGACCTGAGCTGACAAATGAGTTCATTCAGCAGCAATTAAACTCGTAATGGACGCGGGGAAACTGCGGCTCTCGGCTAACATCGCCTCCTTCGTTGTGAAACTGAGAGCGGTCATTAAAGAGCAGCGAGGTCACAGTGTCTGCGCCGGGGCTGCCAAGCGTCCTTTTTAAGGGCAAGGGCAGCGCAACCCCTTTCCTGTCCTGTATTGCTGCAGCTCAGGCTTTCATACATTTTTCAAATGCAAAGATAACATCTGGCTGCCTTTCACTTTTCAATTGCGTTATGGGGACTCTTCACTCCGCCTTGAAACTGCAGCTCTTCCAAAAATACACTCAAGCTGCTCCTGACCGTGACTTGCTCAGCTTCCAGCTGTTTGTACTTCTGAGAGCCAAGAGCCTGCACGTCCAGACAAGACCCCAGCTCCCCCCACACGTCCCAGGCTGGGATGTCGCTGTGTGTGACCCTTGCAGGGAGTGTTTCCGTGCTGGCTCGGGAGCAAAGCCCTCACCGAGGGGGAAAGCTCCTCTCCCTGGCTGCCTTGGCCCTGGTACGCTTTTGTGCTGCCTGAAAGGACCAGGGAATGCATTCCTCTGGGATGAAGGAAAGCAGGGGCAGAAGGAAAAGCAGGAATCCTGCCTGCTTGCTGCGGATGGGGCTGGAAAGGGGTGCCCAAGCCCTGAGGAGGACGCTGAAGATTTGTCACGCTGGAGCTGGGAGGTGCAGTGACACGGGCTGGCTGCTCAGCCCTGCCCCGGCATCAGGAGGGGGAACAAACTAAGCGTGCAGAATGCCCCCACGCCTGGATTCTCCCGGATGATTCCTCAAAGCGCTCAGCCTCTTGGTGCTTCTCGTGGTTTTGCAGTGAGATTTGATCTGCATGGCAGACCTTGCCCAGCAGAGCCCTGGCTGCCCCTGGATCCCTGGGCTGGACATTGGGGCACCTTTAAGGTCCCTGCAGCCCAACCCCCTTCCACCCTCATGGGGCATGGAGGAGGCAGACAGGCTTTGGAGGAAGGAGAATGAAGCTTCCACACACGTGGCATCAGGAGGAGCGTCCCCAACCTGACCTTGGCCTGGGGAAATCCCCCGTTTCCCTGCACAGACTTGAGTAAATCCAGGGATGGCTGAGCAGGGATCTGCAGCAAAGGAAAACGAAAGCAGCTTTTCCTGCCAGCTCCTGCTCTCCCCACCTGCTACTGCACCTGTGAGAAGGGCAGCCAGAGGTGCCAGCAGGCTGGGTTCATCCAAATACACCCCTGGAAACAGGGATAAATGACCTCCTCTGTGACAGAGAGGTTTTCTTTGTTTATTTTGAGGCGTCTGCAGAGTCTCCCTCCGGCTGTGAACAGAACCTGGTACTCCCAGCTCAATGAAAAGTAAGGTCAGGGAAGTTATTTTCACATTAGACAAACAAAGTGTAAAACCTCAGGGCTTGGAAAAGAATTATTTTCCTTTTGACAAGGTCAGGTTCCCTACAAACACCTGATTGTTCCTCTTCCAGCACGTGTGGATCCCTCCAAGGGCCCTGTTTCCAGGAGTGTTAAAATAGCCAGCTGAGGGGCACCTTGCTCCCACCACACTGGAGGATTATTTTTGGCTGCTGTTTGTGCCTGTCCTTAACGCTCCCTGGGGAAGATCCAGCTGTAGAGACCAGCCCAATCCTGTAGCCTGTCCTGCTGCTCGGCCCTCTTTGTTCCCCAGACCATGCCCTGTACTCCTAGGCTGCCCTTGCTGGTGCTTTCTGAGCTTTAATGAGGCACCCAGATCACCACAGTAGCTTTTTCCAGAGGAAAACCTCCATTTCCAGCACCTACTGGGGGCCCTAGGAGAGCTGGACAAGGACTTTTTGCAAGGACAGGGAGGGCCAGGACAAGGGGGAACGTCTTTAAGGTGAAGGAGGGCAGGGTTAGGTGGGATTTTGGGCAGGAATTGTTCCCTGTGAGGGTGGTGAGGCCCTGGCACAGGGTGCCCAGAGAAGCTGTGGCTGTCCCTGGATCCCTGGAAGTGTCCAAGGCCAGGTCGGAGTAATCTGGGGGTGTGAAAGGTGTCCCTGCAACATGCAGGGAAATGAGTTTTTGCAAGCTGCTGGCAGGAGGAGGGCACTGATGGGTGCCCTGGTGTCCAGAGGGGTTGTGTGACAGCCACCCCGAGCCTCCAGAGCCTGGACAGGAGCGGGACACGCCAAATGCTTCCCATGAAATCCACGGGAGCTCTGTCAGCAGGCATCTGTCAGTGGGTGCCGAGGGCTGGCACGGCAAGGAGGCTCTGTCCCAGCCAGGACCAGGAGGAAGAGTCACTCAGCCCCTCTGGCACTTGGGTTCCGTGTTTGGAGGGGCCTTGAGTAAAACCCGCAGCGGGAGGGATCTGGCTGGGCGGCACAGACCCTGCACACGAGAAATGCTGAGCAGGGACAGCTCCTGCTTTTATCTGAGGTGCTGCTGAGAGCAGCTTTCCCCTTTCCAGCCCCTCTCTGGGGCTGCTGGGCACACAGAGCCCGTGTCCCAGGAATATTAGAATGTTGTGGCAATACTGCTGCCTGGCTTGGGATACAGCAACATGGCAAAGCATGAGCCAAACTATGGCTACACCCCACCTGGAGAGTGCCTAAAGCTCCTCACAGTCCAGGACACAACTCCAAGGAATGCTTCAGGCTCACGGAGGCAGGATTAAATGGGAATTACTCGGGGAAAAAAGCTCTCTTGATTGAAAACAGTTTTTCCAGTGTAAGAACCTCATCCTCCCATCCCCTTCCTGATTTCATGACAACCCCACGGCTTTGCTGTGATCAGCCCTCAGTAGGATTATTCAGTATACTTTAGTGCTAGAAACCTACTGAGGAGAAGCAAAGCAGAGAAATAAAAATGTCTTAGGTTTGGAGTGACTAATTTGCGGGGAAAAAAAAAGATCAAAAGAGCAGCCCCACACTATCATTAATGTTAACACGAGCCATTCCAGGAACTTCAAAGGAAAAATTCATCAAAAAAAGGTGAGGCTGAAACATGGAATTAAAAACTCAGATGTGTCTCGGCTGGTGGGGGGAGGCAGACAAGTCTCCAGGGGAACAGAGGGGTGGGTGATACCCAGCGCTGGCTGCATGGTGCCCACTGAGGACGGCAGGCAGAAATGGATCCGAGCTGGTGGTGTGGGAGCACCTCAGCTGCCTCTGGGCAGAGCAGAGCTGTGCTCTTCCCCTGGGCTCTTCCCATGCTGCTCCTGAGGGGATTAGCTGTGGGCAGCACGGGACACACGTGCAGGAAAGTGTCCGTGACAGCGCCGATTTCTGACCGATCTCGGAGTGCTCCTGCAGCTCACATGTGTCACCCAGCACAGCACGTGGCAAACTTTCTACAGGGGCTTTTATTTGAAGTTCTTAGGCAGGGCCCCCTTGCTGCAGCTGCTGCTGGTGCTGATACCCCCACGGGACAGGCGTGGCTCGCCCCGGTGCCTGCAAGGAGGGCACGGTTTGGCTTTTTACTGTATTTACTGTATTTTCCTGTTGTTGTCATTATTTTTAGCTGTCAGTAGATTCCAAGAGCTTTCTGAGAGAGATGCAAAAACGGGGAGAAAGCCAAGAATTCCAGAAATTCACATGCTCCTCACCCGTGTGGGAGTGTTCCCTACAGACCCCAGCCAGCAGAGCAGGATGAAACCTTCCTGCTCTTCTTAAAATCAATATCTGCCCAGTCCCCATTAAACCCTTCCAAACTGCTGGGAGCGCAGCGCTCGCCAGAAAGTGCAGCTGTTTTAGTTGGAAGTGCATTATTTCCTCTCAAGAGGCGCTTATGAAATTAATATTGCCATCAGCCCTAATGAAGGGTTTTTCCCCAAGAAGGAGCGTGCCACCCTGGCACACTGAGCAGGCCCTGCTAGCACAGACCTTCCCCAAGGCTTCAGGGCATCCCAGGCTGCAGCAGGATCAGCCAGGCACATTGCAATTGGGGTCACGCTCATCCTGCCGTGCACGGGGCTGTTCCCACCCCATCACCTCTCAGCTCACATCAGGCAGGAGTAAAAAATCACTGCAGCCCCGAGCTGAACGGGTAAAACAGGTTGGGGAGCTCCAGATCTCCCCAAATCGGTCCTGTGGGAGTTCAGGCAGTGTCAGGAGGAGTGAAGGATCGCTTCACCAATGCACAGGCTTGCTCAGACAGGAAGGTTTCGGTGCTGCCTTAGGGTGAGGCACGCGTGGAAGGCAATGACACCGCTTACACCGAGACGGGCCTGGCTGTGCCTTCTGAGCGTGTCCCAGCAGCTGCAGCCACATCCCAGCCCGCTCTGACAGCACGGCTCCTTGCGCTTCGCTGCTCCCGACGCGCCGGGACGCGCGGCCGGGAGCGCTGGGGAAGCTCCCGAGGTGCGTCAGGTCCTGGTGGCAGCTCTGGGCTGCACAGCCCTCCCTGGCCCTGCTCCCCAGCTCTGGAGAAGAGCTGTCCTTGTCTGCCCACAGATGGAATTTCAATTCCACCTCCGAAATTCGGGATTGCTCCCAGACAAAAGCTGCCCTTTACCTCCCCTGGCAAAGCTCTCCTTTTCAGACGTGACAATGGGGGGCTGCACCCTTCCCATCCCGAGGGACAGAAGTGTCAGCCGTCCCCGTGGCTGACGTTCGGAGGTGTGTGTGTGCAGAACCTCTCCTACCTCTTTCGGCATTTCCCGTGGGAAGAAGAAGTACGGCAGGGCAGACAGGGCCACCAGGCTGGCGGCCACCAGGAACCCGAGCCACCAGGCCCCGACCCAGCGCGGGTCCTTGTTGGTGAGCGGCACCTCAGCTGCAACACGAGAGGAGAGGGCATCAGATGGCTGCTGGGACAAAGCGGGCACCCCGGTGCACCCAAGGGTGGCCCCAGCCACCCCCAGCATGAGTCAGCCCCGGGGCTGGGGCTTCCAACCCAGGGAACACCAGTTCTGGGGCCTGAGCGGCGTTTGCCCCAGTTCATCCCACCAGTGAATCACATTCCATTGTTTCTGTCCTGTTTCACTGCTGTCCCGGGCTGTCCACAGAGCCCGTCGGCCCTCTGGACGGGGACAGCTAGCACAGGGATGTCCTGGATGCCCCCTGTGCCCCAGAAGCTCTGGCAGGACACGCTCCCTCACCTGCGCCGACCTTGTCGATGTCCACGTAAAACCTCAGCATGGCAGAGCCCAGCATGAAGGCCACCCCCGGGCCGATGACCGTCACGGAGAACAGGATTCCTGGGGAGGGACGGGAGCAGGGAGGGGTTCAGCCTGGGGGAAGCGATCATGGCGACACAGGTGCCTCCAGGTGGGACCAGGCTCTGCTGTACCTGCCCCCAGCACAGCCCGTTTCCCTGGCAGCTTCCTTATCCCCATGCTGCCCATGTTCCTTTCACACAGGGAGTTCCCTTTGGCATGGCTCAGACCTTTCCTGACGCTTGTCTTCAGCCTCCTACAACGACTGCAACACTCCCAGGAAGGAGAGGAGCCCCTTGGAACACCGAGGTTTTTTACAAGGTTAAGGAGATAAGAGTCATCACTGAACTCTTCTCTGTGAATTACTGATAAAAGAAATTCACACATGTAAGATTTAACTCCTACCTTACATGTGAGAGGTTTGGATCATTTGCCAGAGCAAAATTTGATGCTGTGCTTCCTTTTTTGAACAGCTATGACCTTGTTTTGATCCACCTGTGCTGTTCCTTTCAGTTCAGGGATGTCACAGCTGGGAAAGGACTAGAAGGACCCGCAAGGACCTCCCTGTCCATCCCCCCAGCCTGGGACACTCCTTTGGGCCTGTGTCCAAGCTGTTCTCCAGCACCCCCTCTGCTCCAGGACACCCTCCCATCTCCCAGAGGCTGAAACTGCTTTCTCTGGTGTGCATCACTTTGCTAACAGAGTTCCCATGGCTGCCCCTAAACCCAAGCTGCCACTTGTGAACACAGAGAGATCAGATTGTTCCCCTTGTCCTCCCTGAAGCCCTTTTGGAAGAGGACATGGTAATTAACAGGTTGTCACCGTCAGGCCAAAAGCCCCAGCACCTGCCCCAGATGTGGCTGCCCCTGGATTTCCTGGCTCTCCTGCTGCCTGCCCCAGCCTGAAGCACATCCACTCTTTTCACAGAAACCTTCCTGGGCCTGGGCAGAGCAGAAGGGCTCCGAGGAACCCTGCTCTCATTAAAGCAATCAGTCCAGCCTGGCCGTGCTGTCACCTGCAGCCTGGCCCCTCCCCCGCCAGGGAGCCCAGCCTTACCCAGGTAGAGCGGGGAGTTCCTGTCGCTGGCGAAGTCGTCGATGTAGGAGATGCCGAAGGGCTGGATGGGCACGCCGCCGATGCCCAGCAGGGCCTGGCCCACGAACATGACCAAGAGAACCTCGTGGTTCTCCCTGGAGGCGTGGGGGGTGCAGCTGGCATCGCTGAGGTTGGCCCAGGCCCCCGGGGCCCTGGGCTGGCACAGGTCCGTGCTGTTGCTGAAGGTGCCTGCAGCGACAGGGAACAGGTCTGAGGAACTTGGTCCGGAGAAGAAACTTCTTTCTTTAGGCACTGCAAGGGGCTCTGAGCTCTCCCTGGAGCTTTTTCCAGGTGAGCACCCCCAGCTCTCCCAGCCTGGCTCCAGAGCAGAGGGGCTCCAGCCCTGCAGCAGCTCCGTGACCTGCTCTGGATTTGCTCCAGCAGCTCCACGTCCTTATCTTATCCTTAGATGGCGGGTGAAAGAAAATACAAAGAAGGTGCAAAGATCACCGTGCTGATGTTCACAGATATGGCTGCATGTGCCACAGAAAGCCTTTGAGGCTTTTCCTCCATCAGGGAAGTGGAGCTGAGGTTGCTCCCAGGACCTTTGACACACCCTCCAATCCAGGTAAAGGAGCAAACCTGCAGATTTTGTCAGGAGCTACCCGGCAAATGAGAACTCATTTTCCTCAGAAAAGCTGCCTCAGTGAAAGTGCTGATTTTAGCAGCCTCATCTCTCTTAGAGCCCCAGCCAAGGGCGTGGTGCTGCTTGTGGCAGGATTTCCACAGTTGTGCCTCAAACCCTGTGGAACTCCAAGCGCTTGGACACGAGGCCGCCTGCAGCGGCACTGCTGAAACACCGACCCGTTGTTTCTGAGCTGGGGTTTGCAGCTGGCCCCTGTTTGCAGCCAGCAATTATTCACCTCTTCAGCCTTCCTTTGGTGCCTGCAGTTGCCTGAACCAGCTGCACTCCCTCTGGTGAGCCGAACAAAAGCTGTTCAGTGCAGGCTTCCAGAAGATTTGCTGGAACTTCATGGCAGGAATAGGAAAGGCAGCAAATAACTGGTTTTCTCCTTTCTTTTCTCACCCCTTAATTTTCCTTCAGGGAGAAGATCCCAAGCCTGCCCTGTCCTGTTCCCTCCACAAGTGATTTAGACCTGCATGTTTCTCAAGGGCGGCTGGTATTCTGGTGGGGTCTGAACCCTCAGAGGCAGCTCAGCTAGACCAGGGAAGGCAGGTGAGGCTGGATGTGCAGCAAACAGTGGGAATCAGAGGCACAGCCTGGATTTTCATTGTTTTCCTGCCCTTTCCCATGATTCCCATGTCCCCTGGCTCTGCTTTCCACCAGTAGCTGCTGCCTCTCAGGGCTGAGGTGATTTCATTCTCAGGAAAACAGCGTTTCTTGAGGAGAAGCCAACAGCTTGCAGCTCCCAGTGCCAGGAGGGAAGGACATTTCACAAGAGCTTCCCACTGCCAGGGAGCAGGGATGGGTGGGAGGTTGGGAAGGGGTTGTTCCCTGTCAGGGTGGGAAGTTGGGACAATTCCTAGGAACTGTCAGGGTGGGGAGCACAGGCTGTCCCTGGATCCCTGGAAGTGTCCAAGGCCAGGCTGGGGCACCCTGGGATGTGGAAGGTGTCCCTGCCCGTGGCAGGGGCGGAACAAGACCGTCTTCCAGGTCCTTTTCAGCAAGCCCAGACCATTCTGTCACTCTCTTATCCCCCTCCTAGGTCCCCAAAGGCCCAACCCAAGCCTCTGGAGCACTTACTGGGCACAGACTGGTCGTACTGGTAGGGCCCCGTGAGGAAGTGCGGCAGCGCCATGAGGAAGCCGGCCAGGGAGACGAGCAGGGCCCCGCAGCCGATGAGGCGCGGCCGGTGCACGCGGCTGCCCAGGTAGCTGAGGAAGACGATGAGCAGGGTGTTCCCAACCTGCAGGGACAGAGAGGGGCAGCGCCTCGAGGGCAGGGGGGAGCGGGGACAGCGCCCAGCGGGCACAGGGGGCTGCCGGGGCTCACCTCGTTGAAGGAAGCGAGCAGCCCCGAGGTCTGGCTGGAGAGGCCGTAGCGTCTCTCGATGGTGGAGATGGAGCTCTTCAGGTAGCCGGAGACCAGGAGCTGGGAGAGCTGCAGCAGCCCGTGGCAGAACACGAAGAACTGCCAAGACAGAGAGAGAGCCCCCGCAGGGTCACCCGGGGCTGCAGCACAACAAACTGCATTCCGCCCAGAAAGGCACCGTCACCCAACAGAAACCTCGGAGCGCAAGCCTTGGAAATGTCACCCCTGCTCTGCCAGCAGAGAGACCTTCTGAAATTAGGTCAGAACCATGAAACTGGCCTCTGCCAAAAGCAGCAGCAGGGTCTGCGAGGAGGCTGTAATTCCTTCAGCTGAGAAGTGGCTGTGGACAAACACATGCCTTCAGCTGGGACGATGCCTGTTTGTGTTGGCCTCGTCCCTCGGATGCACAGCAGAAGGGAGGTTGCACAACATTCCTGCTCCCACTGAGCCAGAGGCAGGCAGCCATCCTCGGTGCTGGGAGCTTTTCTGGGACAGGAATGAGCCCGTTCCAAACGCAGCAACAAACAACTCCTTTAGAGAAAGTCAGCAGAAGGTCAGAGAGAAGGATTCACGCTGCTTTCCTTCCCTTCTCACAAAGCCCTGGATGTAAAGCACATCTCCTCTGGAAAATATGATGGTTCTCTTCCCCTTCCGGAAGAAAACCTTCTCAAAGTCCACCATCTCCCAGAAAATCATCTGCCCTCATCTCCCTCCTCCATCTGAGCCATCTCCTCCCCTGCTGCCTGGTGGCTCTCTCCACCCAGCCAAAGCAAAGTGTCCCCGGAGTCAGCTCTGCTGGAGCTCCCGTGTTCCCACACGTTGCTGGCCGTGTGCAGGCTCTGCTCTGAACACATCAGTTCAGATGGGAAGGCTGAAACCAGATCTGTTTGTTCCAGGCATCCGCAGCACACAGCTCCCTGAGGATCCTAATCCAGGACCTTCCATGGGTTTACAGCAGCTCGGCAGCTGCCCAGCGCTGCCCCACATCCTCTTCAGCACAAAATGGGAATCTGGTATTTCATTCTGGGCAGAGTGAAGCACACAAAGGAGAGCTGGCCCTGCAGAGGACCCGCAGTGGCGTGGGCAAGGACCCCAGCTCTGCCTCCAGGGGCTCTTTGCTCTCAGCCATCAGTGTTTTGTCAGGAAAAGGAAGAGCAGACTTTTCCTGGCCTTTGGACTGGTGGGACTGATGTGCTGCCCCAGCAGGTGATCCAGGTCGGCAGACAGCAGGCTGTTCCTGAGAGTTTTTCCCTGACAGCAGGACGGAGCGTGGACACCAGGAGCAGCCCCAGGGCTGGGTGCTCCTGGATGGGAGCCCAGGCTCAGCACTCCAGCACCTTTCCTTTGAAGGGCTGAGTAAAGCCTTCCCTCTACATCCATGGAATTAAACCCAGAGAATCCAACCACCGGCGAGGCGTTGCTGCTCCCACCCCCCACGTGCAAGAGAACAGAGAAACACCCTCCACCCTGCACAGCCAGTAAATCACAGACCTGGCTACTAAACACCAGCATTTCCTCTCCTGCTGGTCTTGAAAAAAACCCTCTCCCAAGGGTGTTTGGCAGTGCTGATTGTGCAGCAAACTCTCCCCGTCAGATCTCTGGGAGCCTCACGCTCCGTCCTGCCCAGTGCACACCAGCAATCCCCACCACGCTGTCTCCACGTGTTTGGGACACTCTGGGTGCTATTTTAAGAGAGGCTTTTGTGCCTCAGCACGTGACACAGGCACACTGGGCCTTTGCACGGGGCTGTGCTAATGACAAATGGGTCTGGCAGGAAACAGCTGGAACAGTTTGGCTGGGTCTGTAGCTGGAAGGGAGCTCAAAGCCCCTCCAGTGCCACCCCTGCCATGGGCAGGGACACCTTCCACTGTCCCAGGCTGCTCCAAGCCCCAGTGTCCAGCCTGGCCTTGGGCACTGCCAGGGATCCAGGGACAGCCACAGCTTCTCTGGGCACCCTGTACCAGGGCCTGCTCACCCTCCCAGTCAGTAATTCCTTCACAAAATCCCATCTAAATCGCAGTACTCCTTGAAGCCAAGTAGGGCAGTTTGCAGTTATGTCCCTTCTCTGCGTTTTGACACGTGGTACATGTTTTTTTGTGAGGTGTTCTCTGGAGATATAAATACACATAAAAACTGCAGTGCTGTGATTTTTGGCGGTTCAGCCACTTCAAACACATCCAACCACATTGTGCAATGGCTCTGCATCTCTGCAAGAACCATTCAAACCCCGGGCTGGAAGTTTTGTTTTCTGAGGAAGTCATTTAGAAACCGGACAGGGTGGCCCAACTTCTTGAAAAGAAAACCCCAGGAGATGAGGGGAAAACAGCCTGTGCCGGGGATAATTGTGATCTTGGTGACAAGGGCTTCCTCCACGTCTGCCCGTGGCAGGGGCTGCACCAAGAGGGTCTTTAAGGTTCCCCCCAGCCCAAGCCAGTCTGGGATTTTAGGATCTCCCTTCACAGGTACAGCAAAATACAGCTTGATTCTGCTCACAGGCCTGAGCTGACTTTGCCCTCAATGGTTTGACCTCTGAACCCCTTTAAAACATGTACTCAAGGTAAAGCCAGTGGGGTCATATTTGTAAAGATAACCTTGCTGTCAAGTAAAGAAAAACCAAACAAACCCCAGCAGATAAAAACCAGCTGAATGGGCTGAAGAGAGATCAGGGAGGAAGGCTCAGGACACGGCTCTGTGTCTCCAGGTTAACTGTGTTAATGTCTTTGTCCCTCTGTGCTCTGGTGGCCTCTGCCTCCGTGACTCACTTTCCTTCTGCCACATGGGATGAGGGTGATTAAATGCACCAGCATTCATAGAAAAAACCCTCAAACCACCAAATCTTCCCCACAAAAGTGACAGGGAAATCTTGAGCCTTTATGACCGACTGTCATCTTTTGCTCTCTGGCCTGGTGAGGCTGTCTAATGAGCGAGGTAATTGGCTTCCAACTACACTGAATGTAGTAATAAACTGATGTTAAGGCTGCCACTACTGATAAAAAGGAATTATTGAGCCAGAAGGGAATGAAGCAGATGTTGCAAGACCGAGGGAGCCGTTCCAGGTGCAGCCTGTGGTTCTGCAGAGCTCCTCAGACACTCACCTCGAGGGCCTGGGGCTGCACCCAACCAGAAGGACACAAGACTTAGAAGAAAGGCTTCACACTGACAAAGCCAGGGCTAGATGGGATCTTGGGAAGGAATTCCTCCCTGTGAGGGTGAGCAGGCCCTGGCACAGGGTGCCCAGAGCAGCTGTGGCTGCCCCTGGATCCCTGGCAGTGTCCAAGGCCAGGCTGGACATTGGGGCTGGGAGCAGCTTGGGATAGTGGAAGGTGTTCGTGCTCATGGCATGGGTGGGCCTGGATGGGCTGTGAGTTCCCTCCAAGCCATCCCATTCTGTGATTCTCTGGGGTTTAATCCTGCAGGAGCTGGGAGTTGAGCCTGCACTGAAACATCGCTGCCCCAGCACTGGCTTTGGAATGGAGACAACTCCACACCGAAGGCACTTCTGCCATGGGAAACACAGGGAGTGTTTTCCAAATGCACTCGGTAGCCAGAAATCCTCTCCATGCTCTCTGCAGGAGGCTGAGCACCTCTCTCCCAGTCCAGCAGTCCAAGGGGGTACTGGGGGAAGCAGGAGGCATTTACCTTGATGCTGAGAAAGGGGCTCCTGCAGTGGGTTTTCCAGGCCGTGTCCGGCCGGCCGCTCCTTGGAGCCGTGCTCGTCATCCTGTCAGCCTGTCAAAGAGAAATCACTCAGCACAGTGCTCAGCTGCTGTGCCTGACTTCCCCCGTGCTCAGCTGGCAAAGTCCTGTCAGGCTCTGCAAACACCCCCACAGCAGGCACACGGTGTCCCAAGCAGTCGCTAATTACTCCTGGGTTTCCCTGGCTTGCAGCACTTCGGTTCTGCAAAGCAACGCAGCGGCCTGTAGGGTGTTAAACACCGGAGGCCTGGGGGGTGAAACGCTGCTCAGCTGAGCCAAGGACAGTATTGTGAGACCTTACTGGGGTCGGTGTGACATCCTTATCGATGGCACAGGGCACCTTCAGCTGGCAGCTGACGCAGGAATGGGAGAGCAGCTGCCAAAGCTGATGGCTGTGCTGCCATCCAGAGGTACCTCAGCTGCCTGGAGAAACGGGGATTGAAGGATCGCAGTGGGCTGCAGAAATGGGTTCCAGAGCCCTGCTTTCCCGTGCATCCCATTTTCACCCGCCGTGTTCTCGCCTCTCCCCTGGAAGAGCCCCTCCGCTCTGGTTCTGCCAGCCTTCACCTAAACGCCCCCGCGCAAGGCAGTGTCGGTCCGTGGGAAGGCAGCAGCCCCCTCCCTGCCCGCCGAGCTCCTTCCCTTCTCCTGGGCAGCTCGGTCCCTCCTCCCCGGGGACCGGTGAGGTCTTTGTTGGGTTTTAGAACCCAGGCTTCCTGCTCAGGAAGCGGCATTGTTCGGAGGCACGTTAAACCCATTAGGCTTTAACTTGTTGTTCAGCACATTCTAATAGATGTTTTCATCACCGCAGCAAATGGGGTGAAAGGCTTCCCGTCGTTATTTCGTGTAATTCTATTTCCCCCGTGATGAGAAGCAAAGGAGCGAGGACCCGCAGCCTCAAACTCATTAACGAACGCGGGGGCCGGTGTGACTCCTCGCAGGAGGAACCCGCCCGAACTGCGGTGTTCGTACACCCTCAGCACCGTGCTCGGGAGAGGCGGTACCCGGAGGGCACCTGCACGGGGCAGGAGCGCCGCAGCAGCCCCTGCAAAAAGCCACTGCTGCCCGCAGCCCCGCTCCGGGGGATCCTGCTGCAGGCAGCCCAGGATGGGATCAATAAAGGGAATTTGATGGTAAATGAAAGCCGGCAGGAAGAATCCCCCGGCCTGGGCAGAAGCACCAGCCTGGCTGCAGCTCACGGTGCCCTGATCCATTATGGACAGCCCCTGCCTCTGCTGTGCAGCCCCTTGGAACCTCAGAGGGGAGAAAAAGGCTGGAAAACCAAAGGCAGGAAGGCCAGAGGAGCCCGAGCCTGGATTTCCAGGGCTGGGAATGCTCATGGAGCTGCAGGCTGGATGTCCTGGTTAACTGTGTTAATGTCTTTGTCCCTCATGAGACTTGCAAGCCCCAAATCCAGTGGTGTGCAGTGGGACTCTGGTCCCCCTGGCCGTCCTTTCCACGCTCTCCTTTAAGTGTGTGCAAGAGGGGGGGGTGGCTGAGACCCCTCAGCAGAGATCTGGCACACGGCAGGGTTTGCCAGCAGATCAAACTGAGCACAAACCCTCTGAGGATAAACCCACTGCCCCCAGATCCAGCCGCCCACAGCTCTCCTGTAGGAACAAACTGAGACAGACAAGTGCTTTGATCCAGCAGAAAGGACCGAGAGCACATTAAAAAAAAGGCAGGTAAGACTTAATTGGTTAAAAATGAATAAATAAAACCCCAAAGCATGATGAGAGCAGCAGGTTCAGGTCAGCGTGATTCCTGCTGCCCTTGACTGGATGGAGCCCAGCCATGGCAGCGTCCCCTGGAGTGGCACTGCCTGGGCACGAGCCAGCTTTTCCATCCTGGACAGCTCCAGATGGAAAGAAGAAATTCCTGGTGCCAAACACTGCTCTCTCGGAGCTGCCAGGGATGCCTTTCACCGTCTCCCCCAGCTGCCAGGGGTGTGAAATCCCTTTGGCAGGGACACACCGGAGCTGAGAGGCTGGGGTGGCACAGAATCCCAGACCGCTTTGTGTTGGGAGGGACCTGAAAACTCACCCAGTGCCATGGCAGGGACACCTTCCACTGCCCCAGGCTGCTCCAAGCCCCAGTGTCCAGCCTGGCCTTGGGCACTGCCAGGGATCTAGGGGCAGCCACAGCTCCTCTGGGCACCCTGTGTGGGGGCCTGCCCATCCTCCCAGGGAGGAATTCCTTCCCAAGATCCCATCTAGCCCTGCCTCTGGCAGTGGGAAGCCATTCCCTGCATCCTGTCACTGCCTATATCTGAGATAATTTCACAAACCATTTACATCACTGGTTAAGACACTCCACTTGTCCCAAGGCTGCCTTCTCCTTGCCCCCAGGGCAGCAGAAACGCCCCAAAGCCTGTGTGGGACCTGCAGCACGGTCCTGGCGGTGACAGCAGGGCTCTGGGCTGGGTGCCACAGCGCACTGTCCCACTCCCCAGGCACTGACTGCATCCAACGCCTTCATTAACAGCTGAGCAAGGAGAGGCACACGCTGGGCTCAGCAGAGCGTGAGTAAATAACAGCCAATGTAACACAGCAAATTAAACCCCAGCAGGGGACTCCAAATGCCAGCAGATATTCCCTAATCTGTCTTCCTTCTGCTGAATAATCGTCACTCGGCGGCAGCGAGGCTGGAGTGGTGTCAGGGCACGCATCCATGAGCGCCTGGGGTGAAGGGGAAGCTGGCCCAGAAAATGTGGGTGCAAAGATGCTTTATGACACAACAGAAGGGAAAGGCAGCTCATACACGTCCTGCCCTCCCTGGAAAAAGACAGAGGGAATGAAAGGGGATGCAGAGATGGGCCCAAGAGCTGTTTCTGTCTTGCACCGAGTGGCAAAAAGAAAGT
The DNA here is from genome assembly GCF_015227805.2 of Hirundo rustica. NCBI lineage: Eukaryota > Metazoa > Chordata > Aves > Passeriformes > Hirundinidae > Hirundo > Hirundo rustica. Next base: position 490,885 of record NC_053451.1, read on the forward strand.
GAAAATGAGATTGGCCGGGCTCAGTGACTCCGTGTAATGAGAAACAGGTGACACGTCCCAGAAATCTCACAAGAAGTTAGAATAGGAAAATGTCACTGGAGGTCAAAAATTAGAGGAAAAAGGAAAACCGGTGTTGAAACACATGAAATGCAAGCACGGGAAACGAGGTAGAGGCTCCAGCCCTGCCCCGGTGCCCCTCTGCTTTGGGAAGGACGAAACCCTGCTCCCCCTGTGAGTGCTGAGGTCTCCCAGAGCCCCCTGCCTCTCCCTGGCACCCCCTGCCAGGGCTGGAAGGATCCTGAGCTGCTCCAGCACTGCAGAATGCGGTGGAGGAGCTTGGAGCTCACCTGGCACTACCAAAGCAGAGATGGGGACTCTCGTATCACCTCTGTGGATGGGGCAGCCACAGACTCTCTGAGCACCCTGTGCCAGGGCCTCCCCACCCTCACAGCCAGGAATTCCTCCCCAATATCCCATCCAGCCCTGCCCTCCGGCAGTGGGAAGCCATTCCCTGTGTCCTGTCCCTCCATCCCTTGTCCCCAGTACCTCTCCAGCTCTCCTGGAGCCTCTTTAGGCCCTAGCAGGGGCTCTGAGCTCTCCCTGGAGCCTTCTCCTCTCCAGGTGAGCACCTCCAGATCTCCCAGCCTGGCTCTAGAGCAGAGGAGCTCCAGCCCTGCAGCAGCTCTGTGCCCTCCTCTGAGCTCTCTCCAGCAGCTCCTTGTGCTGCTGGCCCAGGGCTGGGGCAGCTCTGCAGGTGGGGTCTCACCTGAGCTCAGGGGCAGAATCCCTCCTGCCCTGCTGCACATGCTGGGGGATCAGCCCAGGGCACAGAGGGTTTCTGGGCTGAAGCATGTCCAGTTTTTCACCCATCAACACCCTCAGGTCCTTCTCCTCAGGGCTGCCCTCCTTCCATCCATCCGTCCATCCATCCATCCATCCATCCATCCATCCATCCATCCATCCATCATCCATCCCTCTCTCCCTGCAGGGAGGCAGCGCCCATCACACCTGGGTGACATTTCCTTTGGAGGGAAAGTGCCCTGGAGTGGCTCTGAGTGGGGATCTCGGGAATCCCAGAGCTCTGGCTGAGGGAGATGGCTCTGGAGTTACGCAAGCAGCCAGGCTGGGATTGCACAATTCTGTGAATCGCTGGCTTGGCTGTGCTTCCAGAGGCTTCCCAGGGCTGTGGAGCTGTCAGAGTCTGCAGAGACCCTCAGGCCCCCTTGTCACCCTCTGCTGCTCCCCAGGCTCTGTGCACCCCCCAGACTGCTCCTGCCCTCCCTCCTCCCCTGTCACCTGTGGCTTTGTGCCGTGCCTCACGGGTCTGTAAGATTTGCCCAACGAGGATCTCCCGGCTCTGCCAGTTTCGCTCCTTCCCTGCCGTACTTTGAGTACAAAAGTCACCCCTGTGCTCTGGAAGGAGCCAGGTGCTGAACACCCAGCCCCTGCCCTGGGACAGACACGTGTGGCTGTGCTGCAGGAAAACCTCAGTGTCCTCAGTGGGGATTTTCTATTTCAGCACCAGCTCCTCCGTGTTTGGCAGGGAAACTCATCCCGCTGCAGGCAGCCCCAACCCCTGGATAGGAGTTAAATTGCTGCACGGAGGATGAAGAGCCCAGTTCCGACAGGAATCTGCCTTTCCACAGGCTGCAGGCAGTGCTTGGCTCTATGGACAAACACCTGCCAAGAGAAGCCTGAAGGGAAGGATCCCAAACCACAGTTTCTCCAATCTGGGGTTTCGTACACCATAAATAACTTCCTGATGTTTTTTCCTCTCTGTACCTCACTGCTGCTTGGACAGGAGCGAAGACTGAGGAAAACACAGGGTTTTTTTGCTGAGTCCTCCTGAAAGCTGTGAGAGTTTGCAGTGCAAGAAGCAGCTGGGGGAAACGGGCAGAGCCAGAGTGGCTCCAGGGACAGACACCTCCGGTGAGAAGAATGAAAGTTTTGAAGGGGAAGCTGTTGCAAAACAAGGAGCAAGAGTCCCCTGCAACAGTCCCATGCCTTGAACACACATCCTGAGTGGAAACTCCAGCAGTTCCCTGGAGCTGAGCCCCCTGCAGCAAACCAGAGCTTGTTTGCTATTTATTGTCTATAACTTCTGAAAAACAAGTCCCAACAAACCCAGACTCCATCTGCACTCATGGTCTGCCCAGGACCACAGACCTGCTCCTCACACTGAGTATTCCACGAGGAGCAGCTACACCCGAATCCTGAACATTTCTTTACTCCCTCCATACCAACCCAGGGATGAACAACCAGAGCACTCGCAAATTTTGGAGGTGGCCAGTAAAATCTCCTTCCCCAGGGGCTGGGAATGTTGCTGGCCACCTGCAAGCAAAAGGGACGGATGGAGGATCAGGAGCAGGGAAATGTTGCTGTCAGGAAAGGGAACTGAGTAGAGCTTAGGAGAAGTGAGAAAATTTCCTTAGCCAGCAAGAGAGGAGCTGGTTGTGGACAGCAGAGGAAACACTGTGGGTGGGAGAGACCTGGTGACATTTCTGGGTGGTGATGCACAAGGAACGCGGGCCGGAGTGAAGCCCCAGCCTGGAGCAGCTGGTGAGGGCTGGAGCTGGCACAGGAAGAGGAGGAAATGCTGGTATTTTGGGCAGCAGGGGGAACGACTCAGTGTCCTTCTTCCATTATTTAACATTGGTGGACTGCACAGTCATCTGTACACTGGGAGGGAACAAGAAAGTCCAGTGTAGATGGAGATTATCCTCTGGAAGTGCCCAGACCTGCAGCTGGAGCCACAGCTATCCCCAGCCCAGCTGCCCGACAGCAACAAGCCCTTTCCTGCATCCCTGGGCAGGATCTTGTCCCGGGGTTTCTCCAGCCACGCACTCACTCTCAGTTTTCCCTGGATGACACCTCAGAGCCTTGTGGTGTTTCAATCATGTCTCAAGCCAGGAATTCCCCTCACCGCCGGCTGTGCCTCCCACACTGCCTCCAATTCCTTAGAAAATCACCTTTCCCAAAGCCTTGGGGGTGGGGGGCAATGACAGGTGCTGAGGAGGGAAATGAAGCTCCCAAGCCATCCCTCAAATCCACATTCAGCCGCATCATGGCCAAAGACACACAGTACATGATCCACCTCCAGCCAGGCAGATGTGGCAGGCCCAGGACAGGGCAGGGTGCAGAGCAGCACCCAGTGAAGCGCTAGGAGCAGACTGGGAGCCAGCAACCACAGAGGGGCAGGGAGGAGGCCAGGCAGCCCTGCAAGGCTCGGCGTTTGGGAGAGGCAGGAGGAGGCATTGCAGAGCCTGGGAATGCCACCCGTGCCCAGCAGGATGGCTGGAACAACACGAGGAGACTGGAAAAGCAGGAGGGGACCCGGAGAGAAAGAGGAGCGTGTTGTAAAACAGCGCCATAACAATAACAAGCAGGAGACTGACAGGCACCAGGGCCAGGGGCTCCTCAGGTTCCCCTCAGAAGCTTCCTGGGAGAATTGGCCAAAGCAGGGAGGAGCTCTGGATGTGTCCGTGCTTCCAGAGTCAGGGGGGGAACGTCGCTCAGGCGGCACAGCTCAGCTCTCACGCAAGGGTTTGGGTTGCAGGGACCTTAAACCCATCCAGTGCCACGGGCAGGGACACCTTCCACTGTCCCGGCTGCTCCAAGCCCCGTCCGGCCTGGCCTGGACCACTTCCAGGGGTTCCATTCTTTGGGACCCTTCCCCCTGACACAGGAGCTGCCCACGCAGGGTTATCCCGGCCCTTGGGTCCCCAGAGGGGTGGAAGCAGAGGCTGCAGCAGCCCCCCAGGATGGGACCCGTGCCCACCCCACCCCTGCAGAGCTGTCCCGCTGTCCCCCTGCCCTGCAGGGACACCACAGCTGCCACCCGAGGGAAGCAGCAAGGGCGGCCAGTCTCGGCCCGAACCTCAAGGCCGTGTTCCGGGGAGGACAGGCTGTTCCCACGGCCGATTCCCGGGGGACATTCCCACCCCAAGGGCTTGAAGGGACACACCAGCTCCCCCATTTGCAGGACCCAGCGGAAACCGAGCCGCTCCCAGACCCCTGCAGCCAAGGAGAAGCTCGGGGAGCGGGCACAGCCCTGACCCCGGACCTTCGCATGGCTCTGGGGCCGTGTGGATCAGTTCTCCGCCCAAGCACAGAGGTCTGGCTCGGCCAGGCTCTCCCCGTGGCAGCCAGACACAGGCCGGACCCAAGGCTGCCCGGCAGCTTCCCAAAATCTGGGCTGGAAAGAGCCGTGGCCGTGACAGAAGTGAAACCGTAAGAGAAACACACCGGGGCAGCTCCAGGCATCGGGAAAAATTTCTCCCTGCAGCGGGAGACATAAGTGCAGCTGCCTCACCGTGGCGGGGGGGAAAGACCCCGAAATAACTAAGAGAGAGAGCGACAGAACACCCGTGCGGGAGGCTGGCACACAACAGGTGCGGAGTCACTCCTCGCCTTTTCCCCTTGGAGGCTGCTCCCGAGCCCCAGCGGCTCCCGGAGCGCTGCAGAACCGGCCGGGGAAGAGCAGCGTGAGAAACTTCACCTTCCCCACGGCCCGAGGCGGGAGGCAGCGCCGAGCCGGCCCCGGAGTCATCCTCAGCATCCCCCGGCGGCAGCGAGCGTGTGCTCCCAGACTCACCATTCCAGGGCTGTCCCGAGGCTGGCCCCGCCGGCTCTGGCAGCGAGCGTTCCCCTCTGCCGGCGGGGCTGGGGCCATTCGCTGCTTTTCCTGCCCGGGCTGGAGGTGGGATGGCTGCGGGGACAGCGGAGCGTGGAGGTGGGGCTTCGCCTGCACTTTTAAAAGCCGGAGCGCATTCAACTTTTGCAATCCCTTTCAATAGGATTTATTTGAGTTTTGTGTTTTTCCCGAAGCCGCGGTCCCAGAATGACGGAGCTGTGCGGTTTGCTGAGCCGGGGCTTTGCCAGCCCTCTGCCCGATCCCAGTCCAGCCCGGGCTTGGCTTTCCCTCCATCCCCCGGCTCCGGTCCCCTCTCGCCTCCCTGCGAGGGTCCCATTCCTCCAGGGCAGCTGCCTTGCCTTCGTTTTCTTGTTCAATTTGCTTTATCTGCATTTTTTTTTTTTTGCTGTGAAGTTTGAAGCTGTGGTGTAAGCCTGGGATTTGGGAAAGGGAAACTTTGTTTATCTAACCCCGGACTGTTTGTTTTCAACGTCTCCCCAATACTCCCTTGCTCTGAGCACTGTGGCTTTTCCAGACGAGGACTGCCGAAGTTAACAAACAGGCAGCCCCAGCCAGCCCTGCCCTCTGACAGTGGGAAGCCATTCCCTGTGTCCTGTCCCTCCATGCCTTGTCCCCAGTCCCTCTCCACCTCTCCTGGAGCCCCTTTAATCCCTGGCAGGGCTCTGAGCCCTCCCTGGAGCCTTCTCCTCTTCAGGTGAGCACCCCCAGCTCTGCCAGCAGACAGGTGCACAAACACAGACGAGCTTTGCCACGGCAAATTCACACCTGGATTTCACAAAGCTGCAGCCTGGAGAGCAGGAGAGCTGCAGAGTCCTGTCCAAGGGGAATATAAGAGATGGAGGGAGAGCCCTTGGGTGCCTTCCCTGTTCCCTTTTCATCCCAGAAGCCACAACAAGCTGCTGGGTTTCCCACCTCTGGCTGGGATATTTCCCCTCTCAGTATCCCACCTCTGGTTGGGATGTTTACGCTCTCAGGGTCGTGGTGCAGCGCAGGTAGAGAAGAGCACAGTGACCTTTTGCTCCTGGCATTTCTTGCTGGGCTGTGATGCAGAGGGACTTGGTGTTTCTAAAAGGAAGATCATCTGCTTCATCTGCTCCAGCTCATTACATAGTAATTAAACAAACCCTTTATTAGCTGTGGCAGTGCAGAGACATTTGGCTGAGCAGGAGACAGCCACATCAGCGTGTCCCAGAGCACCATGCACCCAAGGGACCCTGAGCGGGGCTGCCACTGCGGAGAAAAGAAACTTTATCAGCTCCACCGGCTCTGCAGTGTCGCAGGAAGGCATTATTAGACGGAAATAAATATTATTATTATTATTTTACAGCTGCAGAGCTCCTGTGCACAGACCATGCCCCAGGGCCCCCGGGATAGGCTTGGTTTGGGGCTGGGAGGGCAGAGCTCCTCAGGAAGAGCAATAACCCCGGGAAGAGGAGGATGTGCAGCCGCAGGGGAGCCTGAGACAGAGCCCCCAAAGAGCCCCGGCACGGGACCCTCGCTCGGCACGCCTGCAGAGCGGCGGGAAAGGGGTCTCCGGGAGCGGAGAAGCAGGAACCTCCCGCTGCCCTATTCCATGGAGGAAGAGCGCCATCTATTGGCTCTGCCTCAGCTCCTCGTCCCGAGCTGCCCGGAGCCCGCCCGGGTTCCGCCGCTCCTCCGGCCGCTGCTCCACCCCACGGCCGGGGCTGGCCGCTGCACCCTTGGCCCGCTGCTCCGGGACATCCCAAAGGACGCTCATCCATCCAAGGCCGGGCCGGACGGGGCTTGGAGCCACCTGGGATAGTGGAAGTGTCCCTGCCCATCACAGGGAGGAGAAACCCCTTCAGCCCAGCCCACCCTGGAGTGCCAAAAAGCCCGTGGAGTGTTCAGGGCAGGGCAGTGTTGGGTCCTGGTTGCCCCCGGAGCACCTGTGTCCTTGTGTCCTGCCTGCTCCCGCCGCTTTCCGGCCAAGAGATTTCCCGCTGCTCCTTCAGCTTTTGGGTCACGGGGGCTTTGGCCTCCAAATACGGGGACGTGCAGACCCCGAGTGCCTCCCCAAAAGGAGAATTCCCGATTAAAGCAAGCACCAAAGCCTGAGTGAGCACAGCAAGTGCTCGGTCAGGTGAGGGGGGTGAAACCCCTGGAGGATGTGCAGGAAGGAGCATTCCTTGGAACACTTGGGAGCAGTGGGCAGGAAACGATAGCAGCACTTGGTTGTGCAGAGAGGTTGCAAAAATCTCTCTTGTCTGGGATTAGAGATGTGCACGAGAAATCTAGGCTTCCAGCCTGGAGAAGGCCATGTTAGGAATCCCATAAGTGCCCAGGTCCTGCTGCTCATCCCAACCCTGCTCTTGGCTCAGGACTGGGATTTGAAAGGAGCAGCTCAGTGTCCTGCTTGGGAAATGGGATATGTGGCCACTTGTGGGGCTGGGGCTGATCCTTTCCTGCGTGTGGGGCTAGGAAAAGCCAGCTGGATTAGGGCTGGAATGAAGGGCCCATCATGTCTCACAGATGGCCAGCCAAAAGCTGGGATTCAAATGTTTGGAATTCTGCAGAAATTGTTTGCAGAGCTGGGATTTAAACCAGGTGGCAGGTGGTAATCAGCTGCCCTGCCTCAGGGTATTTTGGGGTTGCCCTCTGAACCCCTGCTTGGATGCTGCCTTTTAATGTCTGTGTTTGTAACGCCTGTAGAGGACAACAGGAAAGGGTCACCTGCTTTAGGGGATTTTAGTCAGAACCAAAGTGAATAATTTGTCCTCTCTGCTTAATGAAAACTCCCAAACCACCACCAGGGGAAATAAGTCCAGGATGAGTCAACTTCTGGGAAACAGGAATTGGGAAATCACAGGATTTCCACACCAAGAAAAGACGTTTCTCTTTTTTTCATAAAATAAATAATAATAATAATAATAATAATAATAATAATAATAATAAGTTTCTGGTTTTAAAGTGGCTGCCCCGTTCCTGGCATTGTTCCAGGCCGGGTTGCACGGCGCTGGGAGCACCCTGCGCTAGTGGAAGGTGTTCCTGCCCGTTCCTTTCCAGTTGGGACCCACAGATGGCAGCACGAGCCGGGGAATTGCTGCCTCGCTGCTCCTACGGGACAGCAACGCCATCCAAACTTCCTTCCTTAAAAACCCCCGGAGAAAGCGAGCGGGAAAGTGAATCTAAATTATTTGTAGAAAACTCGGGCAAAAGAAAAGGCAAAGTGTCACGTCCTGCGTTTGGATACGCCTAAAGGCGTTTAAGCACTTTTTAATATCAAATGTGCTGTTGGTTCAAGGAGCTTCTATTGCTTATGTCTAAAGGAGAAGAAGTTTTAAAATCCTGAAGAAAAGGTTTTCTGCTCCCCCTTTTCCACAGCATCACTTCCAGCTCTGAGCTGGTGCCATGGAACGTTGCCTACAAAGAGTTAGTGGAGATAAAATAGATACTTAATCATTATGGCACAGACGCTGTAATAAATCGTCGAGCCAAATTCAGTAAATCAAAATTTAGAATTTTATTTTGAGACTTAAACACAGTCTCCGGTAGCCACAATTAAAAGGGACAGCGTTGAATCCCGGGATTTCGGCACTGGGTGAACACAGTAACAGACTCTGTCAGCCTGTCACCCCCTCTGTTCACAAACTGGGTCCAATACCGCTGGTTTTTATACAGTCTTCTACTGAGAGCGGGCCGAGACTGTAAGACTCTTGCTTCGTGGTAGCTTTATTAGATATTCATGATCATGTCCAGGGTCGTTGAATGGATTCTCAAAGCAGAACAATGTCATGATTGCCGTGTCCGGAGAAGGTTTGGAAATGTTAACATCGGTCCGGAACAGATAAGATATTGATCTGATTTAATCATTCAGTCATCAGGGCACCCATCTCCCTTTTCAGTCCTTTTGTGACTTTCAAAGCGGTTCCCGGCAGGAATTCCTCGTGTCCCTCCGTGCAGTTTTAGTCTCAGTTAACCCTATACACACCTTTAGGTTTACTGATCTTAAACCAAACTTAAAGTAGATTAATTTTACAAGGTATATTATTCCATTTTACAGTGAATCAATTACATATCATATTGCTTAACACGAATTAACTTTAGGACATATATCACAGATGCTGAATTGTCCCATTATTTTGCTAAGAAGTTGCAGCAGGATCTGTCCCACGAATGCTGTGCTGGATTAAGTGAGTGTATTTCAAGAAGAATGAAGAAGTTCCAAGCTGATATTTATCTGCTTACACGGATAAAATACTGGTCAACTCAGGGACTGGCAGGCACTTGTAATTTATCTGTTGTCCATCAGTTTAAAACCCCCCAAACTTGTTAGTTCGCATCAACGTGGCAATTCTTTTTCCATAATGTTACAGAAAATACAGTTATCTTTTTACAAAACTTTTCAAATACCCTCAGGAATAAAAGTGCTTTGAGGGTTAGTAATTTGATTGAAAAATTACAAGCTAGACTGGAAAACGGCTTTTTGTTTGAACAATATGCGGGAAAGCCTTTGTTCCTCAGTTATTAAAATGCAAATGTTAAAAGCAAGAGGGTGCAGGTGTCATAAAAAGAAAATCATTGTCTCAGAGGTGATTATTGCTTTACATTAGGAGAGATTTCCAAGTACTTCACATGGTTTTTCTCAGTAAGGGAAAATGACCTGTGTATAATTCCAGTCTCAAAAATAGCTTTGAAAAATCTTCTATTTAACCCATCAAAAAATTATTTCTGCCCCATCTTCAAACCAAGCAGTTCTGCTTCGACCCAGGGAGTGCCTTTTGCACTGGACTGTGAAACTCTGAGGGCACAGCCTGAACCCTGGATGGAAGCAAGGCATGAAACGAGGCAGCACACTAATCCTGCTTTACTCTGCCCTGTTCTGCTGCTCTGCAGATCGGGTCTGTGGTCCCAGAAATGCTCTTTGCTCTCTGGATTGCCCCGTAGAACTCTTCATGGGGAGAAACAAACCGGAGGCGGGAAGAAGGCTCGGTGCTGCCACTGCTGGAAATTCCCAGACTTCCCAGGTATTTGTCCCTGGAGGTGTCTAGGAAAGGTCTGGCGGTGGCACTCAGACAAGGTGGGGATGGGCACAGCTTGGACTCGGGGGTCTTTTCCAGCCTTGGGGTTCTGGGATCCCAAGATTCCATCTCATGGCTGGGGTTTTGCTTGCAGGATCACAAATTAGGGCATCTCTTCATCAAAACCCTATTGTGCCAGGGACCGCAGCACTGACGGCACTTTGGGTGATGATGGCTTAATCATTTCAGGATGTTTCTGAAAAGTTTCCTAATCTTCCTCAAGGGAGGGAGGAAGATCTCATCTTAATCCTTGTATTCTGTGAATACTTGTTGTGTTGCAAAGGCACTGCCCAAAAATCAGGGTGGCAGAAGCCACGCTGGAAATGTTCTTTTTATTCACTGAGCAATTTTTCCCTGTGTTAATTTGCTGGTCTGTATAGCAAATGTCTTTTTCCTTCTGACCGTTCCCTCTTCCTCTAAATAAACCCCTGGATAACCCTTGCTGTTCTGTCCAGCCATATGTGCCCTGTAAGGAAACAATCCAGATTAAGAAAAGTTTAATTCTGGCTCACTGGCATCAAACTGAGTTGAAAACAGTTCAAAACTCCTACTGAACTTCAGGAAATTACTTTTCCACAGACTTTGCCTCCATTTAAGTAATTTGAATAATTCAGGAACAGACAAACTGGGATGACCATCAGTAACAACGAGGTAAAATGAAGTGTTTCCAGGAGTGAGAGTGGAGGGAATTTAAAATGAATTGTGGAATGTTTGGAAAGAAACCCGCACCGATGCTCTGGTGGATTTTAACTCTTCGCTGAAGCGGGGAGAACTGTTGCGGTTGCTCTCTGCCAGAGGATATTTATGGACTTGCCTTTTTCTTTCCCCAGGCCTGGAGTGCCTCTGGGGGCAGGAGGAGGCAAAGGGGAGGCTCCAGCTGTCTGCCCGAGGCAGCTCAGGGCCTCTAATCTCCCCGTCTGTACACACAAGATTAAAGATCCGCCCGGAGTTTTGATTAAGAATGCAAAGTTAAGGGATTAAATACCAGGAAGCCAAATTAAAGAGCTTTAGGTCAATCTCAGAACTCATCAAAGCACCAAATTTTTAAGCTGTCCTTACAACACCGGATTAGCGCAAAGCTTCCCTACCCTGATTTGATGTCCTTCCCTCAACAATGTTATTTATTCCCCCGCTGCAGTCCTGTGCATAAACCCAGCTATTGTCTTGTCTTCGGGGCTCATCCCACCTGGATCCCTGGGGGAATTTCCTGGGATTCCAGCCGTGCCCTGGTTAACCTGGAGCCCTCGTTTGTGCTGCACTGCCAGCGGGGGTATCAGAGCTTAGGAAATGCTCTTGGGCACCCACATCATGGGCTAAAGGAGTAAATACATCCCAAGGAATGGATACATGCAAAGGGATAAATACATCCCAAGGAATGGATACATCCCGGGGTGGAGGGTGGTTCTATCCAGGGATACCAAGATCATCCCTGGATGTTCTCAAAACCCATCCTGCAAACTGCCACGATTGTTTTTTAAAGCTCCTGCTGTGATGCATGAAAGTAAATGCTCCCCTGCTTTTCAGTGTAATAAATCGTGTCCTTCCCGATTTTTAGTTATGGAATTGGGATGTCTCAGCTACATGAAGATTGTGCTTCCCAGGGCTTTTTCCACAGAAGATAACTTAATAACCTTGCTAAATGCTGTGCTAATCAAAGCTTTAATTTGAAGTTACTCTCCCTTGTAGGACACTGTGCCAAGTGAGCCGTTTCCAAATTTGCATCATAAGCCTTAGAACTTCTTGTAAGAGTTGAGCAAAACAATCCCAAGCTTTTTGAACCCGCTTTTTAACTTTCCCACATCCCTGTGCAGAATGTCTTATCCAGAACATCACATTTATTTCTTAAATTGTGGGGAGTTCTCTTTTTCTTCAGAGGAAAAGGAAGATTTTAGTTCTTTACTGAGTTTTATTTTCCTCCTTTACAAGTGCAGTTGCTGTTAGTGGTTATTTAGTGTAGTTATTAGTAGCAGTTATTTAGTGCAGCTGCTATTAATGGTTACCTGGTGTAGGTATTACCAGTGTATTTTCACTCTTAGAAGTTGGAGTGCAGCTTTTCATCCTCTGGAATCACTGGAAGGGCTGCCCAGCAGCTCCAGCTCTGAGCTGGTTCTCCCCAGGGCCTTCACTCCTGCTGGGCACCACAGGGCTGCTGTTAACCCTTTCCCCAAACCCCGAGCACAGCTCCCACCACACTGCTCCTGCTCTCTGCTCTGCTGTTACAGGTTCATTACGTGCCAGAGACCGAAAATACCAGCGTGAATTAAAGTCCTGCTTATTGAATATTGCTCTTTCCTGGGCGAGTTGTGGCCCAGCTTCACTCGCAGGAGCAAAGCCTAAAGAATTTTTTGTAAGAGCACAGAAAAATACGTCGGTTTCCCAGAGCAGCTGCGGCTGCCCCTGGATCCCTGGCAGTGCCCAAGGCCAGGTTGGACACTGGGGCTTGGAGCAGCCTGGGACAGCAGAAGGTGTCTCTGCCCACGGCAGGGGTGGCACTGGACGGTCTCTTCCAAGCCAAACCATTCCCTGATTCCCTGATGTTACTAAATTAATTTTCTCTTCTGTTAAAACTGCAGATACAACCACTCTGTGTGGTGCCACCAGCAAAGGGGGACTGCTCCAAGCGCCCCTGAGCCCAGTCCTGATGCTCTTTGTGCTTTAGTGCCCCGAACATCGATTTCAGAGGTTGTGTTTCTGAGTCACTGCTTGGATCTGTGGCTGCATTAAAAGTCTGTTCACGTTTTCCCAGTTAAACTAAATGAGTATTATTTCCTTCTCCCGCTCCCTCCACCACCCAACTGTTGTTGTTTAATTAAGGATAACGTGCTGCTCTTCAGTGGGTGTTTGTTTATAGCCTGATAAATGTCAGGAATATGCTCTGGTGTAAACTCTTATAGCTGGGAATACTCAGGTCCTTTTAACCACTGCTGCATCCGTAAAAAAGAAAAATTGTTTTAAAATCTCCTTTTCTGAGGATTTTAAAATATTTTCATTATTAATTTAAGGGGAAAGTGCAGTTCAAATGTTCTTTTCACAATAGCCTTCTTGGCTTTCTTTTTTTTCCCCGGCTTGTTTGTTAGTTTTGGTTACTTGCTGGCAATCTGCATGTTTTGAATCTGGAGAGGAAAAGTGCATCTGTGATTTATGACAGTGGAGAATCTGTCCTGTAGCCTTCAGCAGGCCGAGTTTGGGCTCAAGGCAGAGCCAGGAACATTCAGTTTTTTCTACTGGATGGCAAAATCTGGTTGTGGTGGTGTTTCTTTTTCGTTTTTTGTTTTTTGTTTTTTTTTTGAATGGAGCTTTGTGGTTGAACACAGGCATTTTGCATCACCTTTGCCATGGAAGATTTATGTCGCTTTGCCCTTTTGTACGTATGGAGCCAAGGATTTTGTGGCCCTTTACAAAAGTCAGAACAGCTTCCACGCTTAGATCACCTTATAAACAAAGCAAAAACTAATCGGGAAGGTGTCTATATGCCTTTACTTTTTTCCAAATTCCCTTTGTCACCTCTACCAAAGTCAGAGAAGAGCAGTTTTGGTGTCAGGCTCTCGTGGGGAGTGTCCCGCTGAGGGGATCCCGAAGGGTGGGGAGTGTTCCATGGATGATGCTGACTGATGGGCCTTGCAGAGCTGCAGCCACCGAGCAGAGCCTTCAAATCTGCCTTTGTGCCACCAGCAGGTGACAGCCACCGTGTCTCTCAGGGGCTGCTCCGTTCCAGCCAGGGGTGTGGGACGTAAAACCTACAGACTGTGACACACCTCCGGCACCTTGGGGGTGTTAGTCATGGTTCTGTCCTCATTGTTCAGGGAATTAAATAAGGAGAAGACAAATTAGCTCAGAAATTCCTCAGAGACTTGGCCGTTCCCAGCTTTGGCTCCTGGCTCTGCCACGGATGCTGGGGATGACACGACCTTGGTCAGGTGCTGAACACCTCTGGAATGGGTCCCTGTGCAATTTCCACCCTGTGCAAATTCCTGGGAGTGGATTTCCCTCTGCTTTCACTGCACTTTCTGCCTGAAGGGGATGGGGAGTGTCAGCTGCTTGCTTGGCTCTGGATTCCCCCCTGGGCAGGGCTCGGCACAACGGGCCCTGACTTGGGCTGCAGCCTGGGCAGACCTTCACTGCCACAAGACTGCAGGCTGAGAGCTCAGCCTAAATGCTGGAACAAACAGTGAGCGCTTGAGAGGCTGCTGTGAGAGACAAGCACGTTTTAATTCTCTGTGAGGAACCCGGGGGCGGGTTTAACGCACAGCTCTCTTAATGAAAAGCTGTAAATTCAGGCTTCTCTCAGAGCTGGAGCAGCCTGCAGGTCCAAAGTGCTGAATTTCGAAGAGGCTGTTATCAATCACAGTCTTTCTGGTTTAGCCAGACGAAGACAGAAAACCTGGGGAGGATTCTCCTCTCCATGAAACTCACAGACCGGTTTTTCAGCCCCGGAGTGTTGATGGGAAGTCACGCTCCTATCAATAATTATTGCCTCTTTACCTGAGTGTACAAATCCAGGACCATCCAGCTCTCTCAGGGCTTTCTTGGGCCACTGGCTGAGTTGAAAAATCAAATTTAGTTCCGTCTGTTTAGAGTGGTTGGAAAAATCTCCTTTGGCATTTCCCCTGCTGTTTCTGCACCGCAGCACTGCAGACTTGGGGATTTCCTCAGCTGCTCTGCTGGGAAGGGCTCAGGTTTGGTGCTGGACTTAGAGATGGAATGAGCAGTTTTGGAGTAAAGGGAATGTTTTTTGGCTTGTAACCCCCAAATTTTGGCTTTCAGCAGCTTAAGGGCCGTGAAGCTGGGATATGCTCTGCAATCAAAATTAAGGCTGAAATGACTTCTTTGGAAAGCAGGGGTGGTTGTGTCTTCCTCTGTTCCCAGGGGCTTGCCTTATTTATGGGGTTAGATTTCTGACCCAAGCACTCTATTTCTTCCCTTCATCTGCTATTGACCTAAGCAGCAGCAACAAAAAATAGTCACCATTTCTTTATTACCTTAACATCCCAAGAAAAATCCCTTACAGGGATTTCTACATCTCTCCTTTTGTGTGGAGGAACCTCTCAGAACTCCTTGCAGCTCGATTTTCTGTCTTCCCTATGTAGGATATTGGATAATGTCTAGAAAGAGCAGAAAAGATCCTGTATATGTGTGTGTGAGTGTGTGTGTGTGTGTGTGTGTGTGTATATATATATATATATGTATATATAAAATTATTGTGCCATTTCCAATAGCAGTGGATTTGAAGGTGAAATCCCCTTTACAGCCCTTAACTCCCAAGCTGCTGTTGGATTTTCCATTTATGAAAGCAACACTGCCTGAGTTGAATAAACATTGATCATCTATTAATATTAAGACTGGCACGTCTTGCTGCTCCTTTGGCTCTGGATCAGCATTATCATTTATTAACGTTTTGAAACAGCTCCACAGGATGGATGATGCTCAAATCCGTGCCTGAAAAATCTCCACAGAGAGCTTGGGAGGTGAGGAAAGCAGAAAAAATCAGCCAAGATGGATGCAGGAAGTTCAGCCCCTCATTTTACCCACTCTCTGTGCATTTTGTATAAGTCAAAGGCCAAGTTTTAAGTCTGTGTTAGATCATCAAAGTGTTCTTTTCAAAATGTCAGCAATCCATCGCCCAAATAGCCTGCCAAATAATAGTTAATCAATTGCAAATGGGATGCAGATTCTCCCAGAAGCTTGGGGGAATTGTTCACCTCAGCTAAATGCAGGTAACACTTTGAGTCACTTCCTGCACTGGCCTTGGCTGAACCAGGCTGGATAAAACTCTGGTTGGAATAATTGCAGGAATGTGGCTTAGGCTGCAAGGTCCTGTTGGATTTTATTAGCAGAACTGTGCCCAGAGCTCTTTGCTGTGTACAACCAGGCTCCCTGCAGGTCTAGGGCTCTTCCTGGCTGTCCCTCTCAGCACTGAGCAGGTTTTTGCTCTGCTGTCGGCTCTGCCCCTCCATCCACAGCCTCACGCTGCAACAACCTCAGTGTCACTCGGGTCAGACTTCGTTGTTCACCTCCCCGAAATCCACGTTGAAACCCCATAGATGAGTTTCAGGTAATTCAAGTTGCTCAAGGCCTGACAGACATTGGAGTGGAGTCAAAAGCAGAAGCAAACCAGTTCAGCTGGTGCCTCTGCTTAATATACACAGCTTAAAAATCCTGGATGAGTTAAAGACAGGAGTGAGGGCGAGGAGCAAATGAGAAATTGCCTCCGGTTTTGGTGCTCCCGCGGCTCCAGTGCCATTGGCATCCTGCTGGACACTGGGTCCTTGCCCAAGGAAAAGCCGGGAGCAGAAGCCCCTCCAGCCTCCCTCTGCCGGCTCTGTGGCGGGGAAATCCCCAAACTGCAGCTGGAATATTTGCTTTCACTCGTGCTGCAGAGAGAGAGGGCACTTTCCCAGCTTTCAAAAGTCTGGGATGCGAGGGAGCTCTGCGGGCGACGCGCTGGTAACAACCCGCAGAAAGCTGAAGGCCGGAGAAATAATTAATGCAGCCCTCCTGTTGAATGTCTCTTCCTTAGCACTGGGTCTCATTAAAACCAGGAGAAGGAGCACAGAACAAAAGGCTGCGTATTTACTGAGTTTAGCCTGTAGATAATGAAGTGGCAAATAGGTCACGCTGCTTAGGAATTCATTTAAAGCAATTTTATTTTGATAATGCCAGCTGTCACCGAGCGCTGCTGGCAGGGACGGTCTCCCAGTTAATTTTTCTTCCTACCTGAGCAAGCCTTGACCCTTGAAATACCAGCTCTGGGTGCACAGTGCAGCTGTGGGCAGGGGCCTGGAGGGGTGGGCACTTTGCATGGTAAAGAAACAGAAAGTGAAAAAGGGAATTTAGCCATCGACAGCTGGGTGAGTTCTCTGTCTTTAATTCTATAGTCAGATAAAGTTTATATTTGGCTTTATACCCCTGGGTCTTCTGAAAGGACTGTAGCTCTTGAGCTCCAGGTGTGCACTGAAATGAGGAGATAACTCTGGAATCCAGAGGAGAGCAAAGGTCCCCTTGCAGGATCACCCCTGACTGGGGTGACATTTCTGTCTGGAGGAAGGGAGGTGATAATTTGGGAAGAGTGGGGACAGTGGCATCATGCTGGAAAAGCTTTCCTCAAGCTTCAGAGCATCCCCGAGGGATGCTCAGAGTGATTTAATCAGCAGGGAAAGATTATTTAATCAATGATGAACCCAGGGCTGAATTTTTTCAAGAGAAGTAATTTTCTGTTCCCTTTGCAAGGGAAGCAGGAAACAAGTGTGTCTGACAGGAGCTGTCCTGGCTGGGGGCTTCCTGTGGTGACACCCTGTGACAAGAGGAGCCTGTGTCAAACCTGCTAAACACATCACTCCTCCCAGGAGTGAGGCCCAGCCTCCCTTTTCATTTAGGGCTGGTGGTCCGTTAAAAACTACTGCTCTGGAAATTAGGGGAGCAGGAACACCCTGATCTGCACGAGGGCTCGTGCTTTGGGAGAACTTCGGTAGGAGTATTTCTGCCTGTTTTCTTGTTAGGCAGCCCATCTTTCTTTCTCTGGACATTTAAGGTGTTGTCTTCTCAAAAATGCTGCTTTATTGGAAGGAAAAAGACCAGGCTGCTCCAAGCCCTGTCCAGCCCGGCCTTGGACACTTCCAGGGACCCAGGGGCAGCCACAGCTTCTCTGGGCACCCTGTGCCAGGGCCTCAGCACCCTCACAGCCAGGAATTCCTTCTCAATATTCCATCTATCCCTGCCCCCATTTCCTCTTTGTCCCATCACCCCAAGGAGGACATGTGCCTTCCCAAACTCTATCCGGGCTTCTCTGCTGCCTGAGGGGAAAAAGGCAGGAAAATGGGACTTGTTGGGATATAGGGAGAAGGTGGTTGCAGTCACATCCTACACCCACATGTGCAACTGTAAAAAGGAACCAAAGTGTTGTCTTTTAGTTTCAGGCAAAGATGAGTAGATTTTTTTAAAAAATGAACTTGGAATCCATTAATCTCAAGGTCCAAACCACAGGAAAAAATAAATTAAAAAAAAAAAAAAAAAAAAAAAAAAAAAGGCTTGATCATAAATATTTTATCACTTTTAACTGAGTAATTTAAAAATACCTTAGCTGAGGGCCGTGGATGGAAGCGCAATAGAGTTCCAACCACTGGAAAATAATAACCTGCTTTTCAATCATTATTTCAATAATAACCTGCTTTTCTACCACTACAGTGGTGCTGGGGGTCTGCAAGGTCTGTTTGCGAGGTGATGATGACACAAAGAGGTGAAGCTGCCCATTATAAGGTTCCCTGTGAACTCTCACAACCAGGGGTTGCTTTCCCCAATTCCTGCTCACCAGACCCGACTCTGCAGCAGCCTGAGCTGCCCAAAGCAGGCACTGAGGTTCCAGCTTCCACTGAAAGAGACCCTGCTATCTCCTGTCCTGCTGTCCCAAACCTCCTGGAGGACAGACAGCATCCAGAGGCAGTAATAATTCCTGTTTTCAGAGGAAGGAAAAGAAGCATCCAGGGAGTTTTGCACTGCCTGACAAGCATTTGCATGAAATAACTATTTTGTAATTAAGGGGGAGGAAATGAACAGGAATTAATATGAGTCTGTCAAAACTAGGCCTTGTTAATCTGATGAATTTCCTTCTTTAAGAAGGTGCGGTCTTCCATGGGTGAGGGAAGGGGTCCTTGATAAGCCTCTGATGTCCATAAACCCAGGCTGAAGTTCTCCCTGGCTGCACCACCCAATCCAGGCCAGATCATCTGTTACCTTGGTGGTGAACATAACATTGTGATAACACTGTTACAAACTGAGCACTCTCAGCACTATTTTCTCAGAGATTTTCATTTCCAAATCAAGAATTGCTTTATTGGCATCAGGATCTGGGGGATATGGCAGTGTGATTGTGTCAGTGTTGCTCGCTGGTCATTTTTTGTGGTGTTATGATATTACCAAATAATCAAGTTTTAAAAGAAATGGAAAAAGGAAAAGATGATCAGCAAGTTGCTCACAGAAAAGAGCCTGCAGAGTGTTCCTTACAATATCAGACAAAATAAAAAAGCCTTGTTGTTGGATACCCTTGTACTTCATCCATTTCTGTGGTCACAGTTTATGAGTTAATGGTGTGGATTTTCACTTTAGTGTCTGGGGCCCGGTTCCTAAACAACCATGCTCAGCAGAGCTGTAATCTTTGCTTCAGAAAAGAAAAGTTTCACTCCCAGATTCTTGGAAAAAAGAACCCTGTCTGTTGTTTATTTATTTATTTAGAAAGCACATACAGCAATGCACGGGGAGGGGACAGAGATGCAGATCAGGTGAGCAGAGAAATCCAGCCCAGAGGAAGAAAGAGCCAGACACTTCCCGCAGGATCAGTAGTACATCAGTCTAGGCGAGCACTTCAGCTGCTGTACCTCTAGATTAAAAAAAGAAACCACAGAGAGCCTCCCAGGGCCGGAAGTTTGTGTCCCCACGTCAGCAGCGCCCCGTTGTCCCCTTGGGCAGGTTGGCTCTGTTCTGCTGCCCCTGCCCCCTCATGCCATGGTTTCCTTCCTCAGCGTGCGCCGCTGCTGGCAGGTGAGGATGCTCGGGAAGGACGATTTTCCCTTCGTCCTCGACCTCTTCTTCAGCTTCTTCTGGTGCTTGAGGGAAATTCCCAGCTCCTCCATGATGGCGTTGAAAGAAAGACACTGTGGGGAGAGGGGATGGCATTAAACACTTCCCATGGCAGAGAGCCCGGCCAAAGCTTGTCCGGGCCCTCAGGACAGGACAAAGCTCGGCGGGGCCCTCAGGAGAAGCCAAAGCTCGGCCGGGCCCTCAGGACAGGACAAAGCTCGGCCGGGCCCTCAGGAGAAGCCAAAGCTCGGCCGGGCCCTCAGGACAGGCCAAAACTCGGCCGGGCCCTCAGGAGAGGACAAAGCTCAGCAGGGCCCTCAGGACAGGACAAAGCTCGGCCAGGCCCTCAGGACAGGACAAAGCTCGGCCTCAGCCGGGCCCTCAGGACAGGACAAAGCTCGGCCTCAGCCGGGCCCTCAGGAGAGGCCAAAGCTTGGCCGGGCCCTCAGGACAGGACAAAGCTCAGCCGGGCCCTCAGGAGAGGCCAAAGCTCGGCCAGGCCCTCAGGAGAGGCCAAAGCTCGGCCTCAGCCGGGCCCTCAGGAGAGGCCAAAGCTCGGCCTCAGCCAGGCCCTCAGGACAGGACAAAGCTCAGCCTCGGCCGGGCCCTCAGGAGAGGCCAAAGCTCGGCCGGGCCCTCAGGAGAGGCCAAAGCTCGGCCGGACCCTCATGGAGCTCAGGGAGCTCCTCCGAAAATCCAGCTGGGAATAAATCCCTGGATACAACAGGTGACTGCACACAGCAGGGTTTTTCCCTCACTCAGCTTCCACTGACTTTCATTTGACTTTGGTTCAACTAAAGCTGCTTATGAATATTTCCGAAATTCCCCTCAGGCTCCTTTGCAATGTTTGTTTGTGGCTTCGCATCACAAAACTTACCCTTTCTCATTTGCCCCCTGACCTCACAAGAGAAAACATCTCATTTTAAACAGCATATACCTTAGTCACACAAAACCATGAGTATGCTGGAGAAAACAAAGAAGAATTTTCTGAAGATTTCTTTGTGGTTTAGTTATTTTCCCCTCATGAAATGATCAGACATTTCTCAAATATAGCGCAACCCTCCATCTTCATCTTTTCTTTGGAAAGAATCTTTTCAAATATCGTGTGTTGAAGAAAGGACATAATTACCACAAGAATAAGGGAGCTGAATGGCTTGGAAAGAAAGAAGAAATCTTCATTCTTCCCACCATCACAACATTAACAAAGATGTTTGGGGTAAGTGGAAACATCTTTTAAAATCCACAGCTGGAATAATTACATATAGCACAAAGAAACACAAGTAGCCTTTAAGTGGAAATATCTGGCTTTGCAAAAAAAAAAATCCCCACAATAACTGTTCTGTGCAAATATACATGAACAGATTATTTATATATAAAATCAAGTGATGCAGCAGGGGAAAGGGAGCTCTAAGCCCTTTCACCAAGCCGAATAAAAAGTGTGTGCGGCTCTGCAGCGAGCTCCGTGCCCCAGCGTGGGTGCAGTTTTGTGTCCTGTTTTGCCACCTCGGCCTCGTGGGCTGCCCTGCTCACAGGCTGAGACCCCAGCCCGTGGCACATCCACAGCTCGATATGCTCCTTCTCTGAGGCGCCTCACTTTCGTTCATCCGCAATTCCGAGGTCAATTAAACTCCTGTTAATTGGCGCCACTGCCCAGAGTCCATCGGCGCAGCCAGGGCCGTGCACTGCTGTCCCTTCAAAGGACAGCTGTGGTAACCAGGCCTCTGCTGCTGCAATTATCATTTAAATACCCTCCTTTTGTTAATATAATCCAGGCATTCCAGCGCTCCTTCCCCCTGGAGGCAGCAGGAGGAGCGGGCATCCCCGAACACCCTTTCTCTGTCGCTCCAGGGTTTTCTGGAGAGCAGCACCGCTGGTCCCCATATTAATGAACCCAAATCTTCTGAGTGGCCGACTTGGCCTGGATTATTGCTCTCTGTGGTCTCAGTTTGAACTGAGTTTTTAAAATCTGGATTACAAGGTGAATTGAGAACTCTGGTAAATCGGGACAGCATGCTATTAACCCTTTGTAGGACTGGTCAGTTTTATTTTTATTTTCTTTCCCTGTGTTTCTCACTAACCTCCTAGTGTGCTGTGTTTAATGCCAGCCATTACTCTCTGCATAGCGCAGACAGGGATGATTTCTGCAGGTGAGAGAGTGCGTTTTACTGCCTTGTTAATAGGCTGGTACTTTAATTTTCCAAAAGGCTTCGTATTACTCAGACTGTGCAATAACCACAACACCTTTCACATTCATCTCCACAAAACAGCCCCATGAAGTTCATTCTGCATCTGCAGACAGACACACAGAACATATTGCTGGGAGGTTTTTAATATCTGATCTGCGCCGTGCCCAGTGGCTCCACTTCCAGCTGCTTTGAATTTTAAAATAATTATTATCAGGAGGACTTCAAGTTATTCTTAGGAAAAGTGGTGCAGAGCAAGCACAGCCTCAGGGTGGTGTGGGGTTTATAGGGAAGCCACGGACAAGGAACACACTCCAGGGGGAAGCCCGAGCCCTCTGAGCAGCACCTGCAAAGCAGCCTTCAAAAAGGGGATGTTGACATTAAAATTCGATTTTGAAGGGTCATATGCTGTTATTTTGTCTCATATTTTTAAACCCCCTTTTTTTCCACTGCTGAGGCCTGCCCAGAACAAGAGCAGGGTGGGCATAGATCAATCCCTTTTCCAGCTTAATAATGAATTTAACATTTTGCTTTCAGCCATCTTAACTTTCTCATTCTGGCCCTGTCAAAATGCTGCAGGCCATGGGGTGTAAAAGGAAATGTCATCCTCTAAAAACAGGATAGGCTCTGCTCTCTGTGCGATGTGGGGCTTTCTCTGTGCCCTCTGCTCACAAGAAAAATCAGTAAAGCTGCTTGCTGCTCTCCCACATCACCTGAACAGCAGTGCTGGTTTTTGATAACTCTTTTTGTAGCTAGGGATGAGGCTCTGTCAGGGATAGCAGGAGCTGCTTTGGAATTCCCCCAGGGAATTGATCCCGGGCCCGTGGGACACCTAAACCCAGGGAACCATGGCTGTCACTGCCAGCTGGGCTGTGGGACCGACAGCTGGGAAAATGTTTACCCAGCAAGTGACAGAAACGCTCTGGATCTGGCACTAATCGAAGGAACAATTACAAAATCGGTCCAAGCTGCAACCCAGAGGGTTTCTTGTGTGGAGCAATGATGGAGATAACAACATTAGGCATCTCCCTTCTCCTCTGAGAGCTGAGAGGAACTGAATTTAATTAGTTTTAAGTCTCTTCTACTGGGAAGCTGCAAATAAAAAGTGTTTTCTTAAATCAGGTATTCGGAGGGCCTAATTCAGGTCTTTGCTGGCAAGAAGGAGCATTTTGTGGAGAGCCAAAGCTTTCAAGGCCCCATTCAAACAAGTTAAGAGACCATTCTGAGCAAGGCAGTTTCTGGCAGCATCTGGAGTGCAGCGCGCACTCCCACCCTGGGATGAGCCAGGAGGATTGGTACAGCTAATCTGGGAGCAGCACAGCTTTGTTGTCACAAACCACCCCAGCCTGCTGCCAGCAGCGCCAGCACTGGCACAGGGGTGACAGAAATCATGGGGCACTGTTTGCTCTGCCCAGCCTCAGGAGCCAGGTACACAGACACCATTCGAGGGTTTCACCCTGTGGGTGTGAAGGCATCCACGCCAGCAAGGGCCTTGACTGCAGCAGGGAGCAGAAATGGCCCCAGGAAAGCAGAGCAGTGACTTGTCTGACAAGCAGGAGTTCCACTGGGCAGGAAAACACAAAATAGGGGTGAGGGGAGGGAGATGGGCTGGTGAGACTGATGGGTATCTGGGATACAGTGGGATACAGGTGAAAGGGTTTGGGAACGCTGGGGTTTGCCACAGATCATGACATCCCTCCAGCCAGCATTTCTGTGCACTTTGTGCATCTCCAATTGCTGACATGTGTTTTTTGGTGGCAAAACCACATCCAGTCCATTGTCCCCTGCCCTGTCAGTCCCTGACTGGCTGAGGGCTGGAGGAAATCCAAGTGTTTTCCTTTCAGGGTGTAAAGCACTTCCAGTGCCAGCCTCCTACACAAACCATCCCAGCAGGGTTCCATATGCAAAGCGATGCCAGGGCTTGGCTGTGTGGGATAAACTGATTCCCGATTTTCCCACAAAGGATCATTCTGTGTCACAAATGAACGCCATGGATCTCTCAGACAAGACAGTGGGCTGCTCTATTAATGGTCTGTGTGGGGTTGCCTGAGGGTGCTCCTGTTGGATGTGTCCCTAATGGTTACATGGCATAAAATTTAACTGATGGGTCCGATTTTGTGCTGTGGTAGTTACTTGCAGGCTTTGAGTAATGAATTTTAAATGGAGGAATTAAAATTCATTAAATATTGACACAGGGAATAAGAGATGCCAGCTCAACATCTCTGGCTGCTCGTAGCGGGGGTTCAGGAAGCGAATGGAGCCCTGCAGGGTGTTTGGGAGGCTCCTGAATTCAGAGCTGCCTGCCCCACTGGCAGCAGAGACCAGGCTGGGTGTTCCTGCTGTCCTCAGAAACGAGGCTGCCACTGCTCAGCTCGGGCTGGGCAGGAGATGGAAAGGAGGTAAATCATTTTTCTTACCTGAAGCACGTGAATCACCCCAGGAAATGACAAGGTGACAATGGCACATGAGAGACTGTGACAATTCTGGAAGGCTGAGCTCCCTGCCGGGGATGTAATTATTTCCCGTGACAGGAATTTAAACTTGCCGGGATTTCAGGGCTTTGGCAATTCGATCTAGACCAGTTTATCCCCTGTGTTAACCCTCGGCAGCACTGAGCCCTGCCTGGGTGTGGTGCCCTCGAGGCCCGGACACACCTTGCTCCTCTCCTGACTACACCGTGTGGATCGAGGGCTGTGCTCGGATCCCTCGCTCCTCCCGGATTAGCTTGCCACAGTCTAACTCCGTGGATAAGGTGGTGCCAGAGGTGGAGTTGGACGGGTGGGGTTGCTTACACTGCAGTCCGTAAAAGAAACAAAAGGCCTTGCATGCAAGAGAAGAGAAATGGAGAAAGTAAATAAATGAACAAAGCAAAACGGAAAACAAGCATGAGAATGATTCAGAAGCCATTTAAATCAAAAGAGACTCCACTTATGGAAACACAAAAGTCACAGATTGTATTCAACAATGCTTTGGATTAGCTTAGCGATAACACACCCTGCACAGCATTTCCCATCTAAGCTGCTTATCTCACCAGGGAAAAGAGAAAACAATCCCCGAGAAACCAGAGAGAAACACCGGAATCGCTGGTGCTGTGTTCTCTGTGAAATGGCTTCTGGACTCAGTAACTCACTTGATGATTCTAATTATTAAACACCTTGCTGTGTGGCAGCAGCGCAGGTACAGAAATGGGGGTGTTATTCACCCCACACATTGCTCAGTAAATTAACATCCCTGGCCTAAAGCTTTAGGTCTGCTTCAGTCCTGGCTTCAGGGAGGCACTGCCTTGCACAGACTCCTGCAAAGTTTCCAGGATATTCTGCACCATGCTAGCACTAAAACTAAACATTTTAATTACACTAAATATTTTAATTAGCCGCAACTGTTCTCCAAAACACATTTGAATAAATGATCTCCCGAGACAGGAACAAAACAAAGATACCAATACATTTTTTATGTATTTTGTGCTAAAATGGGCTAAAGTACTAATTAGAAAGCTGCAATATGTGCAAATATATTAATCCTTTATATCTGCCTTATCCCAGCCCTGGGATCTTTGATTGACATGTCCTGGGATTGCTCCATGAGCTGCATCTGTTTTTTGTTTCTGTGCAAACCGCACCTCCCAGAGCGAGTTCGAAATGTTCCCTTCTCCGCCCACCTGTTCCTGCTGCCCTCGGGGAGGGTCCTTGCCTCAACAGCCACTCCTGGCATTTGTGTCACCACCCTTGTAGGATAACATTGAATGGGGAGGGGGAATCCCCCATGGAAAAGCTCAAAGAGCAAAGGGAGCTTAACCCTCTTCGAGGGAGCAGGAGCCTGGAGTGAGGAAATGGGAACCCCTGGGGATTCAGGGTCAGACCCTGGTGCTGCACGTGGGGTCCCCTTTTCCCCCGGGAAAGCCCTGCTGGAGGGAAGAGGAGCCAGACAGGGCCACAGCAGGGTCCAGGACAGAGCCAGGACAATGTGCCCCGGGGCAGGAGGGGCTGGCTGACAACTTCAGGAGCACTCTCCAGGTTCCTGCTCAGCCCTGCCTCTTTCTCAGGGCTGGTGGTTCTCTAAACGGGTGTTTACACTCGATTTGAAGGATTGATCCCTTCTCACAGACCACTCTAATGCTCAAGGCTTGATTTACACACAGCATTTCCTTTGTTTTCCCTCTGCCCTTTTAAATTGCTCATTACACTTCAGTGGAGCTATAGCCAGAACTTCTTTGGCTCCGTTATTTGACTTTACAGTGGCATCCATCACCTCTCAGTAGATCTCCCGGCTTTGAAGTGCTTCCTTCAGCACAGCTTGTGAAAAAAGCTGGCTCTGAAAAAAGATGCTTTCTAGAGCAAGAGGAAAATTCCTCTTGGGATTTGGATGTGCTTTCCTGTCTTACTCGAGGGGCTTGTCCTGATGCCACATAAAAAACCCAACAGCCCAGTTGTGTTTTATTCCTTTATGCTGGAAGTTCTGAAGATCAAGCAGAAACTGTTTGAGAAGTTAATTGCCCTTGTTCTGCGCTGCCCTGCTAAGCAGCACTAATTGCACCGCGGGTGAGGCACTTCCCGCTCTCATTAATAAATTATTTGTGGCTAGAGGAGAGCTCAGCAGCAGGAAATGCGCGCTCCGGGGGGAGGCCAGTGCTGCAGAGCCCGGCCCGGGGGCGCTCACCTGCTCGATGTCGCTGTTCTTGCGCGATTTGTAGATGAACTCGCCGATGGCCACGAACACGGAGAGCACCAGCCCCGCCGCCAGCACGATGAAGATGCCCCCGATGTTCTCCACTCCGAGGGCGCTGGCTTCCTTGCTGTCCTCCTCGGGGCAGCCGTTGCCTCGCCACCACTTCTCCTTCATCATGTGCAGCTTGCCCTCCTCCTGCAGCTGCAGGATGGCGATGGTGATCTTGTCCCTGTACGGGGACCCTGCAAGGGAACAGTGAGGCATGGCAGTGCTGGCACGGGGCAGGAGGGATTATTCCAGCTGGAGAGGCTGGAGGTGGGAAGGGGGATCTCTGCTGGTGTCTGCCCCGGGGACTGGGAAGCAGAAGGCTCCGCTGCTGCAGTTATTTGAGAACTCCTGATAATTTTAGGGCCTCCTAGTGAGGTTTATTTAAGCCTTGGCAGCGGGTTTTCTTGCTGAGGCATTCCTCCACATCACATTTGAATATTGCTGTGAGCACCCTCTGAGAATTTCCGCTTTGCATCCCTTCTATTGACTTCAGCATCTGTTGGTTTTTCCTGCTGCCTGCGGATGTGTGGCTGCCTCAGGGGAGTGCACAGTCACACAGACACTTTCTGTTCTCATTTACACCTGCACCATCCACAGCTCCAGCTCAGCTACCTACAGCTCGTAAGAACACCTTGTGGACAAGTCCTTTTTATTGTGATTTGTAACAACAGTCGCCCTGCAAGCTGAAAATAGCAACGATTTCATGCTTTTGGTTTGCAGGCCACCATTTGCTAAATGATGTGTGTGCAGGCTCTGCAGCTTTATGGGCCTGGGCAGTGTCTGGCGAGGACTGGGGTCGCACTGGGTGGCTCAGTCAGCTTAGATTTGCCCTCACACACTCTGCTCAGCCTCTCCATCTCCCCAAACCCTGCAGCCTGTGTTTGTGAGAGAGACTTTTCTTCATGGGACCAGGATTTTGTGATAGCAAGGGGCTTGCAAGAATGGCTCTGCAATTCTGTGAGATGTTTGGCTCCCAAATCCTGCCATACTGGACTCCCTACAGCTGGAAACATTCCTAGCCTGGGCTGAAATGCAGAGCTGAAAGCCCTGCAGCTACTCCTGCCCAGCCTTTGCCCTCCTTTAGTGGCACATTGATAAGACATGGAGGGACAGGATTCGGGGGAATGGCTTCCCACTGCCAGAGGGCAGGGTTAGATGGGATATTGGAAAGAAATTCTTCCTTGTGAGTGTGGTGAGGCCCTGGCACAGGGTGCCCAGAGAAGCTGTGGCTGCCCCTGGATCCCTGGCAGTGTCCAAGGCCAAGCTGGACGGGGCTTGGAGCAGCCTGGGGCAGTGGAAGGTGTCCCTGCCCATGGCAGGGGTGGTCCTGGATGGGCTTTAAGGTCCCTCCCAATCCAGGCCATTCTGTGATTCTGTGATCCTCAGATTTCCTTAAGCCTCTATTTCACCCAAGTCACATTTTTCTGCACATTAAAGGTGGTGCAAACTCAATTGCATCAAGGCAAACCAAGCTTTAAGGCAGACTATGCCAGAATTGCAGGGATCAAGTGGCACCTCAGAAAAATCTCACTGAGGCAGCACTCCTTGGTCCTTATGCATCAAAATAGCCTTGGAAATTCAGCCTCACAGCTTCAGTTTTCCTCCTTATTTTGCTGTGCAGGACATTGTTAGAAATACTTGTCCCATGGATACGTGTCCTGCTTGCTGCTCTCCATTTCCTTCCTGCCCCAGCGCTGTCTGAGGAGAAGCAGCGCGAGGAACATTGCAGCTCCTCCTTGTTGTGCCAACACTCGGCTGCTGCTGGGGCAGAGCACTGCCAGCACTGGGCCCTGCTGTGACCACAGATGCCAGGAGATGTGTGTCAGACTATTCCACATCCATCTGGGAAGCCAGAGACCAGCACTGCTGGGGGCAGCCAGCTCTGAGAGGAAAACGTGCCCGCTGTAAGAATGGATGATTTGTGTGCTTGCTGTTAAAGACCCAAAAATAACAGCACAGAGAACAGGCCAAAAACACCCCCAAAAACTGGCTTTGCATAGAGGAGTGAATTACTGCCCCTGAAAACAGCAGTGCCTCGCAGAAGAGAGAGCAGAGTTGTTCGTGCCTTAGGAGAGGCTTGTCCCCTGCAACATGTAAGGCTGCAGGACTCATCCATTTCCCCTGTCTGGAAGGACAAAGCTGGGAACTAAAGTGGAGCAGCCAGAGTCACAGCACAGGATTTGTGGGGTTGTTCACTCTTTCTTGTGGTGTTTATGTTGCCATCAGCATTACCACAATTCATCTGGAGGGTAACAGGCACCTCCATATTTCTGCACAGGCTTTCAGACTTTGTCAAGAGAGCCAGGAGAGCTGCACTGGGGGTGGTTTATTGGTGAGCTCCAACACCACCCACAAATCCATCTCCACACCTCTTCAAATATTCAGCGCATAACGTACAGCCTCTGAGCTATTAACAAACCTCTTAGGCCAAGAGATGCATTCATCTACTTTCTTAGCAGTCTCCCAAGGAACTGGGAAGAGCTTTAACCTGCATCAGCCCTAGCACTGACCCTGGAGTTAAACCTGCCCTGACACATCTCAGAATTCCAGAATCACCGAGGGTGGAAGAGAACTGAGAGTACTGAGTCCAGCCTGTGCCTGATCCCCACCTTGTCCCCAGCCCAGAGCACTGAGTGCCATGCCCAGGCCTTTCCTTTCTCCAGCCATGGAGAAATTCCTCCTGCTGCCTATAGCTGCAGTATTTTACTTGCAGGAGATGCTCTGATAAAATAATACATTTCCTGGCTTCAAGAACTACCCTCCCTGTTTCTTTGGGAGCCATAAGGTGCTGTCCAGTTCTCTCACTGGAAATTCTAGAGTGACAGGCCCTGTTTTTACTCTGGTTTTACACTCCCCTGCAGGCCTGTTAAGCCTTGCGGAAGATCTGGTGTGAAGGGTCACAGAAAAGCCTTTGTTTGTTTGTTTTTAAATTATTTTCCAGACAGCCTCTGCAATCGATTCTCTGGAATGCTGTGAGAGAAGTGACAGAGCCTTGGGGGTCCCTCTGAATAGTGACAGGTTCATCTTGTTTATGAAATCAGTTGTTTATGAGGTGCTTGATGGTGCTGGATTATTCCACAGTGCTTGGGGATATCTATTCCCCTGAATTTTGTAGGTTTTTCTTAACAGAAAAATAAAGGTGCACTTCTCATACAAGAAACATCTTATAAATATATTTCACAGCTGCATTTCCAATGGCTGCAGTGTCTCTGAGGATTGCCATCTGTTCCAATTACTCCTGCATTGTTCTTGGTTTAAAGTGTGGCAGCTTTATAACCGCAAGGAAACTCTTGCCATGAGTTTGTCATTCTTGGGGATTTTAGCTTTTGTATCACTTTTCTCAGGATGCCAAGGTGATTCTCACACAGCCAGTGTAAAAATATACTTGGGATGTCATGCCTGTGACAATCTGTCTGCGGTGCTCAGCTCCGCCACAAAGAGTGACAGTTCCAAGTGCAGAGGTGTTTTTCCCTTATTTATCTTGGCTTTGTCAAGCAATGGACTGGAGGAACCAATCCCCAGCTGGACAGAGCTTGGAGCAACCTGAGATAGTGGGAGGTGTCCCTGTCCATGGCAGGGGGTGGCACTGGATGGCCTTTGAGATTCATTCCAACCCCAAACCCTTCTGTGGTTCTGTAATTTTATGAACACAGGACAGAACCTGGCTCCACAGTGCCAATTGTTCACAAGTGCACAGCACAAAAATCCGACACAATTTTTAATGCTGTACCATTAGAAGATCTTAGAAAGGATGCTGGACACTCTAGAAAAGGTCTGCCAGAGAGAGTTCAGAGAAATTGGGAGTCTTAAAGCTCTGCATTAATGGAGATGAATTCTGATTTATTTCATGACCTCAGAGCAATACTGAATAATGAGGATCAGCTGCAATGTTCTGCATCAGGGATTTCAGTGTTTTGAGTAAGCAGTGTTCTTTGGGGAACATACAGAATCCCAGAATGATTTGGGTGGGAAGAGACCTTATAGCCCTTCCATTCAGGTGGGCATGGACAACTTCCACTATTCCAGGCTGCTCCAAGCCCCATCCAGCCTGGCCTTGGACCCTTCCAGGGACCCAGGGGCAGCCACAGCTTCTCTAGGCACCCTGTGCCAGGGCCTCCGCACCTTCACAGGGAGGAATTCCTTCCCAATATCCCATCAAGCCCTGGTTTTGTCAGTGTGGATCCATTCTCCTTGGTCCTGTTCCTGAGATCCCGGGACTGATCGGGTCTGCCTCAGGGGATGCTGTGGGTGCATTCCCCAGCGGCCCAGCCCCAGAGCCCCTTACCGATGGGGGTGCCCACGCCGTAGCCCTTGGAGTCGATGAGCCCCCCGATCTGGGTGAGGTTGCAGTTCCTCTGGGTCACGTACTCGATGCTGGTGGACTCCATGAGCAGGGCGTAGTCGGTGGTGAGCACGCGCTGGATGCCCTCGTCGTTGTTCTTCACCAGCGCTGTCTGCTGCCTGCTGCTCATGAATGCCCACATCTTCTCGTACGTCGAGATTTTGGATTTCTGCAAGGGGAAAAGGAGGCACAGAATCACACCAGCACCCCAACTGCGCTTGCCAAGAGCTCCTCAGCCTCCCCAGCCTCAATGCCAGTACCACAGCCAATCCGTGGCAGGGTTTGCCTTACAGCAGCATTTCCCTCTTACTGGGCTTTATGCTGAGCAATCTCTTGCTCTTTTCCACTTTCTTTGCGGGGCCAGGAACTTCATTACTGGCCTGGCTGTGAAGCGCTCCCAAGTTTTCTGGGCCCGTGTTGTTCTATGGATTGTAGCACACAGGCAGCTGGACACTGCTGTGTCACACCCTGGGACACTCCACTCCCCCCCGTCGGGGCACACTTGCTGCTCCAAGAGCCTGGTGATGAACAAAGCCTTCATCTGCAGCTGCTGTGTTCATATCACTTGCCTGGAAGTCACGCACTTCAGGGATAAAGTCTGAGAAACAGACCAAATAAACTTCTCTCTGCGCTTCCCATTGCAATCAGACTTAAGGATGCGATCCTTTTGCCACAGGGGTTAAGGGCAGCATCCCCTCAGTCCCTCAAGCCCTGCCATCTCAGCTGATTCCAGGCTCAGTTTTAAACACCAGTTTTGAGGGGATGGATTCCCATGAGAAGATGGTTTTCTGGTTCTCTGAGCTTTAAA
This sequence comes from Hirundo rustica, assembly GCF_015227805.2. NCBI lineage: Eukaryota > Metazoa > Chordata > Aves > Passeriformes > Hirundinidae > Hirundo > Hirundo rustica. The sequence goes on from NC_053451.1 coordinate 522,194, forward strand.
TGTTAATATGCCTCATCTGTAAATTCAGTGAATATCACCTGAATCCCACTTCAGTTTGGTGAAATTTGGTGAAACAAGTAGGAACCATTTTTATAGCTCAGCTGGGAATGTTTTGGAAATTGATGCTATGTTTATGCACTACACGAGTCTGACAGTGAATTTAGTGGAAGGTTGTATTTCTTATTCAGAAGAGTTTGTAAGAAAGATCTTGGCTTCTCAACTTGCCAGCTCCCAGGTTTTTTTCAGGATGGATCCTGTGCCAAATTTTGGCCTTTGAATTTTCATTAATTTCAGTGGAAACACATCTGCACTTTAGAAGGCAGGAGCTGGCACAAGCTGCAACACAGGACTAAGATCTGTTTTGATGGAGGGGCAAGAAAGCAGTAAAAGATTTATGGACATGCTGGAAACAGCAGGGCAGTATTCTGGAGAAATAACTGTGTGTCACTTCTTGTGGATGGGAAACATCTTGTCTTCAGCTGGACTTCTCCCAGATTTGGCCATTCCCACAGATGGGCAATGCTGCCTGGGGTGCTGCTGGCCTGCCCTCTTACAAGGTTTAACTGTCCTGAGCAGTCCAGGCCCTGGTTTTGGGGTATTTTCATCTGCTCTGGCCAGATCTGGCATCTCTACACAGGGAGGAGGATTCTGAAGAATGGATTCTGAGTTTCCTTTCACAGTCAGAACTCCATTTCCCCTCCAAATAATTCCAATTGCTTTTCTTTTTATTCTCCCCACTGTCTGGCTAAAAGTCACTGCAGAAAGGTGACTTCCTTGAAGAATATTTCATCTTTACAATAGTATTTTTCTGGGCAAACTCTTGTGACAAGGACATCGGTGCTGGGCATTCCAAACCAGTGGGCAGCCACAACTGTTAGCACGTGCGTTACAGACACCACTAACTACAAGTGGTGTCAGCTTGAATAAATGCAAATGGAGCTTTCAGAAAAGCACTGTGAGTACCTTGCTTTTCTAATATGCTTCCTGATCTCCATCCCATCCAGAAGTTACACTGTGTAATCTCATCTTCCAGGGGCTTTGCTGCTGCTACTTTGAGCACAAAGTGCTAAATCAAAGCTCTTTGGGGTCTGCTTTGTGTTTTTCTGTGCCTGATGTCTCCAGAAACCCTTTTTTTCCCACGTGTGTTCCATACAGTCCTGGAAACCAGAGGGCTTTCCCCCTCGTTTCCTACATGTCACTCCCCTGTTCCTGTCCCCTCCACAGTGAGGAATACCCAGCACATCGTGGTTTGCTTTGTAAAATGTTGGTCTGAAAAAAAAAATCTGTTCCCCTTGGCATTCCTTGGCTTTAGTACTATTCGATTTGACAAATGACATCTTGCAGCAGAGAAAGCACTGGAGGCAGTGCCCCTTCCCAGGGCACCCCAGCCCTCCCTTCCTCGGGTGATTTTGCTGCTGCCGCAGCCGGTGGTACTGATCCCTCCTGTCCCTGTCGCTGCTCCCAGCGCTTCAGCACTCCCGGGGACAGGACAGCTCCTGGAAAAGGGGCAGAGCCTGGAGTGGTGCGGCAGAGGGGCTGGGAGTGTGCTGTACCCTGGGAGGAGTGCGGGGATGGGGGAACTGCTGCCCGAATTCCCTGCTGCCCCCTTCTCCCAGTTCCCAGGTCCCTCCCTGGGGTGCGTGTGTTTATTTTGCTCCAGGAGCAGATGCAGCATTTCACAGTCTGAGGGAGGCAAAGTCAGAGCCTTCCTTTGCAGAAAGAAGTAGCTGTTTTTGTACAGAGAGCTACTCCAGGATTTCTTATTTCAAGTTTTGGGCAGGACAAAGAACTCCTAATCTTGTGAGGATCTGGAGATACTTCCGTAGTAAAAATCATAACACCTTCGATAAAACACCGAGTGTTTACAAGTGTGATGCATTGCACTTTTTTCACGCATTTTTCACTGTGCCACTGTCCCTCTGCCAGGGAATCCATCTCCAGTTTCTGCACTGCCCTTCCCCTGTGCTTCTGTGCACGTGTATTACAGGCACAAGTAAGCTGGCGCATGTAGTGCATAAATATTTGACCACCTTGTCTGAAGCTTTTCTTTTAGAAGCTCACACACTTTTAAGCCTACATATTTGTGCCTGTGGGATTAATGGTGCAAAAAGAAATCCATGTAAACCTAAAAATGGCTCTAGGAAATTTGTTCTGAGCTTCTCATGTTGAGCTTCAGGACCTATTTCCTCTAAAAACACAGGGATGCAGCAGGATTTGAAGTTCTGTCTCTGAAGCTAAATTTGACTTCAGAATATCAATGGCAGTGAGCTTCTTTAGGCCTGGAAGGGCCAGAGGAGAATCCAGAACTTGCATGCTGGAATATCTCCAGGTGGGTTTCCATCTCAGTGGAAACGCCAGCTCATCATTTCAGGAGCTCACTATAGTGAAATGCTGTAGTTGGTGTTTTTGTTTTAGCAAGGAAACATTTCTGTTCAGCCACAGGAGAGCCTTGGCAGGGGCAGTTAACCCTTCCTTGGCAGCACCAGCAGGGACAGACTACACAGGATCCCAGAATCCTGGGATGGTTGGGGTTGGAAGGGACATCTGGAGATCACCCAGGTCCCAAAGCAGGGTCACCTGGAGCAGGTGACACAGGAAGTTGGGATTTTTCCTTTTTTGGGATGTCCCCAGAGAGGGAGAGCTCTCTTGTCACAGATGTTGTTCTGCCCCCAGAGTCTGATCCCCTTCAAAGGCTCCGTGTGTGTGACTCCATAAACATCCTCAGACCCCACAGGGAAAAGTCTGATCCGGGCTCATGCTGAGCCTCACTTCCCCGCTGAGGCTGCTGACGAAGCTGCTAATTAATTCTGACTGTCACAGGATTTCGGTGCATGTATTCTGTATTTATAGCTTGTTGGCTTTTACACTGACATTTTATGAGATTATCCATTTTGTATGTAATTAATACTAATAATTAAGGAAAGCAAAGAAAAAAAAAGAAAAAAGAAAAAAAGAAAAAAAAAAGAAAAGAAAAGGGGGAAAAAAAAAAAAAAGACATAACTATCACGGTTGTCTACCAAACAATTAGCCACAGAAAACTCATCCCTTGCAGATGTGTTCAGGTACTGATAGTCTGAGTAATATTGACCATGGAGCATTAAAAAAAGAGACAAACAAACTTGCATTTTTCCTGTGGAATTACTGTGGTAAAATGTGGCTTTCAGAAGGGGAAACAGACCTTTCCAGCTGCTTTTAGTGAAGTGGCTGGAAGGAAATAGGACTGGAGGAGAATATCCCCATATCCATGCCCTGGCTCCCATCAGAGGCAGATGGGTTTGCCCCTCACTGCACTTCCTTGCCAGGCTGGTTTTCCACGTGTCCTGGGGGAAACCTGTGGGCTGTACGTTCCTGGTGCTGAAGGATCCACTGTGGCTGGGCTACCTGGTGTATTTACCTACCCCTCCAGTCCCTGGGGATGCAGTGACTCTGGTTTTGGGCGAATTACACTTTTCCCTCTTCCTCCAATCCCTCCGGATGCTGTGGCCCTGGTTTTGGGTGAACTGCGTATTTCCCTCTCCCTGCAATCCCTGGGGATGCTGCAGCTCCGCCTCCCGGCCCCGCAGCTGCCCGGGGCTGCCTTACCTTGAAGAAGGTCATGGTGGAGCCGTCTCTGACAGCCCCGTACTCGATCTTGGTTTGCTTTGCCAGGTCATCCGCCGAGTCGATGGGAGATTCCATCCTCTCCACGGTCAGGAAGGCAGCCAGGTTGGCAGTATAGGATGAGATTATGATTAAGGTGAAAAACCACCATATTCCTCCAACTATTCTGGTGGAAAGAGCTTTGGGCATCAGCTCTGATCCTGTTACAACACCATCAAAACAATCATATTAAAATGAGGCTTTCCTGATGCCACAGCCTGGTTCTAGGCACAGAATGCTTTTATGAGCTGTAGCATGATAAAATGATTTCAACAATAATCTCACAGATGCACAGCTGACATTTATAATGGTAACACACTGGGAAGGGGATGTGTGCCATGATACATGACAAATGGAATTATCCTTGGGTCTAAGCCCCCTTACCTCTCTGAGCTAACCAGCCCTGTGATATTAATCCTGTACATCCCAGCAAGCTACTCTGGTACTTTTGTCTGATCTGGAGTCCCTTTGTGCTCGTACGCTGCAGTCAATGCTGTAACCAGAGCTCTTTAGCAAACACTCTTCTGCTCCCTGACAGAAACACCTCACAGGAGGAACCTGCCCTGTGCATCCTATGGACACATCCCAGTGCCATCAGGGAGATCAGTGCAGCTCCAGGGACCTCCAGTGCCCCTCAGCTCAGCTCAGCCCCCAGAATACCTCCTTCTAGCAGCCTGTGCCTCATGTTTGAAAAATCAGAGGGTCAATGGACACATCTCTTGCATCCTCAGGGCCATGAAAAGTCTTGGACAGTGTATTTAAGGCTCATTATTCTGAACAGGTTTGAGCAGGGCTCTGCCACTGCCATAAATCCCACGTGTTACCTGTACTGCAATGGTTTCCAGGCAGCTCAGATAACCTCTGTTTCAGCCACAGAGATACTGGCATTTCTAAGCATCCTGAGGCTAATTTTCTGCTCTTTACTGGGGTGCCATTCCCACTGAATTCTGTGCATAATGTGGGATTCAAGGATCAGGTTCAGCAAAGCTCTTAGGTAGCCACCTGAGTAACTTGACTTCAAAGTTAAGTTTTTGCATAATTATTTTGCTGATGAGGGATGGACTTAAGAAAATACTTAAGAGCCTGTGAACAGAATGCTCAGGGCTAAAGCTTTTTATTTGACGAACGTATTTTTATTACTGGAAAAACATGTTGACATGTCTCCTCAGCTATGCAGTGAGTTATGTGAGAAATTTCAACATTACAGAGAACATTTTCAGACTTTGCAAAAACCCTGAATGTGACTTTTGGGGCAGAGACCGCAAGGGTAAAACCTTCCCCACCAACCAGCAAACAGATTGGAACTGTATTTGTAAACACAGAGCTGTGTCTCTTAAAGGTCAGAGCTAAGCTTAGCCCAGGGGTTGGAGTGTGTTGACAGAACTTCCAAACAGTCTGAGAGCCAAACAGAGAGCAGTCTGAAGGCAAAAACTCTCACTTGAAATTTTCCAGTCCAAGAGGAGTTGTTTCCAGAGCTGTAGCTCTGCCTGGGTTTGTGTTTGGGTTTCTGCTGGACTTCCTTGCTTTCCCGATTAGATTTTTTTTTTTTTTCCCAATACAATGAAGTATTTCCTTGTTGCTCTCTATTCCTAAGCTGGGGTTGAACTGCAAAAGCTGTGCTGATTCAGGTCATCCTGAAGGAATCCTTGCTTTTTAGCTTAGGCAGCCATATAAGTATAATTCCTACACTTGGCCCCTGGTGCTGTGCCACACACATGGAATGTGCCAGTGCTGCTCAGGAGAGGATGGAAAATCCCTCTGTTCTGCACTGGTGGGGTGAGATGCCAAATATCCTGTGATTTCCTGCAGTAAAACTCTGTTTGTGGGAAAGAACACACTCAGTTCCCACCCTGATAATTCTGCCCTGAGTGACTGCTCTGGTGAGGTGAGAGCAAACCCTGCTCCTGGCTGAGCTGAGAGGGGCAGCATCTCTTTTTTCCCAGTGTTCACCTTTCCGAGTGCCTGGATTCCAGCAAAAAGCATTGGTTTATCATAGGATAATAGAGTGGCCTGGGCCGGAAGGGACCTTAAGGATCACCCAGTGCCACCCCTGCCATGGCCAGGGACACCTTCCTTTCTCCCAGGCTGCTCCAGTTGTTCCCAAGCCTGGCTTTGGACCCTTCCAGGGATCCTGGGGCAGCCACAGCTTCTCTGGGCACCCTGTGCCAGGGCTCACCACCCTCCCAGGGAACAATTCCTTCCCAACATCAAATCTAAACCTACTCTGTCAGTCTGAGTCCATTCCCTGTCTGTCCCTCCATGCCTTGTCCCCAGCCCCTCTGCTCCGTGCCCTCCTCTGGACTCTCTGCGGCAGCTCCAGGTCCCTGTGCTGCTGGCCCAGGGCTGGGGCAGCTCTGCAGGTGGGCTCTCACCTGAGCTCAGGGACAGAATCCCCCTGCCCTGCTGCCCAGGCTGTGGGATCAGCCCGGGATCTGCTGCATCCCCCCGCTCCGCCCGGGCGCTCTCTGCTCTGGCTGCTGCTGCCTGCCCCGTTTCTGGCTGAGCTGAGCTCTGAGGGACATCTCTCCTTTCTGACAGTGACAGCTTCCCTGGATGGATTGGATGAAATGCGCCCTGTTTGGATGCTTTCAGAGAATGCAAACACATCTGAGACTTCCGGGGAAAAACAGGGGAAGCAGCATCTAAATCAAAATGTTGCCAGCAAGACTCGGGAGCAGAGACAATACTTGCTGAAGTCTCTCTAGTGCCTTTTTATGGCAGACATGACAGCCAATCCTGATCCAGACTTTGCTCACGCTCTGTAGAAAAGAGAAAGTCTGATCATCACATTTTAAAATTTAATCACAAGTGGCTTCCAGTCAAGCATAACGAGCAGCTGCTGCCAAGGAGGAGGAGCGCAACGCTAGACCCAGACTTCCACCACCACTCCCATCATGTCCAAACTCTTCACGTGACCATGAGGCACAGACAATCACACCACAAGTTTGCACATGGAAACATTTGTGTTGCCTTATGAATGTTTTCTTTTTCCTTTCTTTCTTTTTCTCTCTTTCTTTTGTTTTGTTTTGAACCTCCTTACAAGACAAGCAGAGTCTGGTTGGGGCTGACTGTCATGTACCCAAGGTAGTGGTAACGAGCAGACACTGCATCCCACAGTTTGCTGTGGATGATGGTAAACTCCAAAAAAGGCAGGACAGGAAACACAAAATCCTGGGGCACTTTCACACACAGGGCAACCACAATTAGATACACACACCTGCCTGATACTGTAAAACCTCAGCCTGTGTTTTACTGATGAATTGGAAGGAAAACAAAAGAGAAAAGCTCCAAAACAAAGCAGAAATGCTCTTCTTTCATCCAGCCTCCTTCTAAGAAATTTCTGTGGGGAAGCTCTATACCCTCTTAACATAATAATGCACCACTAAAAGCAAGTGCATCTTAGGTCAATACAAACTTTATTCTCTACCATATCTAGGAAAAAATCCTCTTTATTTTAATTTTTTTTTTTTTTTTTTTTACTGCTACTCATGTCTGTTAAAGAGGAAAGCATAAACTGTACCTGTATGAATGCAGAGATGGTTTTACATTCCTTACTTAAATGTTTAGGAATTTAATACCAAAGTACTGCTGGGCTTTGACTTTTTGGCTGTTGTGGGGTGGGGTCTTTTTTGTTCAGCTTTGATTCAACTGGAAATGTTTGTCAGAAGACATTTTCTCTCTTTTCTGTGGACCCCGGTTTTGGTGAAAAGTGATTTAATTGGAGACCTCAGAACATAAATGCTATAAACCAATGTGCTTAGTACATAGATCTATTTGACTTCCCACATGGAGCAAGGTTCACTGCCCCTCCTTGGCATCTGAATAAAATGTCAGCTGTTTCCAAAATCATCAGCAATGGGGGCTCGTGACTGGGTTAAGTTAAGGCTTCTAGGGTTGGATGCGCTTACAGAAGGATGGGACTCATACCTGCAGAAAAGCCATAGAAAACAGGGTTTGGTGTCGGTTTTAAACGTTTGACAGGTGCCTACAAACTCAAGGACCCTTCTGAACAAAGAGGATCTGTCCTTGTTTGGCAGCTGGAACAGTTCTTCTAGGGCAACTAAGGCTGTTTGTGTTGGGATACGGGCCCAACATTTTCCTGCTGCCAAATCTCTTATACCAATAAACTCAGCTCCAGCATGAGGCACTTCACATCCCTCCTGCAATTAAACTCCATTTCAGCTGCAGAGCTCCCGTGTGGCCCTGTGTGCTCCCCTTTCTCTCAGACGCTCGCCCTCCTTCCTCTGGTCTGGGTTGCGCGGTTCCCCTGTGGCAGCGGCACGTGGCTTCCTTCCCTCGTGCTACTCTGCGTGTGTGAGATCAGGTTTTACAGTACATGCTGTGTTTACAGAGGGTGGAGTTTACCAGCACAGAAGCCCTGGAGCAGACTGTGGGACGTGTGCGAGAACGAAGTGTAACCGGTGTACCTTGCTGCATGAGAGCTCCAACTCCAAACCAGAAACTATTTAGTAAAGTAAAATTGTTTTCCACCACATCTGAGTCTGGGTTGCACGGGTGGGGGTTATACCACTCGTATGGTGTAAACCTGTGGCAGTCAACAGAAACAGTCTGTAAACATCGAGCAGAGGACACACAGCAAACCTGCTGAGCGGCGCAGCCCGGCATGGCACGGCGCCACGCAGGCAGCGGGCGCACCGGGGCCCGCCATGGAGGGCTGTCCCCGTGCCAAAGGACAGGTTGGCATCCAGGGTGTCCCAGGGACGGCGGCACTGCCCTGTGCCACCTGTGGAGAGGCTGTGGAGCGATGGGTGCCGCACTGCTGGGCCTGGCACGGGGCTGCTGGACCCTCCCTGCAGCAGCAGCAGCCCATCATTCCCAGAATCGCTGGATGTTCTCAGCTGGCAGGGACCCACCAGGACCATGGGGTCCCATTCTGAAGCAGGTGCCCGTTCAGGAGCGGCCTCACAGTTCTGAGCACCTTGCTCTCTGCAGCTTTGGGAGCAGTGGCAGCTCCCCAAGCCACAGGGACGGTGGATGGGCACGGCCAGGAGGGAGCAGCACAGGGATTCCCTGAAGGACTCTGGGCTGAGCACACAGCCAGCAGGCGCATCCCAAGGACTGCTCCTCCTCAGGGCGCCCGCTCCGGCTCCCCGGTGCCGCGTGGCTTCCTCATGGAGCCTGTGAATGCAGCTTTAATTGACAACCTCACCCAACACATCCTAATTACTGTTGCAGCAATATAATTAAGCATTGAATTTATGCACGGTTGTGAGCAGAGTGCCTTGCTTAGCTGAAGTAATGAAGTCTGGTAATAATGAACCCATTAATTGGGAGAGGATGTAGCTTAGGATGCCATCAGCTGCACAATACCCAGAACGAGAGTATCAAAAATCATGACAAAAGACAAAGTTTGCAGGTTCAAGTTACAACAGTTCTGTATGCACCCGTCAAAAGAAAAGCAATTCCCAAGTTAGATGTTCCAGGTTTCTGCTGTAATCATGGAGGAAGGTGTTATGGAGTGACCACGTTGTTCCCAACTCACTTCATGCACACAGAGGGAAACACATCCTTCACAAGGAACCCCCAATAAGGACCGGTAGGTTGCCAACAGCCCCAGGAATGAAGAGCTCCCCCCACAGTGTTCACACAGGGCAGGAAGAAGAATAAATCCCTCTGCCTGACTTGCCTGGGAAGCCCAAGGCTGGGGTTTTGCAGCCACCACATTCAGTGAGTTGGGCACAAATGTCTCCATCACAGAAAGAGCAAAAGGGCCATTGCTAGAAATTGGCCATGAAATTCTGGCAGCAAAGCCCTGTCTTCTAGACCGGGAAGGTTCTTCTAGCCCATGGTACATATTTCAATGTAGTAGTAGGGTGTACATCTCCTTTACACCTCAAAACAAAAGATGATTTTCTTCTCATATTTCTGTTGCTGCGCTAGGCTCTGGTTTACAGTTCAGCAGAATTCACTGCTCACACCTTCTGTTTTCCTGGCCTTTTTCCCTCTTGTTTTGTCCCTCTCTAGCAGCAGCTGTGCTGAGGTTTTTGCTAAAGGTGAGATGCTCAAGGTCACCCAAGCACCTTTTCCCACAGGGTCTGTATGACATTATTGACTCAGCTACTTGGCTCTACCTTCACTGGCTTAACAGCACAGCTGAGATGGCATTAGCCATTAGGACGGGAAATCTTGGCAGAAAACACCTTGTTCATCCACTGGCAGTGTACTTGGAACAGAGCTTTGCCAGTCTGCAGCCCTTCACAGTGATAAGATCTTCAGTGTTTGAGTTTAAAAATTAATGTAACAATGACAGGGCTACGTAAGGCTCAGAGACAAATGAGAAATTATTCAGCTGCTGAAAGTTGAAAGAAATGACAGGAGGATTATACCAGTCTGTGCAAACTATTCCCAAGTACTATTTTTTTCCAGGAACTGATGTCAAAATGTGGGTAACCATTTAATTTACTGTGACAGTGCTAAGAAGTGGATGGTTTCTGGGGTTATTAAAAACAATATTTGCTGAAATCTTTGCAAATCTTACAGGAATCTCGGTGTATTTGGAGACATGGACATATCTCGATGTGGGTTTCAAGAACAGCTCAGCTTAAAATGTATAAATCTAAATTAGCATGAACACAATTTCACTTCTTCAGTCCATGCAGCTCAGTCTAACTAAGCACTGGTTTCAGGCATCAGCTCAAGGAAAGCATTTGTGTTCCCTTCCACTGTTCTGAGGTGGACAGGGCTGGGGGATATTTTCAGCCTTGGCACACAACTGCAGAAAGTCAGTGTGCCGGCATGGAGCAGATTTAAGATTAGTCATGGCTGAGATCACGGGTTGTATACAGTAGAGTTATTATCCATGGTACAGTGAGGCACTGCAGGAGCCTGTGGGATGCCGTGAGTAATTGCACACAGCCCCACAGCTGCCAGGGAGGGATAAACTCCTCCTTCACCTCAGGTCACCCCTGGAATTTAATCCCTGACCTCTCCTCCTCTAATGCACACAACCATTTCGGCTGGTTGGACCTGCAGCAAAACTAGGGTCACCTTTTGGGTCTTTTACCTTTGAACAGTGTGCACTGTGAGGGGAAAAGGGAAATGCCCACATGCAAGTAACAGACTGCTTTTCAGCACCTGTCTGCTGGGATGGTGCCTCCTGATGCATCCCACTGGATATTTATATTGGAATAGTCCTTAAACAAAAACCAGAAGCAGTGCTGATGAGACGATACCAAGACTTTGCAGAAAGGTTTTAAGATTGGATCACCCCCTCAGGATGGTTTGATACCCCTGTACTCCAGAGCCCATCCAACACCTGCAGGTGCACCTAGAACTCTGTCCTGGCCTTACCTGGCAATGACAAAGAGGACACAGCTGACTCCAAGGCAGGCCAGGAGAACATACATCCAGATATCCGGAGAGAGGGGGTTTAAAAAGGAGAAAACGCCGGGGTTGGTCCCGTTGGGCTTCCGGTACAAGATACTGATTCCCAGCGTCATGAAGGGCTTGGAGAAATCAATCACTTTCTCTCTGACATAGGTAATGGTGAGAGGAGCAACAGCCAGGTCAGCTTTCTGGAAACACAAAAGGGAAAACATTCATCTCCGTCATGTTCAGCAAACCCACTGCAATTCCCTCCATTTCTTTCCTGAGTATTAAATAATAAACCAATTTTGGCTCTAATTCAACAAGATTTAACATTTCTAGGGTATTTTGGGGGGGTGTGACATTCCATTTCCTCTTTTTACCTGGCAGGGGGACATCTGGGACATGGCCACTGATGGATGTTTCCCCCCAAGACCTGCAAACTGCTCATTCAGATGTTCCTCCTCTGAGGGGTGGCGAAACAGACACAGCAGTGGCTCCAAAAGGTGAAAACCACAGCAATGATTTCAGATATAAAACACCCCAGGCAAAAGGAGAACAGAGAGAGAGGGGTTCAGTCTTACATGATCGATGAGTTCCTTGACCATCCCATTCCACTCTCCCTTGTCATTCTGGGCTCCGTATTTGCCGTCAGAAACGAGTTTGACCTCATAGATGAAGCCTAAAATGTTCGACAGCTCCTTCAGCAAGTCCAGGCAGTACCCCTCAAATCTATCATTGCCGTACAAGGGCTTGTCAGACTTCTTGTACATCACATAGGGATCTTCCTGCAGGAAAATGCAGCACACAGGCAGGGAGAGATGTGAGGCCTGGCTCAGATTAGATCAGTTTCTCTACACGATGGTAATATTTTCTAAAGGGGTTGCAAGTACATGGAAACCAGCAATTTACTGTGTGCACTAAAAGCTGTTGTAGGTGTGTTAACAAACTCACTGAATGAATTACTGATGAGCATAAGGGCCCTAATTTTCAGGGGAATGGACCATTTGTGGCTCCCAGGAGCTTTAATTCCAGTTGTGCCCAGCAGCTCCAAATTCAGACCCAAGGTCTGTACCCTACATTGTCCCCCCCCAAGGGACAGGAAGGGATACTGAAGCAGAGAGAATCCTAAATAAAAGAAAAAAATCCACAAGGGAAACCTAACATTTTATATTCTCTGAAAGATAAATCTATACTGAGAAAAACCTTCAAATGGAGCGAAGAGGGAGTGGAAAACAGCAAAGGCAGATTGCAAAGTACATTTTTGCTTTCCCTTTTACAGGACTTTGGAGAGAAGAAGATCTGGCAATAGCCACGTAGTGTAGAAGGAGCCTTCGAGCTCTTTCCCTCCTCCTGAGGAATTAGGCAATTGAAAAAAAGTGGCATTACTGAGCACGTAGAGAGCACGAGGCAGAGCAGCTCCCGAGTAGCCAGGGACACCTTTTCCATTCCTCACAGTAGGAACAATGACTCAACCTGTCTGTCTGCTGTTTGCCCCTCCCTTTCAGCCCTCTGGCTCATTTTCAGTAAAACAAAGGATGTATAAGCAGTGACTGCAAAGCTGAGTGTTAGTGCACGTTCCTTCTTCTGGGGTTTGTCTGAAACGCTGGAGAAGGTGAAACAATTTTGGAGGCAGAGGTTCCCAGGAGTCTCCCACTGGCAGCATGGTGTTTTTGAGTCAATCTCAGGCGTGTGTGTGTGGATCCTGAGCATGAATCTAGGGCTCTGGGCAGCCTTACCAGAATGGTGGTGACGATGAGCGTGCGGTTGGCCAAGGAGTCCGTGATGTTGGTGGACTTCTCCTTGTTGCTGTCCGTCATGTTAAGGCCACTGTAGGAGTTCCAGACCCCGATCTGCACAGAGGAGAGCGGGTGAGAGGCTGCCCATATCCCCTGAACCCGCAGAGCACTGGCCTCGGGGGTCACATCAGGAAGGACCAAGTGCTGGAGGAGGGCAGGAGCTCGGAGAAAGGCAGCAACACCGAGGGCTGATTCAGAAACCCCAGGAATGACTGCAAAATGCAAAAAATGCACACCCAGGAGCAATGAGAGTATGAGGCTTGGCAGGGTGGTGCTGGCCAACTGGCTACAAAGTGGAACACAGTGGCTTTGTACCCTGCTTAAAAAAACCTCAAAAGTCTGTTTTAATGATTTTCTTTTCACAATTTTGTCAATGGTGGAGCTGAAACATGTGGCAAGACCTCTCTCTTCTGATAGAACAGGTTAAAAGCCTGAATAACTACTTTGGAACAGACTGATGGATGCTCTGGCCTTTTGCTTGCCCTGTGCCCTCAGCAGATTTAGCAAAGACTGTTCTGTCATTCCTGGACTCCTGGATGTGCCAGAGCTATCAAGGTGATACCATTTCACGCCCCCAGCAGTATTTGCTCAGTAAATATCAGTGGCCAAAGGCAAATTCCTTTCTAGCCAGGGAGACAATGAAAACTTCCAGTATTTACTGCCCAAGCCAAAGCCTCCAGGGAAGATATTTGTGATTTCAGAGGATTTGGATCTACACTGTGGGGGCAGAAATTATAACCATGTTATTTCTTCAGATAAATATTTACCTAACTAAAATGCAGTCTGGAAGCGTGTCCAGTGGTTTTACTCCCGGATTTTCAGCCTAGGGCTGATCTGAGGAGCTCCAGGCAAGGAGCTGGCTTAGGCAGGTTGGTTTGTGCTGGGAATTGTGGAGAGCACAACCATTTCAAGCAAACTCAGGGTACGTGTCCCAGGTGGCCACTGCTTTTGCCCCTCACAAACCTTTTTTTCCAAATTCTTAATTGAGGACATCCATGCCATTAAAAAAAAAAAAAAAAAAAATTATGCCAAGCATTTGTCAGCCATTCCCTTCGTTTCCAAAACTAGATCAGGTTGGGAAGTTGATCTGGAGAGTGCACAAATTTACAAAGAAGATAAAATGTTGGCTGTTGTGGCAGCCTGAGCCAGGAATGCAGTAACTATCCAGTGTCCTTGGATCAGCACCAGGGTGGATGAGCCCTTCTGCTCACTGTGACTGACTTGGAATGTGTTTATTGGCTGGCAGCAGGGAAAGAGGAGGACAGCCATGAGAACGGGGAGCAGCACAGTCACAGAGCACACCAAACAGACCTGGGGAGCACTGCACATCTGGGCAAGGGGATGGCACTGCAGGGCAGCCCTGCCTGGAGAAGGAGCAGGGGGAGCAAGGATGAGAGGACATCGCTGTGGGGAGTCTGGGGGATGTTTTGCAGTTTAGTGACAAGTTTGAGAGTGTCACGGGCCCTTCCCAGTGAGCCCGTGCTCTGAACCAGCTGTAATCTGGTTTAGATCAGCTCAGCAGAACAGGAGATGCCTGCAGTCAAAAGGGAGATTGCTTCTGCCTGTCAGCGGATGATCTAATCCCCAGGAAGGAGGGGAGAGGGCCTTTGTGTCTCAGCCTGATCCACTGGAGATTAAACTGGGTTATTAAGTATGTATGTTCTCCATGAGAACACAGAAATGGTTGTAAAGGGTGTTTTACCCTGGTCTATTCTCACAAAAACAACACAACCCCAAAACCTTTCTAAACTGTGTTTGAGGGAGGGGTGTGGAATAATAAGACCTGTGTGAACCATGGACAGAATACAATTTAAGCACTATAAAACATTTCTGTCTCATGGCTGCAGAACACCTCAGACTCAGTGGATAGAGTTTTTATCTTCTCCTCATAGAACAGCAACCAGGGCTTGTAAGTCCCGTGGGGAGCGTGAGTGGAGCTGGTCTCCAAATCCCCCTTCTGTGTTTTAAGCACCTTATGTTCAAAGAGGGATGAGATCCCTGGGGTGATTTACATCTTTTATAAATAAGCTTAGTCCCAATTTCCTATGTTAGTGAGTGACAGCACCCACTTCATCATCTCTATTATTTTCTGTAAGGAGCTAATAACACACTCATCCAAATTCTGAGGCAATAATGCTCGAACACTGCCAGCACTGAGAGGTTTGTGTGGGGAAAAACGCCCCCAAACCTGCACATTAAACAAGACTTTGGAGCTGATGCCAATACACATCCAAAGTAGTGTAATTTTACCCCTCAGGGGAAATTTTAGGTGAATCAGGAAGGATGGCACATGAGAAAAGGACTAGTTTTCCTGCAACAGGGGCCTCTATTCAAAGATTGGAAAAGCACAGCTTCCAAGAAGTAAAATAATGATCAAATCTGCCTGATTTTGGTGAAAAACCAAAATCCCTAAACCCTGCCAAGATCTTTTCAGTCTTTGCAATTACAGTGTCTCAAGTGGAGACAAACTTATCCTACCAGGAAAATTCCTGCTTTCAGAGAGGCTGTTGTCTCTAAACTGCAGTAGGAGAGTCACCATGAAAACCCAAAGGCTGAGTGTGAAGACCCAGCCCACAGGGTTTTGGCATCACCTGTCTGTGTACAAACCTTCTTCCACACTTTATATAAATGATTAGAACCCTCGCCAGCAGCCTTGGTACAGGGAAAAATAAACAGAGTGCTTCATTAAAAATGAAAAGAGAAGCTGTCTGGAGAGCTGTGTGGGAGCAATTACAGTTAAATTCTCAATTAACCCATCAGCAATTACCACCCAGAGCTGAGCCAGCACACAGAGCAAGGGCCAGCAGCCTCGGGAGCTGCTGTCACCTGTGCTGGCTTTGGGACACCCACAGCTGCCACCCCCAGGGCAGCTCGTATCGCTGGCTGAGGGCTGAGAAAGGGAAAGAGAGCAAAGCCAACCTCAGAAACCTGGAGAATTCTCACCATCTCCACTTCGCTGAGGCTATTGCTCAAGTGCCTTCTTTCCTCTCTCCCTCATGTCACATTTACCTGTGCGCTGCTATATAAATTTATCTATCTCTATATATGAATTTACCATTCACAGCTGCAGTGGCAAGAATTGAAATGAGGTGCACTTAAAATGATTCTTTCCACTGGATAAGTATTGCCTGCCCCACATTCCTCTCCCATACCTCAAAATGCACTGTAAAATAAAAACCCAACCTTACCAGCTCTGCTTTAACTCTGACTGAAATCACGTGAGGGTAGTGGGGTTTTTCACCCCAGTCACAGGAGATTCAAACTGAGGAACCGTGTCTTTGTCAAACGAATTTTCTGCCATGGTTTTTTACAAAAGACCTGCTCACCTTTTCCGTGCCTTCCTCCTTGAGGCTGATGATGTCCAGGTCGAAGTCCTTCCTGAGCCCGTCAGTTTTGTTGAAGGTGATGCGCCCGGTCAGGCCCTCCCACCGTGCCTGGGGACACAAACACACCCTGCCTGTGGCACCCAGCAGGAGCTACTCGGAACCCACTACAGGAGCTGCTGTTTAAATGCATCACAGCACCCAATCACTTCCACTTTGGGGGGTTTTTAAGCCTAAGTGGCTTTGCTGCTCAAACACCCCCCTTTTTTTTTTGTTGTTTAGCATCTTTCTGATATGTTTTATGTTTTGTAACCAGGCACAAGTCTGTGACAGTTTACATAGATTGGAAAATACATTCATCTGGTATTGATAAAAAATATAGACTGTCTAAAGAGAAAGGGAGAATTGCACGTGCCCAAAGCCAGGGCAGTTCTGCACTGCACGAGAATCCACTAAGGAACTGAAAAAGGGAGTCTGCTCTGTCCAAGCTGTGGGGCTGGGCCTTGGAGCTTCCAGGAGAAGCCCAGCCAGTCAGAGACCCCCTAAAAGCTGTGCAGAGTAAGGCCATGGAATGTCACACCCAGGGGTAGGACAGCACATGAGTCAGAGGAGCAGGTCTGGTCCAAGCAGCACTTCCCTGTCCCAGCCTAACCCAGTGAATCCCAATCCTAGTTTTAAGCCCTGGCACCAGGGCCTGGATTTGTCCTGCACAGCCAGGAGGATTCCCTGTGCTGGGGACCCTTTCTTCAGGGAGAAGGATCAAGGGAAAGGACAAACTTCCTCCACAATTTCAGTCTCTTGGATCTCGTGAGCCTCCCACCCAGCCTGTTTGCCTTCAAATGGGATCTTCCTCTCTCCTTCCCTCCCTCCCACCCCCTTTTTGTCTCCAGAGCTGTTGCTTATCCATAAAACACAGTGATGTGTTTCAGAGTGCAGACAACTCTAATAATCTATTTTTGGGAGGTCCCCCATTAGATTAAATTTGTCAGAGATACAAGGAAAGCTGACGATAAATGATAGCATTGTTCCTTCGTGTGTGTCAGCCATATAATTTTAAATTACAAGCTTTTCCACCACACATCGTTCCTTGCCTCATTTAATTTATTAGAGACAGAGCACAGAAGTAAAACTGCATTAAAAATCACCACACTTACAGACTGGTGTCTCCCTTCCCTGTTTAATCTGAATTCCAGCCCTGAATCTGCAGGATTTAATCTCAGATGCTGGGGAGTCCTCACCATGTGTCTCAGGCAAGTCTGGTGCCTTTGGAATATGTGGAAACAGCAGGACTTTGAAACACACTTAAGTAACATAAGAATGGAAAAACATTAATGCAACAAATTTGCTGTGAGGTTTTCCACCCTAATGACTTGGGGGTATACACTAGTCTCTGCTGTAAACAGTGAAACACTTGCAGGGTTATTTATTTCTAATTTATTATGCTGCTATAATCAAGATAGCAGGGGGCACACGTATGGATGAATTTCAATCTCTAACATCCCTTTTCCCAGCCTTTTTATTCCTCCGATGTGCTGCCACCTCTTATTCATAAAGATGGAACATTTTTTAAAGTCTGCTCTTTAGAGATCTGTTTCTCCTGGGAGATGCTCCTGTTTGTTGATCACATATCCTGTGCTCAGCTCCCCTGCTGACGGAGGCTGATCCTGGATAAACACCCAACAGCTTATGTTGGGAACTGGCAGCAGGAGCCTCCATCCCCACTCTTGTAGAAAAGAGATTTCTACGGTGAAATGCATCTCACTTTTCCAAACAGGCTTTGGTGCTTCTATCTCTGCACTAAAGGGGGGAGAAGGCATTACAAGCTGTTAAATTGTGAGGCACAGAGAAGTGCAAAGGGCTTTTGTCCAACTTCAGACCCGCTCAGACCTCCAAATAATGATCCAAACGTGACCTCAGCAGAAAGAGGAGGCAGGGAGTGTTCCTCAGAAGGGTTAAATGCTGATGGGATTTTAAAACCCTAATGGTGAGGAACGCGCTTCAGATACCACCTGAATTCTAAATTTAATTTCTGATTTCTGTTTTATTGCTTCTAGAGCAAAACAGAGAAAGTGGCACATGCAGAGTTCCTGTTAATTAACAAACTGAAATGAAGCAGAACTTCCTGAAAAGCCAGGAGCTGCATGTGTGTGTATCACAGAGATTGGATTTCATGCTTTCACACAAGGGATTTATAGCAATTTTTATGTTTCTGGTGACACATTGAGTGTTAAAGGACATCATAAAAGCTGATTTGGAACTTCATCAGGTAATTGATCAAAGAGCATCATTGTGAGCAGCTGCTCAGACCCTTTCTTACTAAACCTCGAGAAGGGAGTGGGCAGAACAGGTTACCGACACAGCTCCGGCCACTTTCAGAGGCCAGCAGTCACCTGCCATGGCCAAAATACCCAAAGAAACCTGAAGAGAGCTGTGAAACCCCCTGCTTTCACCGTGAAAATCTCAGCTTTCACTGCTTGAAAAGATGAGGATTGTGGGGAAAGCACAAGCCAAACTCTGGGGTTAAATATTCCAATTACAGTCCCTATCAAGAGATTGATGGGAAATTACAACATCAGGAGGATGGAGCTGACTCAGCCTCCAAGGTCAAATCCTCCAGGAGAGTTTTATCAATTCCCACCCATCAAACGGTCTTTGTATCAATTTCCACTTCACCACCTTGGATCAATGCAGCAGCCTCTATTCCAGCCAGAGCCAACCAACAGTTCAATCCCAAAATCAATCAGTTCAGCTGCTTGCAGACCAATCACAGAAACATGGAATATCCTGAGTGGGAAGGGGCCCCCAGGGATCACCCAGCCCAGCCCTGGCCCTGCACAGACACCAAACAATCACACCCCGTGCATCCCTGGGAGCGCTGTCCAAACTGACTGCAGAAATTCTCCAAACAGACCAGATTCAGTTATTTGTTTGGTAGAACAGACCTGCATTTTTTATTCTCTCTCTCTTTTTTTCCTTCTCTTGCTGTTTACGTGTAACTTGAAAATTTGGTAGCTTTTCCCTAAAGAGAAGCTATCATCTGGGTTTTTCTCTGGCTTTAATGAGAGTTTGGTCAGAAATCAGTGACCTGGACTGTTCATTGTGGGAGGAGTACACTCAGAAGCTGGAGTGAAGTCTAATTGGAGATTAGAATATTTTCCTGCCTCCTCTAGGCAAAATGAACATCAGTTATTTATTTAATGTACATTCCTAATTAACTACAGGGGTGAAGGAATTTCTGGTGAGGGCTTTGATGGTACCTGACACTTGAATGAAAAATTAAAAAACCTAGGAATGCCTAAACCTGCAATGCTCAGAACACCTCAGGTCACTCTTATGTAACAAAATCTCCCAAGCCCATAAATGGCAATACCACTATAATAATGAATAAAATAATAATAGCAACAACAACAACAACCACTGTCAAAATGCTACTGTCCAAGAACAGTTTAATTTTCCTTTGGTTTCCTTCATTTTGGAAGAGAAAGCTGCTGCTTTGTTGGACTTGCAGAGAGAGCTGCCAGATTGAAGTGACAGTGATATTGCTTCTCCTTGGAGTGGAAATCGTGTAGGATGAGCCACACACCAACTTGTCAGCTCTTACAATTAATCTTCTTATTAACAGAGATCCCCCAGGATTATGGAATACAGCGAGTTAGGGTATGACTTTGCCATTATCCTGCTCCAAATCTGGCAGAACTGATGGAATAAAGAGAATTTCAGCATTCGCCAGCGCAGGGCTTTATCTATGGGGATAAACTGAGATTTATGATGCTCCACAGCCTCTTTACTTGGAAGAGATCCAGGAAAAGTCCTGGGCTTTCACTGAGCAGCACTAGAAATGCAGTGAGAAGCAGAAAGGCGCATTTTCCACCTGGGGAGGGGTGGGATTGTACTGGACTGTGAACATGGGGAATGTAACCTGTGCATCGTGTTTGAGTAAGCCTGGATATATTAAATAGGTCCTGAAAAAATGTTTTGTGTAGCAAATATCAAAACATCCTCCATATATTCAGATAAAGTCACTCTATAATAGTTCCTGCTTGTTTTTTATAAACAAATCTACTGCCCAGGTAACACTTAATGAGCTGAAAACAGAGTGGAAGGAAATATATGTAATCTTTTTGTCAAACAGCTTGTTTTGATTTTGGATATCACATTATCAGCACCTTGCAGATAATTTTCTATCAATTTTCATAAATTCGATACGTATTTATTCTCAGCATGCAATCCTGCAATTACTTTGCAACCTGGGCATAGATAATTCCATAAATAAGTGCTTTTCCACTTGAAATTTGATTTCAGAATGAGAATGCCTGTTGACATTGCCCTCAGCCTCATTGTCTTCTCAGGAAGCTGAGCTTTATTTCCTAATAAAGCACCATGGGATGCAGGTCAGGCAGTTGTTTTGTTTGCTCTCCTAATTAAGAGTTTTCAGGTCAAAGCAACAGCCAGTAATAGGCTCACAGCAGAAATGCACTCCATGGACTAGAAGCAAAGTTTATGAAAAGGGAAACAAAGAAAAAATGTTGTCTTAGGGAGAGTGGATCAAGTGTTAATATTAAATTAACTGGTGGGAGAAGCCCTAGCAAAGTAAACAACTGTTTCAATTTGGTGTAACTGAATATTGCAGCGCCAGAGCCCAGAGAATAAATCCAGCCAGCGCCCACAGACCCTGTCGCTGGCTCAGTGCTAAAATGCAATGACAAAGATGCAGCAGGAGAGATTTTCTTTCATGTTTTGGAGCAAAATGTTGTCATCTCTTCCCAGTCATTGCACAAAGATCTCGGCGCTGCCCCACAGCCCCTCTCTCAGAGAGCAGGGGAGGTGGGTGTTTCCTGGCTCTTCTGGCATCAGGCTCTTGTACTGCTCTCTCCTTTCTATCTGTTCACTCTGCAGGGTTGGAGTGCCCTGAAAACACTCTGACATGGGGACGCTGGGGGCAATCAAAGACCATTAAACAACAGAAATGTTCTGTTCTCTCACGAGATCCTTTGTTCTCCTGTGCTGGGAGATGCTGCCAGTCGAACACAGCACAAATCGATGGATACCTCTGCAGAAGGATTGCCTTCCCTTCTGTCATAATTTAAATTCCTACTTTTACTGTTATCAAAAACCTCCAGTTCCTTCTCCTTCCGGTACTGAATGCGGATGGACGGCTCTCACTCCTGGTCTCAGTGCTTGGCATGGATCTCCTTAGAAACACAGCAGGAACTGAAATCTCTTCAGATCTCTTTCAATCTCTGAGATTTTTCTCTGTGATTCTGCTTGAGAGCATTTAACAGCCACTCAGAATCCAATCTGCATCTCTATCCTTCTCTCTGCAGTTGTTCTTTTAATTGTGGCTGGATTTGAACAAGGGGAACTCACACCGGTTTTGATGATAATTGAAAAACAATCACAGTCTGGGGCCTTATCTTATGCTTCTGAAGGGACATGAGCAGAACCTGATTGTTTAATTATAAACGTATTTCATGCTTACCCCCATTTTCCCTTCAAAAAAGTGGGCTCATCCTTTCTGTCCCTGTTCCCCCTCTGCAGACAGAGCAGGGGTAAGGAACACTCCCTGCAAATGCCTCCAGAAGGGCTCAAAGGCTCGAACATCCTTCAGCTGTGGATGGCACTGGGTCACTGAGAGACAGACACAGCTTCTGACAAGGATTTACTGTTCATTAAAAACTCCTTAATGGGCTGATGCAGAGCCTTGCTCCCAGACATTTCATAGCGCTGTCCCACAAAGCAAATGAGGAGACCTCAGTTCTTTTCACCACCAAAATAAAATGCAAAAACTCACCAGGGAGCCACTGAGGCACTTGTTAACTCCGGCATCTGTGGGAATCACTGCAGGCAAATTCTTTGTGTGAAACTAGTTTATTTAGACTGGAGTACTGAACATTTGTCTTTAGATCAGTCTGTAAAATGCCTTCACAGAATGTCAGTACCACATCACAAGACAGGAAAATGAAATTCTACCTATGTGGGCCTGAGCTATCACTCTGCCTCCTTGACTTTATCTTCTCCATACTTATTCACTGGTTCCTAATTATAAAGTTCCTCTCTCCCTGTTGAACAAGCCAGACCCTAACGTGATCTAGAGAGGTCCAAATGTATTTGCTATTTGTTTCCAACTCATGTTTTAGGCTTTACAGGAAATACAATCTGTTCTTATTAAACCTTATCCTCTGCTTTCACCACCTTTTTTTTCCTGCTACATCAGACACAGGAAGATAAGACTCTCAGAGTATTTAAATCAGTGTTTTACTGACCATAAAAGACTGTTTGCAGGGCCATCAGTAATTAGCTCCCATATCTCACTCCATGCAAGAGAAGCAGCTTGTCCATGATAAATGGGAGCTGTGTCCCTGTTCAGGCTTTGAGCTGATCTGCTGGGGTACATCTGGTACTCCTGGGCAAAGTATTCTGGTTTAGGCTTCAGGAACCCTTACTTTTATACTCAGCATCCCCCAAAATAAGCAGGGCATCACTGCAGGGGCATGCCCTGATACAAAGTCTTTTGTTAACTTTTCAGTTTCACGATAATTATTCTCCAAATGCAGGGACTGAGGTGGGCAAAAAGTAAATCATAGGTGGGACGCTCCACATAATTTCCGATTTTCATTTCCACGCTTCCCCAAAGGAAAGGTTTCCATTTGAAAATCAGAATAAAGCCAGGACTTTTGAAAGAGTGAAGGCATTTCAACTAAAGTGCATATTTATAGGACATCTCTGGAGCAAACTCAGTCATGGATTCTTATAAGACAGAGCATTGCTTCAGGAAGAAATTTCCTTCTTTAGAAATACCCGCTGCAATGTTTTCTGGATATTGTTCACTGATCAAGCAATCTGCAAAACAGTTGGAATTACACAGCAAAGCAAGGACAGAGCTCCAGACTCACTTTTCTTTCCATTCCCAGAACAACTGTTGTAGTTACCTCATATTTTTAGAAATTATCGACATCCACAACAAACATTAATCAAATAAAAAAGCCTGGGATCTCATTCAGTGTTTTAGTCTGAGACTTTGCCACAGGCAGGGTTTGGCAGTTTGGTAGGACCAGAAGCCAGAGCCTTGTGCCTGTAAACCAGGGGTTTTGCCATGAGGGCGAGGGAGTGTTTACCCTGTGAGCACCAGAAACGGGAGCACAGCAAGCACCAGGACAGGGAGCGGCAGCCCGAGGAGGGCAAGAGCAAAGGAAGGATGCCAGGCAGCAGGGGCAGGGGTTCTGCACTTGCCTCTTTGATGAGGTTCATGAACCTGGGCCCGAAGCGCCAGGGCTTGTGGCGGTGGCACTGCAGGGAGCTGACAGTCATCTGGGAGGCTCGCTGGGACGCCACTGCCACCATGTACACGGCGTCGTACATCAGCGCTGCTTCCGTCTGCGGAGACACAGCCTGCGTTAGTGCCTGCTCCTACCCTGCCCCAGGCTGCTCCTGGGGAAAAGCCTCTCCTGGGCTTGCCAGGGACGCCTGAGGAGCAGCAAAATCCCGCTCGTCACATGAATTTCGGGGTGTTTTCAGCACTGGGGACAGGGAGGTCAGGGGGTCCCAGGCAGGCTGCAGAGGGTTTTTGAGTTGTCCCAGGTGTGTGAGCCATGGCACTTGTGGGATTGCTTCCTTCCCCACAGGTCAGGCTGGCCCTGCTTTCCAGGGAAGCCAATCCCACTGATCAGCTGGCACACATCCCACTGCCCAGGGATTTGCTGCCCTCGAGGATCCTGGCTTTTGGCACAAATGTGTGCAGTGGTGTCCTAGAGAGAGGGGAAATGTCCTTCTGAGCTGTGTTTTGGGTGGATTAACTTGGACTCACACATCTAACTTCCCACTACAGCCCTTGGATCTTTGAATATTACCCCATAGATTCAGATACCAAAATTACTGGGTGCTCTTTGTGCATCTGCGTTTCTTTGAGAGTGGGTCTGTGGGTTTAAAGGCACAGCCTCAAACTGACATCACACACTCTGTCCCACTTTGCCTCTTCAGAAAAGTCTCCCCTTCCCCTGCACTGGGCTTCAGTGCTCTCACAGTGAGGTGGGAATAACGGCTGTGTCTCCCTTAATGATGCTGCACAAATTACCATTCAGGTAAACCCAATGAATAATTAACCAGTGGCCTGAAAAGAAAAAGCAGTAATTCTGCAGATGAGAAACTGGACTCCTTTATAGGAACTACAGAGATGATCAGTTTTCTATTTCTTTTCCATGCAATTCCTCTGGGAAATTAATACCTTTGATTCTTTTTGCCATTTACTCGAGTAAATTACAACAGCATCAGCGTTACCAGTATTGGAGGGTTTTGCTCAAATGTATCTGAATTTAAGGACTCTTAAGATAGTGCAGAAGAGGAATTGGTCTTGATGTGCTTGTCAGAATCTGCCCAAAATAATGCTGCACAATGGGAGCAAATTGTGAGATCAGAAAACATTGTGAGTGATGAGTCAAGCAGGAGGAGACAATAACAGCTGTTCTCGCTGTCAAGCATCTTGCAACAGACAGGTCCAAGCACACTCAGGGAATGAGTGTGCCGACCTCAGGCTGAGCCCTGATCCCTACAAATTGATGGAGATATTCCCATCCATGCCAGCACACCTCAGTTTTCACACTGGACTGGGCCCTCAGGATTGCATTGTACCAGCTCTGCCTGTGTCCTGGGCCCAGAGACCCTGGGAGGAGATGCTTGGTGAGAAAGCTCCTGTGTCCTGGCTCTGTTCTGTCTGGGAGTGCTGATCTTTGCCCTGACAACATGGTGTGTCCCCAGTGCCTGCAGCACTGCTAGGCCTGGCTGCTCAGTCCTGTCCTTGTGCCTCCTCCCTTGGCTTCTCACTTCTCTCCTCACTGGGGCTCTCTTTTGGGTTGTAGGGTGCAACAGGTCACCTCCTTTTCCAGAGTCAATCACCTCACCCTGATTTCTGTGCTTTTATGTCAGCAGGAGACTCAGAGTCAGTCCTGGAACTTGTTTTTCTGATTTTTGTGTGCTGCTTAAACCGCTGCAAAGAAAGGCAGAGATCTCATCGGACCAGCTCTGCCTCTGGGTGCAGTTTGGCCATCCAGCAGGACGTGAACTCACAGCTGTCTTGCTTGTGCCCTGCTGACTTCCCACAAGCTGTTTCAGGGCAAACAGCAGAGCGTGAACCAGAAGGGATAAATCCTGAGTTAATAACGGGATGTACAGTGCTGATTTCTGTACGCTGTGCCTCCTGTCACAGCCTTATTGTCACATGAAATGCAGCAGTGGTGCAGCTCTCCATCAACCTGGGCAGTAATGGAAACTGCTGGGAATATTGAAATGATCCCAGCAAGGAGGGAGAGGCTTCCCTTGCTGCTGTGCCAGAACATCAAGGACTCCGAGATTCTGAATTTGCAAAGGAAGGGACAACAGTCAGGGACACCAAGGAGAGCAGAAGAGTGGTGAGAACTTTGCTTTTCCCAGTGTTGTATTTGGGGGATTTCTGTGTGAATTCCCATCAGGATTTCCCGGGGACGACTTTCTCCCTGCTTTGGGTACGAGTGAGCACAGTGACACTGCCCAAAGCAGCACCAGTGTGTGCAATGCCAGGGACAGCACACTTAACTGCATTTCTCCTCAGGATGTGAAGACCTTTCCAAATCTTCCCTGCAATCATCTGCAATAAAGTCTATTTCTTACCGCTTGGAGCTGCACTCAGTCCATGAGATACATTATCTCAAACTGCAAAGAGATGGTGACCCCTCACCCTGCCAAAGTGAATGGAGTCATGCTGTCTGTGTAACTGTTCCTATTCCTTCCTTTCCTCCTCGGGGAAGTGCTGAGGAGGAATCCTCATTCCCTGCCTTGATGATACCTTTCATCTGTCTTTGAATTACCAAAAGCCGTGGTTTCTGCAGAGATGGCAATGAGGAGAAAGGGCCCTTTACCCATGTGGAAATGCTGCTGCCTTCGCACACGATTGGTACCTGCCCCCGCAGGTAATAAATCTTGCACGGCTGGGGAAGTTCCATTTCCTGCTGTGTTCCACCGCACAGCGCAGCAGGCGCCGGGAGAAGCGAGGCAGCATTTCGGGTGTCACAGCAGCGGGATGAAGGATGGCACTGTGGCAGGGAATTGTCCCTGCGGCACCCCCACCAGCGTGGCTGCTCACTTACCGTCATGGTGCCGTCGCGCAGCCCCGACTCGGGCTTGGGCGGCGCCTGCAGCCTCTCCATCGACCACCTGTCCACCACGGACGACACCTGCGGGTTCTCGATGTTGAGCAGCCGGAAGCCCGTCATGTTCACTCCGCTGTACCTGTAGGGCTCCAGGTCCAGGGCAAACAGGTCCTAAAGCACCAGCAAGAACACAAACCAAGCCGTGTTGAGAGGGAATCGTGGGGCTTTTCCCCTGTGCCCACCCCGGCTCCCATTTCAAACCTGACTGAGCCAAAGCCATGTGAGATGGGTGACAGACCACACATCTGCTTTTGGGAGCAAAAAGATCAGTTCCTCACAGCAGAACTGCTTTGCAAGCAACCTGCACACTTTAATTTACAGCAGTGCTGCAGCTCTGACAGGCCGACGTGAGGAATTAGCTGGCCGGTGTCGAGCTTCTCTCTAAGCTCAGGGGAGGAAAATTCCGAGAGACACGGCGAGCTCTGTGCTTTGGCTGCTTATGAATCCCATTTTCCCTGCCGTGCCTCCCCAGGCAGCTCTGCCAGGCTGTGGGATGGATATGTCAGTGCAT
The DNA here is from genome assembly GCF_015227805.2 of Hirundo rustica. Lineage (NCBI taxonomy): Eukaryota > Metazoa > Chordata > Aves > Passeriformes > Hirundinidae > Hirundo > Hirundo rustica. The sequence continues at coordinate 548,970 of NC_053451.1, forward strand.
GGGAGCTCCATGTGCTCCAGAGCCTGGCTTTTATAGGGCAGGAAAAGGATATTATACACTTTCCTGGGTGCTTTTATCCCTTTGTGATTTTGTGTTTTTATAGGTAAATGGAACAATTAAACAGTGATGAACCAGCAGTGCACACAGTGCAAAGCTGTTCGCTCTTTGCTTTGTTTCACTCTGGTCCATCTGTACTGATGATTTCCTGTTAATCAGCACACTGCAATTAATTTTCACTGCACTAAAGTTTTAGCCAGCCCCAGAAATGGGGTCAAATAGCCTTCTTAAGAAATTGTGGGTCCTGATATTCCTAAGGAGTATTAGTACCCATTCTCCAAGGATTTTCTTGACCAATGGCAACAAAGATCTCCTAGAAAAAGGGGGAAATATAGCTGTCTTTTCTGAAACAGAGGAAATCCCCGCCCCAGATGTTTATAGTGTTCCTTACCAGTGTTGTGAAAAAGTAGTGGTAGTATTCTGTCATCATTCCCATGGAGAGAATCTGTGAAAGAGATGAGAAGGTGAAGGTACTTTACTCTGAAAGCTCCCGGTGTGCTGCAGTGCCTTTGAAAAGCAAGGGTTAAACACATCACAAGTCATGAGAGCTTGATTGCAATAAGCCCTACATTTTTCTTTAGGAGCCAGAAATATCCTGTTGTATTTAAATGGTGTGTTTGTCACCTCTGCTCAGGAAAGAGATTAAAGATTGCAAAATTTCCAGGACAAGAAAAATTACTAGAGATAACGAGATGCTGATTTTTAAAATCCTTTAATCTGCAGTCTGGAAGCATTAAAAAGGAATTTATTACCAGACAATGCAGTTTGTAGGGAGAAGTGCTTAGGGGCAAGTTTTTGTATTCTGCTGCCAGTGAGAACAGGACACTGGTGAGGGCTCAGGAATAAAGGAGGAAAAGAGAAAGGAGGAAGTTTCTCTAATTGCCTTTTGTGCCACTGGGGAATGTGGGTCAGCAGGAGGGTGCCAAAATAGCTGGGATGGAAGAAACCTTGGGCTGGATTGACCTTCTGGAGGTCTAAAGGGGCACTGAAGGCTACCTTGGGCAGAGGAGGAAGGGGTTTTCCTTCCCAGCCCTTGTGCTGCAGGGCAGTTCCTGAAGGATGTGCTTTAATCCCTCAGCCCTCCTCAAAATCAGTGGGAATGTTTACAAAATCAGTGCGAACGTTTAGAAAATCAGTGGCAGGGGGAAATAGTGGGATTTGGCTGGCCAAAATTCCCTTTTCTGGCAGAAGCCTCTGGACATCAGTTGAGTGATTGTCTATGGCAATTCCTCACATAAACAAAACAAAACAAACAAACCCCCAAAAAAACACCAAAAAAAAAAAAAAAAAGAAAGAAAAAGAAAGAAAAAGAAAGAGAGAAAGAATCCCCTGAACTTTCTGAGCTGCAGCAGATAGTAAAACCAGCTCAGTGTTAATCGCAAACAAGTGATCCGTTTCCAGACACTAAAAGTCAAGCCAGAAGGCAACTATTTCATTGAAATGCTCCACTGGATTTACACATCAAAATGGCCTCTTTTACTTCTGATTTTATTAATCCTCTTCTGTTTCTTGAAGCTCTTTTATTACCTGTAGAATAAGCTGGAGGCTGCTGTTCCTTCCCTGTTTATGCACGGATAACAATACAGGGCTGCATCCCCAGGAACTTTTGTGTGCTGTGTTTCCCAGCTGACCTGGCTGGACTCTGTCCCCCTCCCTGGAGCCATTGGATTTCTGTGGCTTTGCAAAGGACTTGCCAAATTGATGGGATTTTTATGATGCAGATCTCCCCTGAGCTGAAGCTCCTGTGGGGTTTAACAAATGTGGTCTGAGCCCAGGAGATGCCTTTGGTCCATTGCAGGATGGTCGCAGTCAGTCCATGGCGCGCTTTAGGGTGGAAGCAAGTTCTCATCAGTTTACACAGGGGATCCAAATGCCCAGACTGAAGTGACTGATTCCTGAGGCAGGAGAGCTGAAAGGCCACTGGACCTCTGGGAGCAGAGAATACAAACTTCTGCATGGACAGTGCTACCCCACAGAACGCCCCAAAATGCAACTTCACACGAGGCAGCAGACACATTTACTGCAGCTATTACCAGGTGTAGCCTGGGTGTTTTGAAAGCATCTCCCAGCTTTTGCTGCTGCAGCTGCAGTGCCAAAGGTAAGCGGGGAGCTGAGCCAGAGCAGCTCTCCTGTCAGATGGGAGGAGAGCACCTGGCAAGAGTGTTTGCCTGCTGGACACGCTCTGGATGGGAGCTTTTAGGAGAGTATTGATCGCCAGGCAGTGCCCTGTGAACAGAGCTGGCAGGACGCACACAGAGCTGTGAATCATCACGATTGCAGATGTCATGCTACGGGTTTGTTCTTCAAAGCAAAACCACCCCAAAACCAGGCACGAGAAATGGCCAAACAAACCAAAAAAACCTCAAACCCCACAACAAACAGAAACAAAGCTCCTGGAGAGAACAGCCTCAACTGGTTGTCCTCCCCTCTCTCAGTCATTAAGGATGATAATTAGCTAACAGCTATTTAGCACTTTGACATGCCTGTGACATGTGCATTAGAGACTAAATAGGGGCTTTTAATTCGAGGATCAAACAGACTTTGCAATAATAAGCTATGTTTAAGGGTAATATGACTGCTAAGCAAAATTCGCACTGAGGGACGATTTAATGCTCAGATGCAGGAAAACAGGAGATGGAATCAAGTCAAAGCAAAAGCAAGAGGAATGCTGAGAATCATGTTGAACATCCCAAAGCATCACTAACTCCCAAGCCTTAATTCCCTGGATGCTCCTGTCAGTGGAAACAGGAGTGTCCAGGGCTCTTGTGCTGAGTGTTTGCAGCACAGCAGACATAGGAAAGCAGCTCCCAGCAGCTCCCAGAGGCAGGACAACAAGAGCTTGCTTGGACCAAGGATGGATTTCAGGCTGGCACACCCCTGAAGCACCTGGCAAGGCTTCCCACAGAGCAGGTGACCCGAAAGTGAGAGGCAGCCCAGGAGAGAGGGGAGAAGGCAACAGGCTCTGTGTGCCTGCCCACAGGAAACTGGGATGAGCTTTCGTTGCACATTCTATTTAAATAACTTTGCATGTAATTATGTAAATAATTATGCACCTGATACAAATGTCCTATTTAAATAATAATAGCTTTTGTTTGCAGTGGAACTCCGATGAATGTAAACTAGGGAAATCAGCCTCAAATGTTTTCCTTGTACATCTCCTGCCCAGCCTTCTCTGTACAACATTTGTTCTTCGGCCAAACTCAGATATGGTTGGACAATGGGAGATAAAGACACTTCCATCTCTAATTATCCATTCCAGATCAGAAGCCTGGGCCTTGTCCTTTGCAGCTGTGCACTTTCAGCTGTGGGTCATGAACAACGAAGTGAATCCAAAAATGTATCTGTGGTCAAATGATGTATGGCGAGCTGACAGAGATGGGATAAAAATACTCTCTCTTATGCCTGAAAATCTCTTTTGGGTGCCCTGTTCCTGGCTTGAATCACATCCCAGCTCTAGCTTGCATTTGTTCAACGTGTAAAAAACTCCCTGCCTCATTTAGATCCATTGTCAGTCCACCTTCGAGGCGGGCTGGAACTGGAATGATGGGCAAGTGCATTAGTGGGAACTGCACCAAATCCTAGGACTGCTTTCACTCTGCATTTCCCTCACTCGAGCTAGTATTTAATTTCACAACCATTAAATGCATTTCATTTTCCAATTAATTAGCCCTGCTGTTCTCTAAGGCCAATCCATCCCTTCTTCTCAGCCACACGGGGGCACCTGGGGGATCTGCCACTGCTATTTCTCCCCTGGAAGTGGGAAGAGAGCAAATCCTGCCTTTCCTTTGCAGGGAGTGGGCTCCAGCCTACCTGCCAGGTTCCTCGAAGGAGCACAGTCAGGAGCTGAAGTTTTCTATTCTCACGTCTATTACTGTACCAGGAATGTACTCCATGGTGACATCTGGTTTTTCAGCCTTCTAGAGGAGCTGAATTAATGATCCTTTTCGTTGTCTGTCACATCGTCTCTACAGGATGCTCTGTGAGAGCCTCAAACCTGATTAAATATACAGCACACTTCCTCCAATGTATTTTGGGGGTGTGAAGAAAGGAGCAGGTAATTTAAGGTTAGCAGGGACCAACTTCTGAGAGATGAGTTTACCTAGCAGTAAAATCTGCATTCACTCCCGGTGTGTTAGCACAAACTGGGGGTTGGGCACAACTCGACCTCTCCAGCCGAGTTCCTCGTGCAAAAGGCAATGTCTGACTGAATAGCGTGCAGGATAAATTGCAGGATTTGAGCATAAAACAGATGGCAATTTGCAAGAGCCAGATTTAATTTACTCGGGGAGCGCTTGTCTAATGCAGACAGGGCATCAACCCTCTGTCCACCAAATATTCCAGGTGAATGCCATAAGCACAAAGGAGGTCAGGCCTCGTGGTCGGGGACTGAGGAAATCCAGGCTCTCTGGGCAGGTCTGAGAGCAGGGGGAATGTGGGAGATCAGGGAACAGCTTGTTCAGCTGTGTGCAGGCTCTGCACTTTGGTTGAATTAGGTTATTGATTCACCTCTTCTTGTTGTGCACACAAGGAAGCGTGGCTTGATGGGGTTTTAGTGGGAGCCATAAATATCAGAAATTAGAGAAGAAATCTGTCTTTTGTGGTGCTTTGTAAAGCAGAGACTGGAGGAAGCGAGTGAAGAGGTCCCTGGTGCACGCGCTGCCAGCACAGCTCCAGCAGAGTTCTGGGCGAATCCTTCTGCTCCCAGAGGAGCTTTTGGGCATCTCTCTCCTTGGGTAACAAGCAGTGCCATGGCTGGTGCCCCTCCCTGCTCCATGGGCTACTAAACACCTACTACATTACCTAAATACAGTGAACAGGCAAGAAAGAGTTCCCTTGGGGACAGCTTTAGGTGACCCTGAGTCCTGCTCCTGCTGGAAATCTTAACAACATCTTTTTTTCCTGTGACATCTACTGGATTGCTTGCAAAGTCAAAAATATTCTCCACTGATATCACAGAGTTTCACTGAAATGATTTCTCCAGTGTTTGATATCTTTCTTCCATCCAGGATAAAATGACAGAGGGGTTTGTGAGGGCAGGGATGGGGAGGTGAACCAGGGCTCTTCCGGTAAGCTGCAATCAGGGGAGTCCCACAGGAATTCTGAGCCTCCGCGCCTGCACATCTCACAGCTGCCTGTGGCAGGGAGGAACTCAACCCATGAGTTATGGCTGCCAGCATCTACACTCAGCCACAGAACTAGCTCACAGAAAAGCCATTTTCCCTTTCTTTCTAGCCTGTATTTATGTTGTTTCCCCTCCCACAGGGCCAACCCACAGGTGTACCTCTCAATTTTCCTGTTTTCTCCCACACTGTCATTCCCCCTCCTTCCCCCAGTTCTTCAGGCGCTGGAGAGCATGATCTGTATCTGCAGCCTGTCACTTGTCTGGCTGATCCATATCCCACACAAACTTTTCTGCTGCTTTGCCCAGCTTTAGCGCATCTTTCAGCACTCTCTCCTCTTCTTTTGACACCCAGGTTTTGTTTTGGGGGATTTTTCCATATTCAGCCTGGCATACTGGAAGCTTTGTGCCTCCTGCAAAGTGCCAGACATCTGTACCTTCATCTTGCCGGTCCTTCAAAATCTCTGTTGGCAACTTAGCTCTTCCCCCACAGATCTCCTTTTGGAGCAGCCAGAAGTGCAGAGAGCAGAGTGGGGAGACAGCCCACTCCCCCTGCCCAAACAGTGCTGCTAGAGCGCCCTTCCCACCCCTGCACCTCAAATCATTCACACCGGGAAAATCCTACATCTAGTGCAGGACAGCATTCCCAAGAACAGGGAATTTCACCCCACAAGCTCACAGGAATTGTGTGCTGCAGCTGATCTAGGATTCTGCAAGCCGTAAGTTTCTCCAGCCTGGAGAGGAAGATTCTGGGCTCCACACACATAGTACCTTTCCTTACCAACTTTGGCACAAAAAGCTGCTCTGCAGAACTTCAGTAAAACGTTCTGGGATGGGAACAGAAAGGGACCTTTATGGACATTTGTTCAGTGGAAGCTCTCTGGTGCTCGGCTGGGAGCAGAGTATCCCATCAGACTGACTGGCAGGAGAAACAATAACTCATCCCTGCATGTGCAGCAAAGAAGGGAACTGCCCTCAAAATGTATGGAGCTATTTCCTGCAGGTCAACACACCGTGCTTTAGACTTTGATTGTCCAGGAATGTACAGCAAGTGACACCAGCAAATTCTAATTCCCACCACTCCCAGTGTGACCACATTAATGTCATCAGGCTGTGTTTGTCCTTGCCTGCTGTGGCTGCCCAAATTTCACACTTAGGCTGGGACAGCCCTCGCACAACAACCTCTCTTGTTTTAGAGGATAGTTTTTTCTTTCTGATTCTGCCTTTTTTGTTTGTTTGTTTGTTTGTTTGTTTGTTTTAATGGGAAAGAAATAAAAACTCTGGTGATTAAACCAGGAGAAGCTGAAACACATGAAGTGATGTCCCTAGTCAGGCAGGACCTGGAACGTCAGACAGAAAAGCCCATTTGCTCCTGTGGGATGCACATGGGGCTCTCTGTGGATGTCAGTGGCTCTGTGCAGCCCTGGGCTGCTGCACCTTCTGTTGTGACTTCTGTCCCTGCATCACAAGTCCCAGGCCCAGGCTGAGGAGTGTCTTTGGTTGCAGTGCTCCCAGAAGTGAATCAATGAGGCTGACAGATTTCAGGGTACAAGGCTCATGTGGAGCTCTGCCTCCCCTCCCTGTCCCCCGTACCTGCTTGAGGATTTCTGCCGCCGTCTCGTGCGAGCAATCGAATATCACATAGAACTCCTTGCCCTTCTTCATTTCCTTCAGCAGAGGCCGGGCATCCTTGTTCCCAGAGGGCAGCTGGCGGATTTTGATTTTAATGTTGTATCTGGAAGGGGCTTTGATGAGTTCCTGCAGGCGAATTAGACCTGAAAAATGACAGGCAATCACCATCCTGTGCCACGAGGATTTATTGCTGGTTAAACATGGTCTCTCACACTCCACACTCCCTAAGGATAATTGCTAGTTCCATATTTGCCAGCTTCCTAGCTAATATTATTAAAGCTTTTCATTCCCGTGTTTATACTAGACTTCGACATCTAAATATTTTGAAAGGTGTTTTTAACTGGTTGACTACAGGACACGTTTGCATTGATGTGATACAATATAAACATACAATATGTTTAAACTGAGACATAAAAAGCAACTAAGGCTTCTTCCTGTGCAGCTCATTATTATTCCAATACCAAACAGCGAGAAGATAAAACTGAGGAAACCTCCTCCTAACTTTCCTGCCTGATGTCAGTCGGCAGCTGTGAGATCTTATAGAATCTTTCAAGATGCAGCTCCCCATCCCCAAACACAGGTGATTTCTCCGTCTCGGTGTTCAGCTGGCACAGCTTCACAAGCCTTAGCTGAAGTCAGTGGAGCTCAGCCAGAGCCTGGTCCAAGTGTTTAAACACAGTGCAGTTCCACTGGCTAATTCAGCACTCCTGTGTAATTTTGCACTGCCTCCAAAACCGGAAGATAGTTAAAAGCTCTTTGAGGTGTGTGATTACAGCCTCTCATTATCCATGAATGCAATTCATCCACAAAAAATTCCTGATCTCCTGCTGAGGGGAAGTAAAAAGCTGCCTTAAAAATATGCACAGAGAGGGAAAGAACAAGGGCAAGGAGTGCTTCTTGAACAAAAATCAAACAAATGATTAAAATGAAGGAACTCCTGCCTCTCCTGCTGGGAGTGGGGATAATATTTGTGGGGGATGTGGACGCCCCTGGTTGAGTGGCACATCCAAGGCAAGACAAAGCTCCCTCTTCCCTCCGAGGTTCTCGGGGCTTGCTGTCTCGAGGGCTGTTGGCTTTCACTTGAGTACTGGCAGCATGCTTGGGGAAAAGCTGCTCTCCCCCCGCCCCAGGGCCGGGCCTGTTCCTCGCAGGTTTTCGAGTACCCACAACCAGCAGAGAACACGAAACATTACGAGCACTCAGCTGGAAATGCTGCACAGCCCGGGAGCTGGGCCTGGCCAGGAGCCAGCCGACAAACAGGAACCCACTGGAGCTGACTGTGATGGGAATGGGCTCCCAGCACTCACTGACAGAGGGGTTGGTGTCACCCGGCTGGGAAAGTGCAGCCTCAGGGCTCACTCCTGGCTGCAGTGCCCTGGGATGGCAGAGATGAGATCTGGGAGGAGGGAAGCCTTCATCTCATCCATACCTCGCACTGAGAACTGGTGTTTGTCTTCCCGGCAACAAAAAGTACTTGAGTGCAAGTGTGGTGAAAAACAAAAATAATAAAGGATTTGCCAACCCACCTCCCTATCCTTTTCGGGGGAAGAAATTACTGTGTGCCTTAAAACATCTCCTTTGGCCACATCAGTCTGGGACCTTGCACTTCCCAACAATTCCTGCTGCCACATGAAGTGGAGATGGAGCCCAGGGGTGGTGTCCTGGAGAAACCAAAGCAGCAGTGGAAAGAGTTGCAGCTGTTTTTCTGGAGGATGTGGCAAAAGCCTGACCCCCTGAGCCCATCCAGTGCCACCCCCTGCCCTGGGCAGGGACATCTCCCATGAGAGCAGGGTGCTCCGGGCCACATCCAACCTGGCCAAGACATTTTTATTTCTTGTGGTGAATCTATGTCAAACATTAGGGATGAGAAATACAAGAGCTTAAGTTAACTGGCATCACTCTCACCCCAAATCCAAGAACTATTTATACTGATCAAAGCTGACATGTTTACTTTCCTGACTCTGAGTTAATACGATGATTGATGATTACTTTACTTTGTAAATACCTCTGCAAATGAAATCTCTTTAATATCAGGCTTCTTTGTAGCTGAGCAGGTGCACAGCACTTGGTGTTTTGGAATGCCAAATTGGTTATGGGGTGGGCTGGAAAAGACCTCTCCTTGTTTCTACTCTGTCTAGAAGATTTAGCTAGGAGCTACTGGAGAGTGTCCAGAGGGGGTACAGACAGGATGAGGGCTCTGGAACATCTCTCTTGTGAGGAGAGGCCATGGGACCTGGGACTGGTCAGTGTGGGGAGGGGAAGGCTGAGAGGGGATCCATCAAATCACACAAATATCCCATCAACCCCCACAAACATCCCATCAATCCACAAAAATTTCCCCAAGAGCTGTCAGAGGATGGTGCCAGGCTCTGCCAGTAACAGGATGAGGAGCTGTCAGTGATGGCCATGAACAGAAACAACAATTTCCACCTCACTCCGAGGAAGAGCTGCTGTCCATGGAGGGGGCAGAGCCCTGGAACAACTGCCTAGAGAGGGCCTGAATTTTCCCTCTCTGGGACATTCCAAAATCCCAAATTCTTGTGTCACCTGCTCCAGGTGACCCTGCCTTGGTGAGGGGGTTGGACTGGGTGATCTCTGGATTCTGAGATCCTGGGATCGGTTTGAAGCTGCGTTATGGGTTCCACAGCCAGCAAAATGTGAGCGACTATTCAAACCCCAGGGGCTCTTTCCCGAGGTCTGGTGAAGTGAGCAGCTTTCCAAAAGCCATGGCAGCAGCAGGACAGGGGTTTTTCTCCTGTAACCCGAGGGCCTGGCAGAGCGAGCTGCCCCAGGGTGTGCTGGCCTCTGCAGCCCAGCAGCACTCACCCGTGCTGTCCTCGTACACCACGGTGACGATCTTCCAGTTGTAGTAGAGCACGAGGTCCAGGACGGCCCTGCTGATGGCGGCGTAGTCGGGGTACAGGTTGATGTAGAAGGCGTCCCTGTTGTCCACGCTGGGGTGCTTCCAGCGCGTCTGGATGTGCGGCACCTCCAGGGCGTTGCAGATGGACTGCACGGCGCTGACCGATGAGCTGTGCGCCGGCCCGAACAGCGCTGCCACGCCCAGGGCCAGCTGGTCGCAGGCTGGGGACAGCAGGGGACGGCACACTCTTAGTGGGCAAAAGCAAGGAACCTGGGGGATGCTCGCAGGGAGCTTTCATCCTCCGGCCATCCCCGTCACTCGAGAGTGGGAACAGAGCGCGGCGCTGCTCCCAGACCCACTGAGAGATGTGCCAGTGGTTCCTGAGGTGTTCAGGGTGATTTACAGCTGAGGGAGCTGGAAAGGGGCACACCTGGAGAAAAGGAGGCTCAGGGGGGACCTTGGGGCTCTGCACAACTCCCTGACAGGAGGGAACAGCCTGGGGGAACAGGGACATGGGGAGAGGGAACGGCCTCAGGCTGTGCCAGGGGAGGTTTGAATTGCATGGCACAAGCATTTCCCCGTGGAAGGGGTTGTTAAGCATGGAGGTGTCCAAGGAATTCCTGGAGGTGGCACTCAGTGCTCTGGGCTCGGGACAAGGTGGGCATTGGGCACAGCCTGGACTCGATGGGCCCAGGGGTCTTTTCCAACCTCAGCGATTCTGGTTTGATTGTGGTTCTGAAAATGGCTTTACTGATCAGCTGTATGTCCTTGACCTTGCTTGCTGCAAATAAAACCTTCTCTGCTCGTTGCCTTGCAGATCACATGGATTCCTGAGCTGCCTTTCTCAGAACAACTTTGTCCTGGAGGAACCAGGAGCTCTCTGGCTGCCAAAGGAATGGCACAGGAAGGAAGTTCCACAGCAGAGTGTGAGGTAATACATCCCTGGAGCCACAGCAGGCTCTCCATGGATCCCCCTGGGACTGGCACCTTCCCACCTGTGGGAGCTCTTTGATTTCAGGCTGCTGCAGGGACACAAGCAGCAAAGGGCACCACGATTCACTGCTCCCCATAATCTGTGTTTACAAAGCGGGTAGGAATGCCTAAAGCCCTTGGTAGCAGCACAGAGAAATAAAGAACCCACACACTCTGACATTTTATACTGCTCCAAATCAGCCAAATACATCAACAAAGGTTTCCTTCTCCTTGTGCCCATATCTCAGCCTGAAGAGCCCTGCCTGGAGCTGTCTTTGCATTTCTCTTTCTCTCCCATGTCCTTGCAGGCTGGCAGACAGGAGATGAAGTGATACCAGGTCTTTCTGTCCGTTGGTAAAATTTACTGCCAATGTTTTTAACGAGGCTCCTGACTGGGACAAAACCAAGGGCTGCTCTGTTTGTGAGGGTGGGGAGTTTAGAAATGACTCTGAGTGAGTGAAACATTAAATACACCAACTTGACTATGAGCTGAGATTCTTTAAGTTCGTAGTTAGCTCTCTGACTGTAATAGAATATGACAGAAAATCAATGATTTTCTGTTTCCATTCCACAAATGAGTGTTTCACAGACAACATGAAGTGCACAGGCTTTCCAGGTTTAATTCAAAAGCCTTTCTAAAGGAACACGGGTTTTAATACGCAAATTCCATAAAAAACTTCAATAATTCATGATGAGAAGAAATTACTGCTGTCTGTGTGAGTTTCTTGCATATAGATTGACAACTTCCTACATATTAAATGGAGATGGCACTTTCGCAACAGGCACAGAAGAGATTCTCCCTTTACAGGGAATCTGAACTGCTGTATCAGCCGGGTTATACGGATTATAAATCCCCCACGCTTGAGATTCTATAGCATAGAGCTCCAGCATGTACCTGATAGCTGAAAAAGAATGCAAGAAATGCCATTTAAAGCTCTTTTTGGTGTTCTTTGAAATCATTTTCCTTTTCTGCACTCTTACTAAGAAACTGAAGTAGCACAAGGGAGATTTGGTAGATATTTGAAAGGTGACAGCTCACCAGCTTGGTTTCTGAAGAGAGGCATGTTTATTTTCCAGCCTTCTAGCAAATCTAGTTCCAGGAACTAGACTGCTCTTTATAACATTTTATCAAACTTTGAGCTTGCTTACTAGAGGCCAAGGAACACATGGAGCTTAAGGAAAGTTGTCACTCATTACCCCTCTCTGTTTTGGCCTGCAAGTCAACTAGATGGGAGTAAATTGGGCCATAATTTTCCTTTTCAGGAAAAAAAGGTGAAAAAATTCCAAACTTGACCACTCCAATTCTTATAGTTGTTTATAAGACAGGAACTTATTTCTGTCTCCAGGGCACTGAGCATTAATATTCCAGGCTAGGGGTGCTGCTGGCCTCTGGTCTTTGAAATGCAGAAGAAATAATTTACAAGTAATGGGTATCTGTGCTAATTACGGGTTGTGACATCCCACTGTGCTTCCTGTGAGTCTGTGATCATTTTTCTGCAGAATTCCAGGTGGCAAATCTATGTTTTGGAAAGAAAAATGGCTTGGACTCGCCTCCTGCCATCTGGGGCTCTTAGCATGCAGACAGGACGTGGGGTTTTTTTCAGAAAGCACAGGACAGGTCCAAGCCCAGCTTGATCCTTAGTTCAAACACCTTTGAAAGATTAATTTTATGTTCCTGTTGGTACACATGATACAGGCAGAGCAGAAGAGGAGATCAGACTGGGGAAAGGTATAAAATCCAAACCATGTATGTAACTGGCACAATAATTGAGATAATTACCTCTCCTCGAGGCTTCAAAACTATCGAAAAGGTTAATCCTCTGGATGTCATAGGTTAATGTGGTATTAGGCATCAGTGTTCTGTTTCTATTAATGTTGCTGACAGCAAACTTGAATGCCAATTCTTCAATATTAACAGGTTCATTTTCCACAGTTTCGAATATCCCTCCTGTTGGAACAGAGAGAAATGAGAAGGATTATTCACCTCTTAATTGCCATATAGAAAGAGGGAAAAATAAATTATGAGCCATAATTTCTGTGTGTCCATCAATGTAAACCCGATGGCTGCTCAAAGCACTACAGCAAAAGCACAGTGATCCTGGGTTCTTATCTGCTGTGGCATTGGTGTTAACTCAGTATTGTGAACTTTGCTCCACAAACATCTGGGGAACACGATGCATGTTTATTGTCCAGCCTTTTCACAGGGACATTTTAAATGCTTGTGGAAATGTCTATCCAGCTCCTTTCTAATGAAAGTAGGGGTGGACATGGGTCTTGTTCTCCCTGCTCCAGTTTAATCTACATTTGGAGATGAAACTTGAACTTTGTGGATGTTCTCTGAAGCATTTCTGCACATCCTGGCAGTCCAAGTTCCACTGAGGAGCTTGAGAGCGGAGAGTCTCCCCTAGAGCTCTGTGTTTCCTCTGCTTTTTCATACACCTCAGGAAGCGTGGTTGCTAATTCCTCAGTTTGGTCAGGGACAGGGGAATATTTCTGCCTTTTCCAAGGAAAAGGAGCTGAACCTGTGGCCAAGTTTTCCAAAAGGAAACTGAGCAAATTTTCCAAAAGAGGACTGTAAATAACCCAGATTCTGGAAGTGTAATGATCTTCCCTGGAGTGTATCCTGGGATGGGAAGGTGTCTCAAGGCCACAGCCTGTCCCAGCAGACTGGGATGTCCTCTCCTTCCAGACTCTAGGGACCTTATTATGCCAACAGCACATTCCCACTGTCCAGGGGCAGTGGCATTTGAGGAATGAAGAGCAAACACAGGCAATTTAAAAAAAAAATAGCTCCTCTAAATAGAAATCTCCAGCTTCAGTGCTTGATTTTGCAAGTATGATTTACTCATTAGTGCAAGTCACTAGAGGATACTTTGGATTTCTCACTCACATATTTCCCCATTTCCCCCTGCTCAATTTGAGGCCCCTCTCTTTGTAAGTTCTGGCCACCCGAATGCATTCAGCTCATGAGCTGCCATATCCTGCAATTCTGATGTCACCCACAGAGGAATAATGCAGTCGTTATTCCTTTATTGATGACTCCATTATTGATGACTGACAGCCAAGCTGACCATCAGAAATGGGAACACACTAGAGTCAAAACCTGGTTTGAATTTTCACCCAGCAATGAAGAACCTGGAGGCCACCAACCCCAGCCTGGTAATGTTATCCCTGGCTCCTCTGGAATAAACAGCATTATTTTATCTCCTGGACCCACACGGAGCAATGCCCTGATATGGCTTAAACAACTGCAGCAATTTTCTTGTACACTCCATGGATTTCTCATGTACAGTGTGCAGGTATCAGAACCTTGAAGAGTTCTTCCCTCTACCTCAGAAAACATCCAAATGATTACAAAAGAGTGTGGTGCACAAAAGAAAAAAAAAAAAAAAAAAAAAAAAAAAAAAAAAAAAAAAAAAAAGAAACCTAAATGCAGGATTTGGAACTAAAGCATCTAGTGGAAGGCTAAAAGCCAGCAGGATTTTCCAGAGCTGCAAACTCCAGATCACCTGAAGGGAAAAATATCTAAAGCCTGTCCTTTCAGATGCAATCCTGTAATTCCTCATCCCAACTATGATCCCAGCAAGTTCAGTGGTTAAAGTCAATCATCTTTCCCTCATTTCACCCGAGTAAGACAATACTTTTCACTCAGCTGCAATGCCAGCCTGGGCTTGGGCCAGAAAGATTCCACTGCTGAGTTTTCCTTGAATCCCTGCTGGAAGCTGCAGAGCATTGCTCCAGCAGGGAAGGAGGATGGCGAAGGTACAAGGGACAGCCTGAGGGATAACCTGGAAATAAGGGTGTCCACAATCCCTCCCCACTTCCAAGAGGATGGGTATTATGCCATTTAATCCACCTCAGAAATTATTACTGTGCATTCCATCACTTTCTGCTTGCTTTTTTAAACAATTAATTAAACCACCCTTGAGGCAACCTTCACACCTGGATGTACACAAGCACTTCCTCATTCTACGGCCAGAACTATCTCCATCCCTCTAATCAACTGCCTATTAAATGAAGATTAATTTTAATTAATGATGTATAACCAGGAACTATTTATACTTCATTAGCAGAATTCCGCAGGATTTTTCCTTCTGGAAAAGAGCGAAAGCTCAGTGGCAGCAGGAAAGCAGGGAGAGAAAGGAGGAGGGATGGGAAGAAGGTGAGTTCTGTGTGGATGTGTTTTTGAGCCAGCAGATCCAAACTCTGCACTATCAGTTGGAACAGGAACGCACCCACAGGATCTCTGACTGCAGGCTTTATTTGCTGGGGAGATCCCCTGGATAAAATATGGAATCCTGGGATGGTCTGGGTTGGAGGGGGCCTTAGAGCTCACCCAGCCCCATGCCCAGCCATGGACAGAGCCCATGAGGGAGTTTATGGAGGCAATAATTCCTTACTGTCACTGGGCTAGGGGGGTGTTGCATTTAGAAGGCTTGGACTGTACCTATCTGAGCTTGATTCTTCTGTTCAGGCCTATTCAACTGCTAAAAAAGAGTTGAATCACTCGATAAATCTGCATCACAAACAAGCTGTGCTGTAGCATTTTCGTCCATACATCGCTAAAGAAACCCAGCAATTCCATAAATAGTCTCTTCTCCTGCTGATGACTGACAGCCAAGCTCAGAATTTATTGTAAGGTCCAGGTTAAAAGAAAAATAGCGGAGTAAGTGACAAGTTTGATGAAGAACCAGTTTGTCAGATGATTCATTTAAATAAAGAAATTACTGTACAACATTTTAAAAACAAATTAACCACAGCATTATACAAAGGAAGGAAGGAAGGAAGGAAGGAAGGAAGGAAGGAAGGAAGGAAGGAAGGAAGGAAGGAAGGAAGGAAGGAAGGAAGGAAGGAAGGAAGGAAGGAAGGAAGGAAGGAAGGAAGGAAGGAAGGAAGGAAGGAAGGAAGGAAGGAAGGAAGAAGAAATCAATGTTAACTCAGGACATAAATGATGTTCCAGGAATGGAGCTGTTATTGCTGAGTGTGAAAACAAGCACTGGCTTTCATTTTGGGTAGCACTTAGGTGGGAAAAATTGTAAAATTTGGAGTCCTCCCTTTCAATTCCCTCCTCCCTCAGTCAGTGAATCTTCCATAGCAAACCAAAGGCTGCTGCGTCCTGGTCCATGGCAGACCCCACTTTCACTTACAGCACATCATTTGTAACATGATCTCTTCAAGGGTGAGGGGAAAAACCAATATCTGCCCCTCGCTGGAATTTAGCAGTGGAAGGTTAGAGGGAACGACAGCCTGGGTACAGCTACTCTGCCAAAAGGGGCAGAGCCATGAGAGTGAGCCCTGGAGACAGACAGGGCAAAGCATCAGCTCCATTCACTCTCTGGGCACAAAAATCCCCACAGCAGGGAAAATGTCACAACTACACAGTGCACTTCAGCAGGCACACCTTGAAAAGCTCTTCCCGCTCTCCCAGGCAAACAAATATTTCCATTTCAAGGGGTCATCAGGGACTGAGGGAGTCTCAGTAAAGGTCAGGGCTGAATCCATTCCCAAGGGGCGATTTTACAGTTTGTGACTCCTTCTAGTTGAGGAGAAACCCCTGTTTCCACATGGTTGATGCCCATATTTCCTGACCTGGCTGAAATGAGGAATTTTTCCCGGCTGGGGAGGTGCTGGGACACAGGATGACACATGGAATCAGACACATGGAAGCACAGGGCCTGCTGGATGCTGCTCCATCCCAAGCTGGGAGCTCCCCAAAGCAGCCCAGTGCCAGGACAGGCAGGTGGTTTGCTGGCAGGGCTTCCAGAAACATCTGAACATCCATTTCCTGCAGGGATTCCTGCCCCGAGAAGCCTCCCTCCTTTCCACAGGGAACCTCGGGAGGTCCATGGGAATTCATTCAAACCCACCTGTCAGCCACTGAAGTGAAAGGAGAGCTAAAATCCTAATGACTGAGCTCTCTGCTCTGCTTTCCCCAAGGAGAAGCTGTTGCTGGTGCCAGGTTGATGCAGGGGATTCACAAAGCCAAATGAACACAAACACAGATGAACTTGTCTCTTTGAGAGGGATATGGATTCCATAGGGGTCTGGATCACACCACTTAGTGGGGCTGGGGCAGATTGGAGGCTCAAAAAGGAGCAGGGCAGAGCGCTGAGGAAGATCTTTTTCTCCAGATAATTCCCTCTGACAGAGTTCCACTTGGACTGAAAGCACCTGCTACCAGGAACCCCCTCCAAGGGTAGTTTTGCATCCTCGTCTCTCAGCAAAGGACAGATTCTCCTGCGCCATGTGGTGTGCAGCTGGGAGCCAGAACCTGTGCACTCACCACATGCATCTCCCAGAAAATTATCACAGAAGTTATTGCTCCCAGTTTAGCAGCATCTTCCTTTGCAAAGTTACCTCTCTGACGGTGTAAGGTTATCCAGAAACTGGCTGTTATCTCTAACTGAGACAGGACCCATAAGCTGCTCCGTTACGTGGATGTGCGTTGGAGTTTCTCGGGAAGAATGGTGCACAACCCCAGCCCTGTAACAAGCAGTAACTGCAATTTGCCTTTGCACATCCTGCAGGCTGCCGAGGGCTTGCTCTCCGAGGTTCTGCTGGAGCTGGAGCACGGGGGCCGTGTTTGGCTGGCAGAGCCCACCCTGAGCCCATCAGCATTCCGTGCACTGGCTGAGCCTGCAGCAGCCCTCGCAGTGAGGAGCTGTTATCATCCTCATTTTACACACAGCTCCCCAATCTGTTCAAAAGCTGCTTTGGAAGCGTTCCACGCATTGTGCTCTGTTCCAGCCTATCCCCACCTCTCCAAGGCCCTGGTCCTCCCTGGGCATCCCTCATCCCTGCATTCCCCAGGCTGGGTCCTGGCCAGCCCGCCCAGTTCTCCTCAGCGCGGCATCCTGCCGGGTGTCACTGCCATCGCCCTGCCTCTGTCAGCTCCGGGATCGTTTCCCCTCTGGAACTCATCACCCACCTGGGGGCTCCTGCTTTTGGGGTGCACTCAAACAAAACTCCAGGGCCCTGCCCTTGCCCTTCCTGCACTTCCCCCTCCTTGTTTTCAGCCATTAGAATCTCCAAGGAAATACAGTGAGCACAGAAAGGCAAATACCCCACTCTGGAACCCCCCCGGATTTCTGCCTCCCTCACCCCAAATAACTCTGCAGTTATTTGGTCCCTGTCCCTGCACATCGAAAGCTTCTCAAGACTGTAAGAAATTTGCAGCCAAACAGAGCAATTTTTAAAATGTAATAAATGCAGGGCTGGCTCTGGGGTTGGGGTGATGGTTTAATTCTCCTTTCTATGGCTGTGGGGAGCTGAAACCTGGGACAGGCTCAGGACCCCAACCCTGACCAAAGGAGGGGATGAGCCCCAAGTGTCAAACTCAGCAAATGGGATTTTTTTAAGAAGACCAGGCTTGTTTATAGAACACTAGGTTTGTCACTGCCTATTTGTCAAATTTGGTGTCTCCTCTGTTCCAAACTGCCTATCCAAAATCCAGCTCTGTGTTCCAGCTGTGGTTTTATTCCAGCTGCTTTTGGGAAGGTTTTGCTCCCAGCTGTAATGAGGCTGCTCAAATTTTGCTTGATTTTTTTGCTGAACTCTCAGAGAGACTCAGCCTTTTCGTGCAGCATGGGAGGTGCTGAATGCCCAGGGATGAAACTGCCCCAAATCCCACTTTGAGCTCAGCCACATGTGAGGGGCTGAAGTCATCACCCAGCACAGAGAACAGAAAAAAAGGGTTAAATAAAAATGGTAAAGTATTTCTCCATCCAGAATATCCCCTGTGAGAGCCAGGGCAGGTTTTTATAATTATTTGCACTCCAGAAAGGTGCATTCAGCCCTGATTTGATCCTTTGGAAAGCAGAGGGATAAAAATACATGTGTGTATGTATATATAGAAAAAGTTGAGCTTATTAAGGTACAAGGATCTGCCTTTTCCAATGGAATTATTTCCCTTCAGCTTGTAAGTGGAGATATTTCCCAAAGGCACCATCGGCGTGATTTGTGTTACAGAATTTCTAAGTAATGAACTTTTTCCTTTTTACTAACAGCTAAAAAATCTGGTTGACCTGATTTAGACATCTCTTGCAACACCAGGCAGGGATTAAGCATCATTTTCGAGGTGCAAGCTCTCAGCTTGATAGGAAGTTTTAAAACTGTTGCTTTTCTCCCCTATATTTTATATTTCCCTCTGCCTGCCCTATGCCATGGGCTGTGTGCTGCTCCGAACATTTCTCCCAACTCCAGCAGGGTTTGATCAAATTCCCTCACAGCTGAGCATTCATCCCACCATGCTGTAACAACTTAAATAGTCCCTCTGGAAAAGCAACTTACTTTCTGCTGTCTTTTCAAAATCTTTTGGAGCCCTGCTTCGCAGGTGTGCTTTTCCCGAGTGTCTGAGTGAGAGGATTTCCCTCTGAGACACCCAGACATCCCAACACGGTCACTGCTGATCATGTGCAGGGCTACAGCGCGCTGCTGCGAATGGAGAGGCAACAGGAAAGCAGAGAGGAAGGAAAAACCACAGGGGAGAAGAAACTGATGCTTGCATTGAGGGGTAGAGGAAGGGGAAAAGAACTTGACAGAAATCAAAAGCGGATGAGGAGAGTGGAAAGCAAGCTGGTGGGATGAGGACTGAAAGACTGATGGCACTGGGCTGCAGGCATTGTTGGAATTTCTGTTTGCTGCTTTTTTCTGAGTCCACCCCCGAAGTGTTCAGTTGCTTACAAATATAGTGAGATGTTTTGGGCAGATACAAAGCAATTGCACCTTACACTTGAGGAAACCTCAAACCAAAGGAAGCCATCGAGATCCCTAAAACAGCAGCAAGGAGAATGGAGTTCAGAGGGGGTTTTCCATGCTTTGACACAGACACCTGGTTAGATCTGTACAAAAAGCGCCCCTTGCAGTGGCTGCAAGAGGTGACACTCACAGAAAGCCCCAATAAATACAGGCTTTTCGGCACTCTGACAGCAGATGACCCTTGGAAACAGAAATACTAACTCAACAGAGTCCTGGAAAGTTACTCCAGAGAGGAGCCCTGAGGGGAGAGAAGATGACCCCACTACAGAGCAGTTGGGATTTGCATTTGCAATGGAACTGTTTCTGGATGAGCCATTTTTCTCCAGCTGTTAGCCAGGAATAGAAAGACATTTCAAAATCCAATACAATGCTTTGAAATGAGCGCTATTTAGCAAACAGCATTTTTGTGCATAAATGTCAGAGTTATATCTTTAAAAATGACACAGTCTGTCTTTTCCTGAGTGCCCATTAAGCACTATTATCTCTAAGATGCTTAGGAACATAAGATCCTTATTAAAGCTGAAGAAATCCTAGTTTATCCTGAAAAAGCATGGCCAAATCAGATCACAGTCTGTCCCAAAGTACATCCCTTCCAGCGAGGAGGTGCTGGAGGGAGGTTAAAGTTGGCAGGGGGGACATTTCAAGCTCTCAGTTTAGTCTTTGGCTGCTGTCTTTCTGAATTCCAGCTGCTCCAGTTGCCCTGAGGGCAGAGCTGCCTGTCCAGCCAGAAATGATGGACCATGGGGGAAACCTGGAAGCCCCAGAGCTACAGCAGATCCCCTATTTGGAAAGTGCTGTGCACACTTTGCACTATGAACCATGCAAAACAATCCCATCCTGATCAAGAGTTCAAACATTAAGGATCCAAAACGACAGCAGCTCCCGCTGTCACACCCTCTGCACGAGGCCAGGGGGAATTCTGGCTTTTCCTTCTGTTCCAAATGCAACAACTGCTGATGGCAGATTTCTCTGAGGCTGGAGCTGCTCCTCTCATGCTGGAGAAAAGGCTTAAAATCATTCAGCTAAACTGGAGAGGACTTTGCCTGTGATTGTCCCCATCCTTCCTTCTCCCCAGATCATGCCGAGCCTGGCATTAAGGAAAGATAAACCTGAAGTTTACAAATAAAAACTGCGAAGAGACATAAGGGATTTGATTGATTTTCATTACAGAAATAAATCCCTCCTTTAGCTTTTCTTGGCATAGAGGGAGGATATAAACCCAAATGTTACCAGGTTTCCCCCCAGAGCCATGGTTTTGATTCTCCTGAAGCTCAGACACACATTTGGTGTTTGAGGGACATGAGGAAATTTGCAGGTTTTGCTCAGGATTTTCTTCAAACCTTACAGCAGCATATTTTCCCCATGCTGCTGCATCACTATTCTGCCTCCCTTTAACTGGACTTAATGCCGTTTCGTCCCTAATTCCTCAGGTATCAGGAAGGAATGTGGAGAAAATGGGCTGCCATCTTCCAATCAGGTTGTTATTTACCTTGCAGTCTCAGCAGCAGCTGTTTTAAAGAAAACCAAGACACATTTTCAGTCCTGGGAAGTGTAATGTCTAAGGAGCTCATCTGAGATGATGCTCTCAAGGGTAGGGGGTGCAGATTTTCCAACAGATCCACTCTTATGAGTAATGTTTAATCAGCACCTGTGCTTTGAGCTGCCACATTTCCTCATAATAATGATGGTTGGCTCTTGAAAAGACACTTACTGGAGGTGCCTGCAGTTTAAAGCTTTCTTGGTAATTATCAGTCTGGAACATTTCTATTCCTCAGCCTACCGAGGGCCATTTGAGTCTGAAGAATGCCTTATTCAACGTCTACATTTGCAAATATTAAAGCACCAAGTGTAAACAAAACACTGCTGCACCTGATGACAACTGTACATCGAGTGCTAAATTACACAGCTCTGAGAGAAATATGGAATGGGAACCCAAACAACTCCGCCAACACTTTCTTCTTGTAATGCTTCCCTCAAACCGAACTTAGAGAATTCCAGGGTGGTTTGGGTGAGAAGGGACCTCAAAGCCCATCCAGTGCCACGGGCAGGGACACCTTCCAGTGTCCCAGGCTGCTCCAGCCTGGCCTTGGGCACTGCCAGGGATCCAGGGGCAGCCACAGCTGCTCTGGGCACCCTGTGCCAGGGCTGGGAGAGGCTCCTGCCCAAATCACTCACAAGAGCTGTGAAAAGGGACGTGTTCCAGCTGAGACACCTTCCTGCAGTGTAGGCAAATCTGGGGGTGCCTGGGCCAGCATTGTCCCGTCCAGATAAATCCCAGCCACGAGAGGTTCAACATCTGCACCTTGTGTGCACACAGAAACCACAAACCACGCTCAGACTGAGACAATCCTCTGCAGCAGCTTCCCTGGGAACAGCTTCATCAGGAATCATTAGTGCTAATTGGAGATGGTAGTTATTTCATTCATTCTACTAAAGGTCTTCTTCGTTGTAATTATTACACCTATGGAAAGGGAAGTTAGAGATGTACTTTGAAAAAAATGGCAGGAAAATCCTGGATAATTTTACCCAAGGGTTAAAATGGTGTTAAAAAAAATTAGTAAAAAAAATTAAAGGAAGGAAAAGACAATTACCTGAAAAACTGATACAATATCTCCAGGCCCCACAAGGTGAATATCTGAGTTAATAAATTGTTACTCATATTTTTAAAATATGAAAGTTTATGCTACTGGGCATAAATATTGTAGGGGTTTTTTTAGCCTCATAACTTCATTGTAAAAAATAAATTTCCATCAAAAGCCCATGAAATATCCTTGCCATGAAGAGAAAACTGTAATACAGTGTGTAAAGATGGCTTCAATTCAATTAAAAAATTCCATAACTGATGGAACAAATGACAGCCATAATGGCCATCATTTCAAGGTGTTACCCCCAATCTCCTGATTGAACAATTTAAATTTCTAAATAGAATTAGAAATTCAGCTGAAGGAGATGCAAGATGTATTTCTTTGCTCAGTCTTCCACTGTGTGTGTCAGAATTCCCACTCGGGGTATTCCATGCTCCTGTGATTTGATATTTGAACAGGTTTATGTTTTTTGGCAGAACTGACTGGCCTCACTTTTGGGCTAAGGGCATGCAACTGAGCTGCTTTTTTATGCTGGGAGATCCTTGGAGATCCTCTGATGCTCCTGCCTGGCCTGAAACTTTCTGAAATCTCAGAGCAGCAATAAATCCTGGCTAGGGAGCTGAGACAAGAGGGGGATGCTCCAGCGGGGCAGGGGAGCTCCTGGCAGAGTTCTGTGGGTCCCAGCAAGCTGGGGT
The DNA here is from genome assembly GCF_015227805.2 of Hirundo rustica. Lineage (NCBI taxonomy): Eukaryota > Metazoa > Chordata > Aves > Passeriformes > Hirundinidae > Hirundo > Hirundo rustica. The sequence continues at coordinate 571,650 of NC_053451.1, forward strand.
ACAGGATGATGTGAAGCACCAGCCTTGCTCCCACTCGGTGTTTTCTGAGACACAGAACATTGAAAAATGGCCAAATGAACCACTGCAATACATTCCCTATGTAAATGAAACGCTGTGTACTCCACTCTTCTGGTGATTATGGCTCACTACGTGACATATGTCTAATGATTTAGATTGGCTGCTGTTGAGAGGGATTTAATTTAAGGCACTTATGGCATTGGGCTCAAATTATTTGCAAGAGTTGATTGAAGCTTATGTTTTACCCTGCAGCCTGTGCTCAGCTGAGGATCATCCGCTGCCTATAGTCCTGTCTCCCGCAGGATCTCAGCTCTGGGCTCCTGCCACACTTCTGTGTCTCCAACAATTGTTCAGCCACCTCCCAGAGCAACCAGAACCTGCTGCAACATCAGCCGCCAGAAGAAAATCGCCCTACCCTGGTATTTGAAATTTTTTATTTATTTAATTGCAACATCTGTAAATTTTAAAGCCACCTTGGCAACAGGTTTTGGGTATCTGGTTCCCATGAGAATTAGGAAGAGCTGGCCATCCACCCCTTAAGGAGCTTCTCCATTTCTGTGTCTCCCAGTGCTCATCACTGAGCTGCTGATGGAAGGAATCTGTGGATTCAGAAGTGTCACCACCGAATCCGGTGGCAGCCTGAGCTCAGTGTGAGGCTGCAGCTGCCGGGGCCCTTCCTGGGCTGCGACATCCCGTGACAAACCCCACCCCAGTGTCCAGCAGCCACACAGCCCTGGCTGGACTGGGGTGTGAGGGGAGTGACCAGCTGTCCCTGGGGTTGTCTGGGGGTGAAGGTGGGGTTTGATCCAGGGAGAGATGGGGAACAGGCGAGGGTCAGTACAGAATGAACGTGTCATTTCCAGCTGCACGGTTCCAGCTGGCCTGGAAAAGGCAGGGGGCCACTGAGGCACTGCTCATTTCCTCCTCACAGCATCCCAGGGTCACTGAGGCTGGAAAAGCCCTCCAGGATCACCGAGCCCGAGCTGTGCCCCGTCCCCACCTTGTCCCAGCCAAGAGCATGGAGTGCTACATGCAGACCCTCCAGGGATGGGCACTCCAAACCTCCCAAGAACCTTTTTCTTACAAACCCAGCCCCTGCTGAGGAGATCTGCACTCCTTCCTAGCCTGGGAACATTCTGGAAACGCTGTCCTGAGGGGAAGGGATCCAGTTCGAGCTCTGTGCTGCATCAAAAACCTCCTGCTCAGTGAAACCTGTACAGAAAACCACTTGGGCTTTAAGGGAGCATTAAATAGAAATCAACTGAATGGGTTTGAGAGGAGAACAAACACTAAGGCTCTTTAAATAAAAGAGTTAGAACATGGAAGTGTGAAATTCCACACTTGTCTGCACCTGGATATCTTGGGAAGTTTCATTCTGATTCCTCTTTGCTCCCTAGTGGTTATTACATCTCCCTTGCACAGAACATGGAGTATTTCCTGAGATGAACCTCTGCCTCCATGTCCACTGTAGCAAATGAAACCTTTGAAATACTGAATTGTTTCCAAAAAGGGAAATGAGGGCACCCTTTAATTCACAGATGACTGGGTGGGAGTGCTGATCTCCTGGAGGGCAGAAGGCTCTGCAGAGGGATCAGTCAGATATCAGGGAAATTCCTTCCCCAAAAGTCTGAGCAGAAGTAGACTGAAGGCTTGAATTCTAGAAAAGGCAGTAAAAATACATTATTAGGCATTTAGAAGCCGTTTTTGTTCCATCAAGCTGCAGCAGGGAGCTGAGTTAGCTTATTAAAATAAGAAATTGCTGCTAGTCCTTAGCACATTTCGATCAATGTGCAAGAACTGGCAAGAAATGAAAAGCAGGAGAAAATTAAAAGGATCATCCCAAAGTTTCTGACTGGCAAACTCCTGTTGCCTCAATCAACTGTTTATTTTTGCAGGTGTTTTCTGGTGAGCTCCTGGAGCATGACTGGGAACTTTTCAAAGGGCTGGAGAAATCTCCTTATGTGGAGGTTGTGCATTTTTTACACCAAGATGTAAAAATGAATTTCATGCTGTTTCTGCCCTGGAAGGAATCTTGCCACATGCTCTACCTAAATCCAAGTGAACTTGGGAAATTGTGACATCATCTTTACCCAACCTGCCCCATGACATTCATCAAATTAAACACTAAAAATCAGGAGGGTTGGACAATAGCAATGCAAACTGAAGTTAATTCATTTTCTCCCACTTTTTTTCTCCACTGAAAATGCAGAGATGTGAGAACCATCTGAAAACCGGTGGAATTTGCAAAAATGAAAAAAAGGTGTTTTCCACATTTCAAGCCTTTGGAAGATTGCTGATGTAGCTTTCCAGCAAATGGAGGAAATGGAGCAGCCAAAGGTTTGTCCTTTTTTAAAAAAACACAGCTTGTCCTGGGCTTGCTTTGATGTTCTAACAGTAAGACTGATTTTTCCTTAGCACATGAAATGATATTGTGGCATTGGGATAAAAACCCCCCAAACTCAGCTGGAAGCTGTATGACTCCATCCAGAGTGCCAAACACACTTTTGGTGTTTCCCTTTTTTGCTTTTAGGGAGCAATTTCTGCTGGTTTTCTTAACAACTCTTAGTTAGTTTAATAAAATCATCTCGTGTTCTGAAACATTTGGATAATGAATTGGGTGATGGAGCTGTCAGCTCTCTGCTGCTCAGCTGACCAGCTGTCACACCAAGGACTCTGGCAAATGGGAGATGCTGGGTTTGATGTTTAATTCCCTTATTCCACCAGAAGGCTTTATTTGAAAAGAATATTTGAATCATGAATGTGCTGGAGATGTTCCTTATATCTAAATCATCTGTGCGCAACAATTGGGTTTTAAAGATTAAATCTCTTAAAGATTTTTTTTTTTTTTTTAAGAAAGTTTTTCTTTATGTTATGGGGCTTCTGTTATGAAAGCGCTTCCTTTGCATTATTCAGACTTGCTGGTGATTAATCAGAGATTTCCTCAGCCAGCAAAGTGCACCCTGTGCAAAATGTGCTGCGAGGCTGGGACACAGCCCAGCACCTGCTGGGGCCCCCTGCCCTGCACAACACCAAGTGCTTCTGTTTGCCTTTGACTTGTAAACCTTCAAAGTCACTGTGGAGCTCCAGGAGGGGGGAAGACAGGCAGGGGGATGAGCTCTGCTCCATGGGGAGATGTTTACAGCACCCACTGGAAGAGTTCCATGGAATTAGAAGCATTTTTGTGAGAACCTGGACCTGAGGGTCATACCAAACTTCCAACCTGCTGCAGAGGGGCATTCAGAATTATCCTGAGCTCCAGAGTCCCCTCCAGCCTCAGTGACCCTGTGAACAGCTGGGGAGCTTTTCTAGGACAGAACCCCACAGCCGGGAAAGGGGTTTCTGGCAGGAATAGTGCACATTCCATGGAATCGTGGAATGGGCTGGCTGGGAAGGACTTCAAAGCTCATCCAATTCTCTGCCCTGGGCAGAAACGCCTCCTCCTGCTCATTTTCCCCTCTTTCTTTTAATTTTCCTGTTGAAAGATTCCCAGAATGGTTTGGGTTGGAAGGGAAATAAAGATTCCCAGAGAACCCATAGGAAAAGACCTCCAAGAGCATGGAGTGCAGGCTGTGAGTGAATCCCCTGCCCCGAGGGTGTGAATTCCCTTTCAGGACTGCCACGAGTGCTAGGGAAGCTGCAGCCCTCCAGGGAACGTTCAGGCGTGGAGAAGCAACCCCTTCAATAATGTTTATTGATGTCACCATTGGTGCCAAGTTAAATGCTGAGGTTATCCTGTGCCTGATAAAAACCAGGGAAAAGCCCTTTTGCCTCTTCACTATGAAATTGCTTCCACATCCCAAGCTGGCCCACACTGAGCGATGTCCACATGGGTATCAGAAATGCCTTGGATTTTAGGATACCTCACAACTTACACCCTACCAAACCAATGTCTACATGGGCTTTGGAAATGCCTTGGATTTTAGGTTACCTCACAACTTACACCCGACCAAACCAATGTCCACATGGATATCGGAAATGCCTTGGATTTTAGGATACTTCACAACTTCTATCCTACCCAAATCCATTTGCAATAAATTATTCAAGGAGTTAAGGCCCTGCTTTTCAGGATTAGCCTCAATGCCTGCAAATAATCACAGATACAATTTATAACAGGTAGGAGCAAGGGCAGTTTCTGACAGTAGATCTCTGCCTACCTGATTATCCCACAAAACTATGGTTCTGCCCTATAGAATGTCCCCAGAGTGATCTGTCTCTGGCAAATTGCTCCCATAAAATCAGAGCCTGACTTGAAGTCCTCTCAAAAAAACTCCACCCCCAAAAACGTAAAACAGTAATACAATTACTCTTTTTTTCTTTTTTTTAACACTGTTTTTAAAATCTTAAAAATCTTTCTTTAAATATGTGTTTTATTGTTATTATAATTTCCCTGGAGTCTGCTGCACTGGCAGACTTATGGTGCATCACCTAAAAACATCACTGTGGTGCCTTTGGTACACATAAAAAAGACAGATCTTCCTTAATATCGTTCTAAAAACTATTTCCATGTTCCAGCATTTGGATTTATGAAGCATGGGCTATATGTATTATCCAATTTTATTTTAAAGTAGTAGACTTACAAAAAGCAAATAGGGCCCCCATTAAGTAAAAAATAAAAGAAGCACAACACCAAAAATAAAAGGTGTTTTGTCAAAGGGGGCAAAGCATCAGGGGTTCTATAAAGCTTAATGTCCACTCTTCTCCATAGGCTTGAGAGTGCTTACATCTAAACATTGTAATTCAGACTCACACCCCAGTCTGGCAGAGGTTTGAATGCGCCTCCTCCCCAGCAATGCTGTTTAATATGCAGAGGAGGCAGGAAATGCTGAAATGGGCTTTTCCCCATGCTATGAAGCCACGATGCAGCTGGAAAATCTCGTCAGGGCTGTTAACTCTCCTGGGGAAAAATAAAAGGTGGGTTTTGTAAATGTAAATGATGCCATCCCTGCCCACTCAGGTGAGTAAATATGAAGCCAGTGAGACACTGAGGTAGCCAGAGGATGCTGCCTAATGAACGCTGAGGAGCTGAGATATTCCCTGTACTAAGTGCTGCAGATTTCACCCAGGGATGGAAAAGATCCTGTGAACAAAATCTCTTTGTGTTTTCTGACAGATTCCCTTTTCTGACCCGCTCAAAACATCCAGGGCTCAAAACATTCTGGACACCTGCTCAAAACATTCCTGAACTAATCCACTCAGAGAAACGAGATTTTTATCTCCTGCTGAGCTTCCCTTCTGAAGTTTGCCTCTGTCTTTGCTTTTTAATTGGGTGACTTTTTCTTTTCCCAGAGATGGTGGTGGCTAGAGTGAAATTTAATGTGAACACCACAGACCTGGTGAGGATATTGCAATTTATGTATCCACAAACTTGCAAAATGGCACACCCCATAAACGTAGCAGGGTTTTCCCATGAAAAGCTATCACGGGGCAGGACTCAGTGGATGGATTCAAACTGTGACATTTGGAGTGGGACTCAATATTTTTCACCACATCCTCCATTTGGCACTACTGGAGAATGCCAGACAGGAGAAACTTCAATCAATAAAAAATGTGCTTAAAAAGTAGGAATTCCATCCAAAATGGGGAGGGAATTAATGTTTTATTCAAAGTACATACATTAAAAAAAAAAAAAAAAAAAAAGAATCAGTTCATTTTTGCAAATATGCTAAAGCTGTCACATAACCCTTGCCTGCTTTGCATTCCCTGATCTAGACACGGGGGAAGTGCAGCAAGGAAACTGGGGAATATTAAATAGCAACATTTTAGTCACAAAAATTGAAGGGTTTTTAGAATTTATTCAAGTCATAGTGCAGATGGTGTTGGAAAATTACAGTGAATTTGGGTAACAGTGTTTTGCATCAACGTCCAAATGCACAATCAAACGGAAAGAGGGTAAGTTTAGATTGGATATGAGGCAAAATTCTTTACTGAGGGCAGTGACACACAAATGTTGGAATTAATGCGCTCCATCTGCCTGTCCTGGGGAGTGCTTGGATCCAAGCACACACAGTTCCTTCAGGTTCCTCATGCCATGCCTGTGGAAGGAGGTTTCCTCATGGATCTGGGCTCACATCACACGTTAAACCGCCAGAAAGGAGCAGGATGGAGAGACCCGAGTGCTCGCAGGAATGAGGAGCTGCCACAGGCCCCTCTGCCCTGCCCTGAACACCCCCAGGGCTGGTGAAGCTGAGCTCAGGGTCCTCTCTGACCTCTCCTCTGGCCTTCCTTCCCCCGTCCCTTCTTTTTCAGTCTCTAACAAAATAAGAACTAAATCTGCGGCAGTTTGTTTCCTTGCCCTTGGTGCCCTCGTTCCCTTCTTCCACCGCCTGGTCCCTGTTCCCAAAAAAGCCATTTGGTTTCCTCCTGTGCCCCAATTTGTTTCTCATTCCCACTTTTATTCGCTCATCACTTATGTTCTTTTACCCTGTGCCAATATTTACTCTTCTTGCCAATATTTTCCTTCCTAATCACTTTATTCCCTTTCCAGCGCACCACAACCAACATTACTTTGAATCTCACATTTTATTCTTGCATAAAACTGAAGCTCCTTTCCTAAAAAGCCCCAAAGTGGTAACAACTTCCACGATTTTCGTCTCAAACCCTTATTCAGCTGTTCTGTTCCTCGCCTTGGTTTTTAGCTGGCATCATCCTTCTGTTACCATCCCTTCCCTCTCACTTTTCATTTCACTTTCACCTCCTCCCCTTCACTTTTCCCCTGAAGTTTCCATTACTCAGCCACACAGCTTTTCTTGTATTTCCCAACTTCATCTTGAGTGCAGCCCCACCTCTCACCCCCTCCTTTTCCATGAGAATCCAATAATTTGTTCCTTCTCCTGGCTCGGGTTTTGCCAAGGATAGAGACAACTCATCCCTGCATCCCAAAGCAGTGGATGCCCGAGGCTGGATAATGGAACAGAGATAAGAGCCCTAATTTGCTATTATTCTCGAAATCAACCGCAGCTGGAGATTCCAGCCCCAAAAGAGATTGTAACTTCTAAGGAGAGTAATAGCAGTCCATGGCAATCAAGTTTGGAACAGTGAATTAAATGAACTGTCAGGCTCCAGACTCACCGGCTTCCAACTTAGCCATAACTCAGACAATATCAGACATAACTCCCCTGCTTAAAAAGTTATTAGAATTTTAATAAAACCACGGAGATCCTGGAGAAAAGCGTATTAAGATGGCATAAAGGCTGCGCCTACATCTCATTAATTTAAAGGCAGATTAGCCGTTAACTAGAATGACTTAATTGAATATTTCCAAGAGTGAGCACTCTTAGATTTCCCTGGAATGCATTTCAGTTCTGGCTGGAGCAGGTTTCAGCTGCCTGGTGCCAACGGGGTCTGAGCCTGTCCTCCCAGGAGTTTTTGCCCTGAGTACCTGGCAAATGCAGCTCCCTCAGCCTCACAGCCAGAGGTCACGGCTCTGCATTCAGCAGCTCGGCCAGATTATTTCCCCAGCATTTTCTCAGGGCCTTTTTGAACCTGTGGGTGGCTGTGAGCTTCCTCAGTGCCCTGCGGCAAGAAGTTTCACAGCTGGACCGCAGGCTGTGTGAGGACTCTCTTTCCATCACCCCTGCTGCCAGTTTGGCACTTTAATCCCGGTGTTCAGCAAGGCCAGGAAAGCGCATTCAGGTTCACCTTCTCCCCCCACCCCGAGCAAACCTGTGGCAAACACAGAACACAATCCAAACTCTCAAACTCCCACTTTTAGGGCTATTATATACCCATCTGTGTATAAAAAAAATCTGTGTTTGGGGGTTACTTGAACCTATTTTCCTTCAGTGAAGACTCTGGCAGCCATCAGAATTAGGAGGAACGTTCTCAGTAAATTGCTTGTGCAGTTATCAAATGTCTCTGGGTTCATTTCAGCATTTAATCACCCTCAGAGGCTGGGTTTGCCTCATATGTTTGGGCATCCTGTAATCACAGAGGAATTAACTGCCAAATCCTGCTGGTGTCTTTTTATTTGTTTCATTGGTTGGGTTTTTTTTTTTTTTTTGTTTTGTTTTGTTTTGTTTTGTTTTTTTTTGGTTTTTTTTTTTTTTTTTAAGTATATTAATTTCGTGTACCAAAATGAGGAATTATAGGTGGTTGGTTTTTTTTTTTTTTTTTTGTGAAGCTGCCCATAACTCTTCACCCTGAGCAAAAGTGAATTCTATTTGGATTGGATAAAGGTCTCTGCCCTCATCCGCTCACCCCACATCTCCTGCCTTCCCACATTCTGTGCCTGTTCCCTAGAACCTAGAACTGCCCCTACAGGAAAAGTTTGCCTCGTTCCAGCGCTCCATATCCCCTCCTTAGAGAGATGAGGATTCCGCTGTGGCTCTGGAGACATAGGAGCACACAGGGAAACCTGAGGGGTTTTAGAGCCAGCCTGGCAGTGCCTCGCTCTGAACTGATCCTGTGCTCTGGATTACCAGAGGAGGCACCTGGAACTGCCACCATTTGTTCGGACTCAGCTCTGTCTGGAAATTGTTTCCCAGGCATCTCAGAGCACCACCTGGCCAGGTTCCTGCAGCAGCCAGTGCTGGGAGTGTGAGGAACTTCCCTCTTCTCCCAGCTAAACAGCTCCAGTAGTAACAAGCACAGCACTTCTTCCCTGTCCAGAGAAATCCCCAGCCCTTCTGGGTGAGGATGTGCAGATCGGCCACCAGAATGGTTATTCCCCTCCAATTGCCAACCTGGCTTTCCCCCTGCAGCAATCTTTGCGTTCCCCAGCCCAGATATCCCAAAAGGGAGCCCGTGCCTTCCTGAAGGCAGCTCTCAAACTCTGAGCAGCGAGAGTTCAGAGCATCCCAGACCTGCTGACCTCCCGTGCCCGGTGCTGGTGGCACAAACCCCATCCTGAGCAGAGGCAGGCAGAACTTGGGGTGGAGAATTCACCCCTCGCTCTCTCCTGCGGGACAGAAGGAATGCCCCTGAAGGACATCCTTTAAATGCACCTGCAGTAGAAGCTGGAAAACGAGCCCCATTTGAGATGTGGCTCCCTGCAGGAGCCCCCTGCTCACGGCACTGCGGCTGCTCTCCCCAGAACTTGCCCTGCAGGACTCTGAGGTGATCATCCCCAGCCCTCTGCAGGATGCTCCAGGGCAGGGGAGCGTTCCCAGGAATGTGTGTGGGCAGCGTCCTGCTTCCATTAATTCTACTGAGAGCCTGCTCATTAATCTCTGGGATGCTGCAGGTGCATTTATTAAGGGCAGAGCCCCTGTTTGAACGTTAGGATCCTCTCTGACACATTAAGCCATTTTTAATTTGCTCCTATCATCCCCAGCCTCTCCAGCAGACATTGGATAACTCTGGGGTCCTAAAAAAGCCACAGTGACTCGGGGAGAAAGCAAGTGAGTTATTAATCCAATGCAAATGCCTGTTTAATTTTCAGGATCTTGGCACCGTTGTAAGTGCTGAAAGTCATGGACTATAAAGAGAAAAGGTAATTTCCTGTTTGTTTAATTGATCTTCTGCAGCTTCTATCCTGGCTGGCAAAGCCAGGTAATGGAATTTGCAATGTAAAGTCATTATTAGAAGTGCCAGTATGACATTTGATTAATCCAGGCTATTTAGGCTTAATAAAACACACTTGACTTATGTTCTGGGAGCAGAATTGCCTGCTACTTCCCCTCCCACTTTTTAAACATATTTATAAATATCCTTAGCGTGATGATACATGAGCCCATTCCTTCAGGCATCGTTATTAGGAAGTGATGATCCCTCCAAAGTGGGCTCCATTAGCAATGGGGTGTTTGCTCTCAGCTTTGCACCCACGGGCAACTTCAGGGGACCTTCAGGGCACTGGTGCCTTCCTCAGTCCCCTACACGTCAGCTCTGGGCCCCTCCTGGGTGGGAGAGAATTGTGACTCAATTCTCTCCATGCCAGGGCTTGGATCCAGCAGGACAGAACAGCACTTGTGAGCGTCCAGGGCAAGGAGAGGCCATTTGTCACCTGCCTTCTCCGGAGTGTCACACCCACAGCTGCAGGGCATCCCGAGGTTTTGTCTGCACCCACATCCCCCTGGGCCATTCCTATCACACACAGATCTTACATGGATCCCCAGCCCACAGCCAAAAACTCCTGTATGTTATTCCTGGCGCTGCTGTCATCAGCAATGGACCAAGATGTTTTCTCTTACAAAGTGCTTTGGAGTGAAAACAACATTTTTCAAGTAGGGTGCAAGCACTGCAAGAGATGACAGGGGCTGTGGGAGATCCAGGTTACTGTATGGAAGTGTTTCTTGCCATTGTGCTACAGAAATTTTTCTGTTTTGAGTTTAACTTCATTTCATGATAATTGCTCTAACTTCTATTTCCATCCCAGTAATATTTACTGCAATCACATCCATTTAATTTGATCGTTTATGTTCCACTGCCATGGCCAAAACAGACAGTGCACTGCTTCATGTTACCATTGGTTACACCTTACTAAACCAAACAAACACAATTATTGTAACCACTCCTGAACTGGTGCACGTTGCACCGCAAAGTGTGAGGAAAAAATTTAATTGAATTATTTTCAGGGGAAAAAAATCCCTTTGTTTTGTTTGTGGTTGCTCTGTACTTCAGGGCCCAGCTATGGAGTGTTGAGTCAGAATTGTAAGGGATAAGGAATATCATAAAAAATATTAAGTGTTATTCCACAATGCTTCAAAAGGAGATTATTTCTGTAGATTGTACCTAAATGCTTCTCAGTGTATCTCTTCCTCGGGGGAGCCCACAGGAGAGCTGGAGAGAGACTGGGGGCAAGGGATGGAGGGACAGGACACGGGGAATGGCTCCCACAGCCAGAGGGCAGGGATGGATGGGATATTGGGAAGGAATTGTTCCCTGGGAGGATGGGGAGGCCCTGGCACAGGGTGCCCAGAGCAGCTGTAGCTGCCTCTGGATCCCTGGCAGTGCCCATGGCCAGGCTGGACACTGGGGCTTGGAGCCACCTGGGACAGTGGAAGGTGTCCCTGCCCATGGCAGGGGTGGCACTGGATGGGCTTTCAGTCCCTTCCAACCCAAACCATTGCAGGATTTGTTCAAGGTTAGGGCTGCCTGCAGAGAACAAACCAACAAAATAATCAAGGACAGGGCAGGTGTGAAAACAAACACCTCTCAAACAAACGTACAAACAAACAAATGACAGCTGGCCCGGAGCCCGTGTTCTGAAGCACTTTTTGCACCAAGTCAGGGATTGCTGGGAGCCCTGGATCTGACTGAGGGCCAGGAGTGGGTGTGAGTTTGCCTTTCACCAGGAGGTGCACAGGAACCAAGTGCAGCTGCCAGGGATGCTCGGGGGTGGGATGGGGGCACCAACACCACTGGCTCTCCCCAAATCTCCTTTCTCCATGGATCTGTGTCGTCCTCCCCTCCATCCCTCCTGGTCTGTCCCTCTCACATCATGAAGCTCCAGCTCTGCTCAGGGCAGTCGGAACCAGATGGGGACAGGGCGAGGGAGCAGCCTGATTTATCTTGGAGTACCACTGAGCTTCCACGGCTGCTCCTGAAAGGGAATGTTCCCTCTGGAACTAAGTGCAGCCTCTAAATAAAGGGGCAAAGTTGCAGTAGACTGGTGCTTGTGTGGAAATGTGCCGTCTTATGGGACTGGGCTCCCATGAGCAAGGAGAATTAAATCTCTGGATGCTCCATCCCCTAGAAAGCGTAACCTCCCCAGAGAGAGCCTCCAGAGCACAGCACACAGTCCCCATCCCCTTCACATCCCAGAGGCATGTGCAGAGACAGCTGCCAAGGTGGCCAGGAGGAGGGAAAATCCATCTCAGAGCAGGGCATGGCTGAGAAAGGCTTGATCAGAGAGCAAAATGCAGAGAGCACAAGGATTCTCCTTCAAAACCCAGCTTTGTTGGCATGCAGGGGTGTGATACACAGGGAGGGAAAGGCTGGAGACACAGCCACAGGAGATGTGGAGATGAGTGCAGAAACCAAAGGCAGCTCTGGAGCAGCCCGGCATGCCCACAGATTAGAAACTGGCTTCTCAGAGGGCAGTGGGGGGAAGGAGTCTTATCTCTCACTCCCCACTCCTCCTCTGTGTATGAAAATTCGTGTTCAGGTGGGCTGAGGGAGCAGGAGCAGGAGCAGGGAGCGCTCAGCATTCCTAGGCACTGCTTGGGGAAGGGGAGCTGTGCTCCTGTGGGCTTCATCACTCAGCAGCAAGGACAGGCAATGATTTCCAGGCGCTTGCCTCCCCTTTGGTGGCTGTTTAAAAAAACTGTTTGTGTTGCTGTGAGGGTATTTTATTATCCAGAGAATAGGTGTGTGTGACAAGCCCTAAGTGTGGGCTGCTGCCGTGCTGCGTGAAATATCTGCTGGCAGCCCCATTTAGAGGCAGGGCTCTGCTCAGATGCATGAGGCTTCTGCTTTCTCCTTTGTTTATCACTCTTATCTCCTGTCCTGTCTGATGCATTCCCTGGCCTGTAAATGTAACTTTCATCCTGCACTTAAGGACGCTGAGGAGTTCAATAAATTCCCTTCTGGTCGTGCAGCATTTTCTCGCTGCGGTGCCTCCTATTTGCACGCAGAAACAATTCTCATTCACTCTGGCTGGCTCTGAAAACACAGAGAAGGTGAACCTCCACCTGTGTCAGGCCTGCCTCACTTTGTGAGCTGCACAAACAGAGCAGAATAAAGCAATATGCTTTTCCTGCACCCTAAATTCTGCATTACAAAGCACTGCGCTCACTGCACCCTATTAAATTCCTTTTACCAGCTTAATAGTAACTGTTAGGGAAACGCTGTGCTCAAGCTTTGAGCGCATTTTAGTTCTCTGAAATGGCTCTTGGCTTCCCTGTGCCCCACTGGTCCAGTGGAAATTGGGATGCTCGATTTTTTAAAGATTTTTCTTGGGAACAGAGCTGTTTAATCTTATCCTAATAAAGTAAATATTGGTTAATCGAAGCTTAAGCTAGCAAAAAGATTAGAGACATTTAATTAGTCAAAATTATAGCTCATACTGTAATATAGTAAATTAGATTGGACAGGCTTTACAGTTCAAAATTACATTAATGACTGCATGCATTTTCTTAATATTATAATCTTTCATCTTAGATCCCTGAAGATACTAAGAAGTTTCTAACCCATCACTGACTTTACCATCATTACTAAAAATCAGCTTTAAGTTACAGGAAGTAATTATGCACCAGAAAGAGGCAAGATCGTTCAGAATGTGAGATTTAACTGAACATGTTGTGTAGATACTGCAAATATGGAATGGCAGGGAGCAGATGGCTGGAATTTAGGGAGGAATCCCTGTTCCCACTGCCCTCATCCTCCTCCTTGCTCAGGGACACATGCACCCTTGAGGAACAAATGTCCTCTGTAAGGAGATCTTTTCTGAGTTCCACAGAATTCTCCAGGCTGGAAGAGCCCTCCAGGATCACCGAGTCCAGTCCGTGCCCCACCCCACCTTGTCCCCAGCCCAGAACACTGAGCATCACCTCCAGGCTGTCCTTGGGCACCTCCAGGGATGGGCACCCCAAGCCTCCAAGGCCCTTCCAAGGGTGCCTGAGCACCCTTTCCATGAGGAAAGTCCTGCTGATGTCCAACCTGAGCCTGCCCTCGCCCAGCTGGAGGCTGTGTCTTTGTCCTGTCCTCTGCATGTCCCGAGGGGGGCACTGCAGTGACAGGGTCAGTGGCTTGTTCTGGCTCCCAGGAGCCCATGGGCACAGATTTCTATTGTATTTCATGTATTTAATGGATTATCACTTGTGTCCGGCACATGTGCAGGTCTCTGTGCAGCTTGGGCAGAGGAACAGAAACCCTGAGATGTTTGGTTAGGGTCAGGAGCCTCTGGCTCGGTGGCTCAAGCCCAGCCCATGCTGAGCAAGCCTAAAAGCCTGACAGCAAAACCTTCTGCCCCAATGTCTGAGCTCACTGCAGAGGTGCAATCTGTAAGGATTTTCCCTTTCTGGTTCCCCAAAGGGCGTTACCTCATCTTTCACCCAAATCCATTTTGTGCAGCTCCCACGTACCTGCCACTGTTGGGGGACTGGGAAGGACGGGGTGGCACTGGGAGAGCTCAGCACAGCTGGGGGAGGCTCTGTGCTCGAGGAATGGGGGAAACAGGAGGAAAAATCTCTTTTTTAAAAAAGCAAAATGAAAGCACAAGGGGATTGGAAAGTGAGGAGCAAAACAAAGATGTTCGTGTTTCAGCCCTGCTGATTTGGACACTTCCATCCCACCAGTAAATCAGAATTTCTTCTGTCGATGGAAGTCTCTAAGGACAGGCTATAAGTACTGGGAACTGACAATGTTCCTGCTTAGAAAGTTTTCCCTCTTTCAGGGACATTTTCTTAATTATACTAATTTGTCAAATGTATCTTCAGTTTTTCAAGAAGTTTCCTTCTCTGCATTTGTTAAAAGAAAGATAATTGCATCTGGAAAGCAGCAAAATGAAAAGAACTTTAATTATGCATTATAATAACAAATGTGTTCTAGTTCAGGTGAGCCAGACCAATTATATGTGATTAGTGAATGGAAACAATTGATGTTTTTGCATTTTCATTTGGGTTTGCTGACCTTTCCCGGTGAATGAGCTACAATCTGTCTTCCCTTGGTGCTCAACACAGAGCAAATATTTTAATTTATTGAGCCATTTGGAGAAATTATTGCAGCCTGATCAGAGACAAGTTTTACTGAATTTGATCTGTGCTCCATTCTCACAGAGGAGAAAAAGGATCCTTTGCAGATCTTTTTTTGAAAAGGACACACAAAGGAGGGGAGCCTTTGGATTTCCTCTGGTAAAGTTGATATAGTGGAAGAAAAAGTAATTAAAACTCTTATTAAAAATTAAGCTGCCTTTAATATATCCTTCATTTTCCTCTGTGACATGTGATTTCTGGTGTTTACTTTTGCTTAGCACTTCTGAGTCTCTTAATCAGGTGCCTGAACCATTTGGGACACTTCAAAATGCCTTCTTTAATAGAGACATAGAAAAGATGCCACGCAAATGTAAATCACCAGCAGCTCCAGCAACTCCTTATTTTACCAAACCTCATCTTAGGGGAAATGTTGCTAAGAAAATCAGTTTCAAATGGGCCATGAAAACAGATCAAAGCCTTCCAATTACCGTGCCCCACTTACTTGAGCTGATATTTTCCTTTGGAGTATTTTGTCCCCCCCACCCCAGAAGTTCAGCCAGCACAGCTGGGTCCTGCTCACCAGCAGCAGCAGCAGCAGCAGCAGCAGCAGCAGCAGCAGCAGCAGCAGGATATTCTGCAATTAATGCAATATTCCATGAGTCCATTCCTCTGGGGATACAGTAGGGGTGGATCCCTGCCATGACTTCACCACACCTTCGTCGTGAATCTGTTTCCACCACCAGAGAGTTAATGACACTCTCCTTTTTAATGAAATTAACTGCAGTAGCCTTCAGTAAGAACAGAAGCCCAGTGGCAGGGTACCTGACGGGTCAGACTTAGAGAAAGGATGTGCCTGGGGACAGAGCAGAGGCGGCCACACTCGAATATCATGTGGGAGGGAAGGTGCATCTAGAAACCTGACCACGGGTATCAGGTGATCAAAGATACCACCCACCCACAGAATTCTGTGACACCAGACACACTGGAAGAGGAGGGGATGGATGGAAGGGAAAAACCTGTAGGTTTTCCTGGCCTTTTTCTCTTAGTCCTTGAGGATATCTGCACAGAAAAGCACTTTTTCATTCCAGTGTGATAACACTGAGCATTACCTTCCCAATTGCAACGGATAAAGTTATTTCCCCCATAATCAGCCAGCCTGCATTTTATCCTGGGCAGCTGGGGAGATAATGATTGGTATTTCCGTGCTGGGAACTTTGGGACTGAACACAGATTAGAGGGTAGCTGTCCCCATGCATGTTCTGCAATCACCGGCAGGTAGAATTAATCAGCGATAAATTGTCTTCCCAATTCTGCAGCACAGAGTGAGGATTGCTGTTAGTTCTGCACAGAGGGACCCACGGAGGATGTGGAGCATATGGCAGATGAATAGGAAGGGGAAGGAAGCAGATTTGCATAAGTTATGGCTTTGGACATCAGGAGGAATTTTTTTCAAGGAAAGGGATGTTAAATCTCCCTGGTTCCTTTTGGAAGACAGATCTATTTGCCAGAGAGTGACTATTCCCACCTTTACCCAGGAATTTCTTCAAGTAGCTCTTACCAATCCATGCTCCTCATGTCCACGGGAATTGAGCTGCACAGGAGGAATGCAGGTGATGCACAGGCACCACAGGGGCTGAGGTGGAGATTTAAATCCTCTCCCAGCAGGAAAGATTGAAGGGTTTGAGGGTATCCATCCTTAAAGTGCACAGCTGACAGTTCCTGCTCACACAAATCCCAAAACAAGGAGGGTTCCTGTCCAGAACTGGGATCCCAGGTGGGGAATTTCCCTCGGCAGAGGCTGAGATGTGGCTGCACCCACACCTGTGAGAACCAAAGCAGCCCTGGAGTCTCTCCCTGCTGTTCCACCCCTCCTGCTCCTCCTTCCTACAGCTTCAGGTGACATAAACCTCTTTCCAGGTGGGCAGCAGACCCCAGTGCATGTTTCCTGCCCTGCCTTCAGCCAGCCACTGGTGTAAATGGAAACCAAGGGCAGCCACCCCAGCTCCAGCAGCTGGAGTTGTAAAGCTCCCATGAACTACAGAGTGAAAGCCACTCACTGCACGTGGCAAGCAGCAGCAATTCAATGCCAAATTATCCTACCTGATAGATCACACAAGTTAGCTATTTCCTACCTGTGCACCAGCAGTGATTAGTTATTCATGTGGAAATGCATTTCTCACCAGACTGAGGAGCAGTGCTTTTCTCTGAGCCTGGCCTGCACAAACCCCACAATTTATGCTTTCCAAGGGCCTGTGCTGAACATCTCTTTAATCTGGTTAAGATTTATCACCCGAGAAACGTAAGCCTTGTCTGCTTGTGAAGAGAAAACTAAAAATCAGATGAGGAATAGTGCAGCAAAAGTTTGTGTTAGGGTGTGTTAGTGCTTGACTCGTAAATTGAGATATTTTTCTGTTTTACTCTCTCAGCTATTTCAGACTCTGCTGTGCAGCAGTCTGACATGGTGGATAGCTCATCAGCCCGTATGTCTTTTATTATTATTACCGTTACAAAAAAATCTCGAGTTTAGGAGAAACAAAACAATAATTTTGCAATAATGTCACAACACACTGGGTAAGAACATAATAAACCTTGTTATTATGGCCCTGGAATGGCAAGGAATCACTGAGCACGGTACACAAGAGCCTTCATCCAGAATGCTTGAAACCACCCCGTAGATCAAATGGAGTTTCAACCTCCAAGAGACTCACAAAGAGCACTCAGCTGCATCCCTTGGGCCAAACCCTGCATCTGCTCCCACTGCGGCTCCGGGTGCAGACGTTAGGCCAACACACAGTGACTGTGGGAGATCATGGAATGGTTTGGGTGGAAGGGACCTTGAGGAACATCCAGTACCACACCTGCCATGGCAGGGACACATTCCACTGTCCCAGGCTGCTCTAAGCCCTGTCCAACTTGGCCTTGGGCACTGCCAGGGATCCAGGGGCAGCCACAGCTTCTCTAGGCACCCTGTGCCAGGGCCTGCCCACCCTCATGGAGAACAATTCCTTCCCAAAATCCCATCAGATTGAAGCCGTTCCACTGTCCTGTCCCTCCAGGTCCCTGTAAATATCCTCTCTCCCTTCTTCTTGTGGATCCCTGCAGGGCTTGATTTAACCATGCTGATGCTCTCTCGGTGCTAATTTTATAACATGAGCATGCTCAGGTGACAGCAGCTCAGCTCCTGAGTCTCTGCTTTGCTGTGGGTCACAGCCACTGCACCCCCAGGATCCCCGGAGATCAGGGAGCCAGCCTGGGCAGCTGGGGGCTGAAAGGGCATTTAGGAGTTTAGGGAAGCTTTTGGACTCGACCTAAGGAAGCATTTTTTTACCAAGAAGGTGCTTAAGCCCTGGCAGAGGTTTCCTGGAGAGGTCGTCGATGCCCAAGCCTGGGGCTACTGCGCCAAAGGCACTTGGACATTGGCTGGAGGTGGAGTTTGGAGCTAGAGCAGAAACTCTGCACCACAGCAGCTTTTGAGGCTGAAAGTTCCCAGAAAAGGAGCCCAGAACTCCGTTGTCCTTCCTTTGCACTCCAGCAGCTCCTGTGGGTGGCACTTCCCTCCCAAACGCTGAGCCTGCCACCCAAGTAGAGCCACAAGGAGCTGATGCAGACAAATTTCCCCATCACGAGGGCCTCTCCAGCACGGAAAACTGCCAGCAAGCTCTCCAGAGAGCTGCCAGGATGAGTTCTGCAGTGACACTTCACTCCCACATCATCAGAGCCCTCGCTGCCAGGGCTGCACCTCGCACCGACCGCTGGGCTGAGCAAGGCTGGGCACCCCAGCACAGGGAGGGACAGGACGTGAGCACGTGCACATTTGGGATAATTATTGATTGTGTCTATACTTATCACTAATATCACTCGTTGGTGATTGCTCCTCCAGTTTCTAATGGGGCGTGAAATGCCATCAGAAAGCTCTCTGCTTTTATCAAAATATTCCCTGTTTCAGCAGTAATTCAGAAGTTGGCACCGGGGCCTGATGCAAACTGTCTGCTTGCATATGGTCTGGCAGGAGTGGGAAAACATGTGGAGAATTCTGAATACACAGCCTTCCAGAGCTCTGTGTTCTGAATACACTGCCTTCCACAAAAATATTTTCTGGTTACACAGCCTTCCAGAGCAATGTTTTCTGAATATATTGCCTTCCACAACAATATTTTCTGAATACACAGCCTTCCAGAACAATGTTTTGTTGCCCTGCCAGGCACTCAGAACCAACCCTCTGAGGCTGTCCTGCAATACAGACCCATCTCATCCCTGCAGGAAATGGATCAGCGTGGAAAAGCTGCATGTCAGCAGTGCCATTGTGTGCCCCCAACACGGGGCAGTGTTCTTCACCAGAGAACAGGCTCTGGAAAAGGATCTGCCCTTTTCTTCTGCTCCGGGGTGCTGCACCTCCCAGCCTATCTTCACACCCCAGAGAGGATCCAAAACACATACCAGGCACAGACACCCGAATGAGGTTTAAGCTAGGATTAAAACCCATTTTCTTCTATCAATGCACACAAAAGTGGAGCTCTGGGACAAGCTGGGTAGAGAAACACAAAGGTTTAAGAGGAAATTCCTGCACCGAGGGGAAAAAAGCAGCCTCTGTATTAGGATATCAATCCATCATTATTTAAGGATATCATTAATGAGCTCATCCTGGACTCTGGCCTTTACCTCTCCTATTTATTCCATGACTGTGAGGAAAAAACAACTGATTCTGGACACAGGATTTCTATTCTGTGTCTATTCTGTCTGTAGGGACTATTATGGACACCAGGAAGGGATGCAAAGAGGGATTATCAATGTCTATCCCTTGGTGAACCATCCATGGAAACACAGCGCTGATCCAACAGCAAGAGTCTGGATCCAAACCCAAATCCCTCTGAAATCTGCCACCTAACTAAGCCACACTTCGTCTCAGAAGAAAAATCATATTGATTTTTAAATGTTCAAAAACTGTAGTGAAGTTATGAGGCCTAAAGATTTTTGTGCCTTTTTGGCTCAGCCTGTAACTCCCAGGAAATGTTTCATCATTTCATGGTTTGCATCTACCCAAAACTCCCCAAGCATTCCCTGAGCCCCGACTTTCACATTTTAATTCCGTTCAGGATGGAAGTGGCACAGGATTAGCTCAGCTCATCAGGAACATCAGTTCAGGGTAGTTCACAAATAATTACGTTTTAATGAATTCTAATCATGAAAACTAATTTTTATTTTGTCCTTTTATTAAGTAGGATGCAAAATCATGGATTTATCAGCACAAAGAAATTCCTTATCTTGCCACAAGAGAAAGTAATCCATTTCTGGGGTTAAATTTGTATTTTTTGGGGGTCATAAGAGTTTCTGGGTAGAGACAGATCTCATACTTGTACTTTTCAACTTCCCAGTTTTACAGTAAATACAAGGTGAGAAACAACACACCACACCGAGATGTCTGTGATGAGAACATAAGGAAGAGATTGAATTTGGGGCTCATGCATTCTTTTTTTCATGTTCCTCAGGAAGAGGAATAAAATCAGCTCAGAAGAACATGGGAGAAATATAATCTTTGGATCACTGTTTTCATTTTCCTGCCAAGATTTAGGGAGGGGGTTCCCTGGGATTTTATATTTCTGCTGTAGACTCCACTGAGACAGACCAGAATGGTCAAGTGACAGTGGGAGTGGGAGAGGCAGGAGTGGGATCACATCAAAGGAGAACAGAATTCACCCCTACAGGTTAAATATGCAATTAAGGTGTTTAAATCCTCAGGCTGACAAAGCCAAATGGCAAACAGGGAGAATATCTCCGGTGACAACGTTCTTCCTAAATTGGGCACCAAAGCTGGTGCCCATAGTGCTCCCCTGTGGATATTCCAGCTCCCCAAGGCAGAAATCTTGTCAAAGCACTCCGGGATAACCTGTACCACATCAAAGGGAGGCTGAAGATGCGAGGGACACCTGCTAAAGGATCACATTTGCAGCTCTGCCTGCCAGGTCCAGCTGGTCAGAACTGTTCCATGTTAGATTTTCCCAGCAGTGTCCTCAAATCCCAGCCTGGCTCTGGATGATAATGAAATGACAGAACCTCCTGAGCTGGGAGGCACCGCAAGGATCACCCAGTCCAACCCCTGTCCCTGCACAGAGACCCCAGCAATCCCACCCCGTGCATCCCTGGGAGCGCTGTCTACACGAATCTTCCCCGAATTAATGATGTTACATCTCTGGGAAGGAAACAAAGAGATGCTTTATGTGTCTTCAGGTACATTAACACACTGATTCTCATGCCTTTGCAAGCATGCACAGCAGTACTGAAGAAAAGCCTGATTTCTCAGAAGGGATCTTTCTCATGTTACATATTCATCTATATAATTATTTTCTGCATTCGGGTTTTCTTCCCAGCTGTTCATCAGCTCCAGACTGATGACTACAAAATGAAAGGTATTTCCTACTAAAGGATGTTCTCTGCAGCACGAGAGGAAATCTCCCTGGAGAGAAGCTTTGCTCCACCAGGAGAGGGGTGTGAGCCTTGTGTTTGTGCCCCAGCTTTGTTCCTCTCTGTGTCCCTGCTCCGTGGGGTGTTTGGGACAGAGGAGAGCTGGATCTGGCTCTGCAGGGTGGCCCTGCAGGGCAGGACAAGGCAGGAGACCCCTCTGGCAGAGAAAGGACATTTATTGTCTCAAACACTCAGTGCAGTGCTCAGGACTTTGCTCCACGGTGCCTGGGAGGCAGCAAGCCGAGCAGGGCAGAGGGGCTGCACAGCAGGGATTGTACAGGAACAGCTGAAATCCATCCAAACCAGGAAAACAACCCCATGGATCCAACAGCAAAGAAGAGCCAGGGTAGGACTGGTGCCATGGTGGGCAAGGTGGGGGAAACAAAAGCCAGCAAGGGGAAAACAGAAGAGATGTTGGAAAGAGGATATTAATTCTTGCTCTAAGCAGCACATCCAATTCTCACACAAAGGGTGGTGCTACAGAGGTCAGGGAGCACTGCCTGAAAAGCAAGTGGGTGCAATGAAATAACACTAGAAAGATACTGACTGTCTCAAACGGAAATGAATTCCTTAAAACAGATGTTTTCTGTTTCCCTTTGGAAAGAGCTGGACACACGTCATAGGATATGTCAACAATGCCATTACCCTGTGGCTGGATAAGAAAGCTGCCAGCCTTAAAAGAGTTTGTGCCTGAGGAAAAGGAAACACCAGGAAGATGTGGCCAAAGTTATTCTATTTCTCCAAAATAAAGTCCCAGCTGTGCCCGATGCCCACCTTATCCCCAGCCCACTGAGTGCCACATCCAGGCCTTCCTTAGACACCTCCAGGGATATGGGGACACCAAACCTCCCTGGGCAGCATTTCCATGAAAAAATTCTTCCTTAAAATTATTAAAATTGAAATCATTTCACCAGGTTACTGCATTGCTTTGCTTAGGCAGCATTTCCAAGGGACCCACTCTTCCCACCTCTCCAAGGAGCAGCAGAGGAGCCCCGGGAGCAGCCAATGTCCCTGCAGGATCCAGGACAGCTGAGAGCACACAATTTATCTCTTCCAAATGTGAACAGCTCTGCAAACCCACCGCGTGACCAGACTCCCTCTCCCCTGGCATTCAGCACACCCAAAAAGAGAAGCAAAAACCATTCTTGGGCCAGAGGCTGATTTTTCTTCCCCCTGCTGAATCCCCCCTGGGGTTTGCTTGGAGAGCGGTGCCCAATTTGCTGCACGTCTGAAAAGAAGCTGCATCCCTTCTGAAAAAGCCACTGTGTGTATCCACAAGGCAACAAGGAAAATGAAATAAACGCAGGAAAGAGCAAGAACGAAATTTTTGCTTGAACACCGCATCTGCCTAGAAATATCTGGACCAGAACCAAAGCACAAAATGCAATTTGAAGCAATTTTTCAGTGTTCAAACTATTAAGCGAAATCCATACTTACAAAAAAACCTCTTCAGAGAATTAAGCTCTATTTGCCACAAAGTAACTCTCAGGCTGGACAGGTACTGCTGGCACTGTTCATCCTTCTCAGGAGTGCAGCAGGAGAAATCACCACAATTCCACAAGGACAACCTGCAGTCACCAGCTTTCCACCAGGGCTGCACACCACTGACCTTGACAAATGAGTCCTGTCAAAGTGGCTCCTTTTTTCCCCCACTAACTTCTTCTCTGGTCAGTTTAGCTCCTGAGGCCGATCCAGCCTCTAGGAAATGCCTCATCAGATCAAAGTTATCCCCATCAGATCAAACTGCAATTTATCCTTCAATTTTCTTTGACTGAGGAATCAGAAAATAGGAAGCATTGAGCTAAATGGAAAACAAACCATCGAATTCACCATTTATTCACGCATGAATCCAACATAAGGAACTGGGCTTTTAGCAGATGAACACCCCCACAGCAGAATATGCTTATTTATATAAAAATAAATGTTTGAATGTGAGGACAACAGGCTTATGCTCATCTCTGAGCACACACACAAGAAGGAATAACCCAGGAGGGGGAATTGTAACCACATTTAGGCTGGAGGCAGCTGGGAGAATCCCAGGTTATTGATGGATATTGACGGATGCCATTTTTCAGGAAAAGTACCATGTCCCTCTGTTCTCACAATCCTGGCACAAATTCCTAGCTCCTGAAGGGACTTGTCAAAAATAGAGAGCTGAAAGTGGGGCAGAGTTTGGGTTGGGATTCCTTTCCTCCTCGCTGCAGTCCCGTGGGCAGGGAGCACAGTCACCAAGTGATCTGCCACCCTCTGCTCTCTGCCCCACCACCATTTATTTCTGAAAAACTGTTAAAATTGAAATTTGAAAAGTGACATTTCAGTGCTTAAAACTCCATCAGGCCAGACAGTGCTGAGCCACCCAGCGCAGGCTTCAGGAGAAGGATGGATATTCTCTAGAGGCTCACTAAGTATTTTATTCGCCTGTTTAGGGTTTTATTAATTTATTTAGCCATTATTTTTTCCTGTCTGTGTAGACAGGCTTGGGGGGGTTAACGTGTTTACACATTGCAAAAGCAGTTGTGGTGAGTATCTGTCTGAGGCTTCTCATCAAAGTTTCCCCAGGATGCTCTCCTCTGTACAACAAACAACTCCAGCTCATTTCCTAAACCTGACTGACTGACACCTCAAAAAACTCCCACAAAACAGAGTAAAAACAAAGCTTAGGAAAAATAAATAATAAAAACCCAGAGCTTTACAGCTGATAGGATTGAGGTGTATAAATAGGGGTTTAATCTTCCAGGCATGAACAAAACTTCCATTCCTTCAGCTTCTGCCTGGCTGAACCACAGGGTGCAGCAAATGGCTTCCTGGGACAGCTTCCTAGGGAAAAACCACCCCAGCATCCACATTGCACTGCATTTTCAACAGGGAAAAGTTCCCAGCTCCGTTCTGAGACTATTTTAGGAAATATATAAAGTAAAGAACAAAGTGTCCAAACCAGCATCTTACACTGTGACAAGGGAAAAAATAAAAGGGCAAGGGAGGATTTTTTTAGAATGCCCTGAACCTGAACCACTCTGGAAAGCCCCAAGAGCCAGGGGCATGAACAAAGGCAAACAGCCTGGTTTGTGTGCTCGTTTCTCCAAGTGCTCCCCGGAGGAACAGCTTGCAGGAGAAGTTGTTGGGAAGCTCAAAAATCCACTCTGCTGCAACTGCCCTGACATGGGGCCAAATCCCCAACAGGGCAGGAGAAATCTCTTAAATTTACCTTCAGGAAAGGAAAGCTGGATTGAGTGTGAACCCTGCTCCCTGGCTCACTGTCCTTGAGCCTTTCAGCTGAGCCAGGGAATCGAAAATGAAGATACACAGAGAGTCTCCTGTCTCTTTCAGCCCTCACATCCCTCCTAAGTGGGACAGCAACTTCTCAGAAACCACAACAAACTATTGAACAAACGAACTGTTGGGCCTGGGCAGTGAAGGGTTATTTCTGTGCCCAGGACAGGGTTATTTCTGTTTCCAACAGGTAGAAATAACACAACTCCCCAGTGTTTCCTCTCTGGCATGGGTCAAGGCCACCCAGTGACAGGAGCATCTCCATTTCTAGTGATTTGCAATCTTTGCACCTTCAGGATGGAAACTCGATGCTGTTGGATTTCACCGCGGTTTTGAATTGCATTTTCCATTTGCTCCTTGGAGGAGTGCGTGTCTGGCCAGCGCCGTGCTCAGCAGACATCCTGTTAGGGCTTGTCTACACAGAAATTAAGCATCTTTATCAGCATCCCAAGTGGGGGAATAAAAGCAGGGATTGGAGTGGAGCCAGGGAAGCGCTCCCTTAGCACAGCCTGGGCTGTTCTGCAGTGATTTACTGACACCTCCTCTGGCCTGAGCTCCCCGTGCTCATCCAAGCAAGTGTGTTCCTACAGCCCTCTGGGGACTAGCCCAGGGAAACCTGGAACATTTCCCACTTCTCCGAGGGCAGAAAAAGCAGATTCTTCAGGGGAGTGAAAGGCAAGGGAAGTAAAGGTGATGTTACCACACGTGCTCTCAGGGAGGGCTGGCTTAGGGGTTGAACCCGATTCTTTCAGGGGCCTTTTCCAAAGTGAATAATTCTGGGGTTCTCTGGCCCACAGCAGTGCATGTCCCCAGTGTTTGTGTTTCTTGGTGTGCGTGTATTCCTCAGGGAATTTGCTCCTTGCTATGCAATCCCCCCAGCTGGGGAAAAGGGAACCCCCATCACTCATTCCCAATTCACCATTCCAGTTCTCATCAGGAAAGAAAGGAGCACTCGCCCCTCCCTTGGGCTGTAAAATGCAGTTTTAAACACCTAATCCTTTGGGAATAGGTACATAATCGACTGTCATGATCTCAGGAATCCTTCTGTGTAAATTCTTCCTGTTATTATCCCTCTTCCCCAAAAAATCCCACAACAAATCCAAGAACGGCTTTCAGGATTTGAAGAACCGCTCTTTATGTAGAAAATAGATTCTCAGCTTTGCGGTTGCCAGTATTCCTGCACGGGAATTAAAAGCAGTGGGATAGCTAAATATTGATATAGCTGGATAGGAATGGGCAACCACAAACTCCCTGTGTCTTTTTCAATAAAGTAAATAATAAATTCAAGTTTAATAAATAGCTATTGCAGCATTATTTGAGGACAAACACAGAGCAAGAGTCCAACTCTTCGTTCCCACAAAGTGACCAACCCCCCTCAGAACAGGAAAATGGAGAGAGCTCCAGAAAGCAGAGCGATGAGTGAGAGGCAGGGGGGTGTTTTCACGGGAAGCTGTGCCTGGTAGCTTCTTCTCCAACCCACTTGGAGAAGAGGGAACTTTGTGTGTGTTGCAAAGCCTGGTGGTGTCCCCGATGTTGTGGCTCACACATGGAAAATGGGCACTTTCTTCACCTTGGTGGGTGACCTTGAAGTGCTCTGTCCAAAAGTCTACAAAGCCAAGGAGAGCCTTCACCTCAGCAGGGCACTCAGGAAAAGGGGATTTTTTGGGAGATCAGGAGCTGCTGCTCCTCTCAGGGCATCCTTTTCTGGCAAAGGGAAGAGAGATAGCACAACCCAAAGCACAGATGCACGCCCCAAGCTGTGAAATTCCTGCTGCTGTTGTTTAACCTTGGAATCTTCCTTCAGGACAAAAAAAATTCCCATTAGGATGACTCCAGAAGGAAAAGCAACTTCCTTCTGTTCCCTTAGCTGGTTCTTCCCTCCCTCTCCACAGAGAAGCGTCTTGTTTAACGACAACTAAAACTGGGGTCCGAGTTAATATTGAGGGGAATGGAGGCTCCCAGCCTTTGGAGATTCCAGCAGCTGGAACAGAGCAGAGCAAACGGGATGCAGATGCAGGAAATAGCAAGAGGGATACAGGCAGAAGATTATCCTCTCCAGTTGATCCTTTTCATTTGTGTGGCTACGGGCAGATGCTCGGAAGAACGGGAAAGCACCGAATTTGAAAGGGATAAAAGAAAATGCAGTTTGATACAAGGGATAATTAACTCCTGGAATGTGTGGCTGCAAAGTGATCCTGAGGGCTGAGGGTCCAGGGGATTCAGGAAAGGAGGAGGCTCGGGAGGGTGAGAACAGCTCCACTTACATCAGATAACATTAAATGCAGAATTCATGCTCATGGTAATGGGCAAAATACCAGAGGGTGAAGAGCTGGGAATGAGCTTTCTTGAGGGATATCTTTCCATAATACTCCATTACAGGGTTTCTAATTTCATCCTTTCAAACCCCTACCACTGAACACTGTTTGACATTGAAAACTGAAATGAAAAAGCTCCAGAGGATGTTCACATTGTAATTCCTCTGATTTATGTAACCATTTCTGGGAAGTGCCTGTTCTCTGAAAACAAACTGCTTGAGCGTGGAGGTGAAACCACATTTCAGTATTTACCTGGGTGGAATTAACCTTCTGTTGCTGAGCCAACAGTGAATCTGATCCGTGCCCTGGGGCCCCCTTGCAGCCCCTGGGCCAGGCTGTGCGACCTCAGGGTCCCCCAAAGACCTCCTAGAGGAGGAGCCCCCGTTAAACCCGTGTTCATTCACCCTGACACACTGCAGGTCACCTCTGGCTCCCAGCAAGGTGGGGGACCTCTCAACGAGTGCCCAAACCACCTCTGGCTGAGAATCTGTGCCTTCAGTGCCCTCTGGCTCCCGGGTTTGTGCTCGGGAGCAGGAATTCCTGGCTGCAGGCTGTGCCCGGCACTTCCACTCTGTGCTGGATAAATATTTGTGGCTGGGCAGAAACAACGCAGCAGAATCCAGCTCAGAGGGGAAGCCCATTTGCTGTGATTTATCCACTTGCTGCAGAGGATAAACCTTGATGCCATCATGATTGCCCCTTGTAAAGATCCTATCATCTGCAGCAACCTGTCTGTTCCAACTGTTGTGGCGGCTGCTGCACAGCAGCAAACCCTGCAAGGTGACTGCAAGGGACACGCTGCCCTGCCTGGGCACTGCCACCCACCTCACTTTCAGCACTTCCAGAGACGGGAAACTCCCTGTCTTCCTCACAGTTTGGCCAGAGCTCTTCCTCACGCTGGCAAGAAACACTGAACGTTTTTGAGTTTCAATTCAAAGGTGTCCCCAAAAGAAAAATGGAGGAACCCTTTATTCCCTGTTAGCTGCAAAACCCCTTCTGGTACTGCCTTGTAGGTTTTCTGAGTGCATCCCCACGATTTGCAGGATGTCTGAGTTCCCACTGCAGTGTTCCCTCATGTTTGGGGCACAGCACAGTGTGCCAGGGTAAGAGGAGAGTGTTTGAGGATTTCCTGAGAGCTCTGGCACGAAATCCCACAACCTGTAATCCTTTAAGCAGGTTGCATGCTGGAAAGCACTGGAGTTTCACTAGAAATCGGGCATCAACACAGTCCCACATACTTAAGATTATCATCAAGCTGCCAATTCCTTCTTATCTGAGACTTTTTTCATTCTGTTTCCTCCTCTTTATCCCCTTTGTGTGCCTGTGCTTGAGCCCATGATGACAGGAGATGGCAAGCCAGCAGTCCAGAGCTACTGCTGGACATCCTGATCCCAAAAAAAATAGCAGCTCCAGAAGGGGAGAGGGAAACTCTCTCTTTGATTTGGTGCTCGTGGTCCCCAAGAGATGAGTGCAGGCTGAGCTGTGGGGAGGCTGCAGGTGACCCTTGTGCAATAACAAGCAGCAGTGCCCTCCTGAGCTTCCCCTGCTCCCAGATTTCCTGAGACAGCTTTGCCTCTAAGGAAGGGGAGGTTGGTGCATTTCCACATGGCTGGGATGGGAGCAGCACCACAAGTCAACCCAGCAGGAACGAGGATCCCTGGATCTCACCTGCGGCAAAAGCGCAGACTTCATGTGCAGCTCTGGTTCTGATTGTACATCCTCAGAGAGTGCAGCATGGGCAAACCTGCGTTTTGGCTATTCCAGGTACCGGCTGACTCATGTGCACGGTTAATCCAAACACCTTGAGTCCCTTTCTCAGACAGATTTTAGAGGGAAAAGTATCTGTGTGCATTTAGAGATTGATTCTGGAGGGAAATTTGGGGGTTTTTTTTGAATATTCACCAGGCATGAATACAAAGGGGATTTTCTACTTTGTAGCACACCACTCTGGGCCTTTTTTATTTCACTTTGGCTCTCCCCAATCAGGGGTGTGCCTGCAGTTCTTCAGCTGAGTCCAGGCTTTGGGAATGGTGGGGGCTGCCCTCTGCCCCCTTCCCTCCACGGCCACTGCCCTGTGATGGATTCCCCCCCGTCCAGGGCTCTTCAGTTTGGGTTCCTCCTCTCCTACTCTCACTTCTCTGAGCAACTGTGCCAGATGATGTTTAAATATGACCCTTCTAATCAAGTTACTCAGTGTAATACAAGCAAAATGGTGATGAGATGGATGCTGTTACTGCATTCCCTATTTTTATCTCCATTGATTCCCCCGTGTCTCTCATGAATCACCCTCCTGAAGAAGTGACAGGTTTATGTCAGCCACAACAGGGCTGTAACAATATTAGCTCGAGCACAAATCCAGTGTGACACCAGAACTGTGTCATGCTTGACCCTATTTGATATATTTGTGTACAGAATCGGCAGCTCTGTGCTGAGCTGCACAGAGCAGGGGCAGATCCTTTCCTAATCACACGTTTCTCTACCTAAAGAAAGGGTTGCGCTTTGCTCGCTGCCCTGGCTGCAGGCATGGGATTGCATGTAAATAATAATGTTATTCCTAGAGACTGTGCCTAAAAGACAGCCCAGCTCTTCAGTTCCAGCCTCTGCATTCCATCCCACCTGGAATAACGCACGCCCAACTGGCTCTCACTACAAACCAGGGAATCTGGTTGTCCTTTCCTTGCCTCTGCTCTGGTGAGAAAGGCAAGGCAGAGAAGGAAACCTTTGCAGAAGTGGGAAACCTCAGCAGACTCAGCAGCTAGAGATAAAACTGAACAGGAGGAGGCCTTTTCCTGCTGATTTCCTCAAATGGAGGGAATACAGAACCTTCATTTGCAGTTTGGATGAGCTGCAGTAAATTGCCCAACTGTTCTCTTCTGCCAGAATAATGCACTTGCCAGAACCTCATCACTGTAAACTGCTGCAGCTCCATTGACTCTGGCACAGGCAGAGCTAAAGGAGTCTTTGGGTCATTTGTTCTTTTTTTTTTTTTTTTTTTCCCTGAGAAAAAGTGCTCTGCCGCTTAAAACAAAGGGGGCCAGAAGAGATGATTTTGTACCCAATTTTCTCACAGATTTTCTGTAAGAACTCACAGATAAGAGCAAGGGCTTGGATTCAAAAGAAGTTTTGCAGTTAGGTTTAATAAATTTAAAGCTCCTGTCACTGAAATTTCCTGGAGAAGCTGGATGTGAATTCATTGGGCTCTACCTGTGGACAATGAGGTTTCTGACAAGGTGACTCCCATGGGACAAGGACCAAGCTTCGACTCTTTGAAAGCCTGGGGCCCCTTTCTTCAGCCCTGCCAAGAGGAGAAGATGATTTTAATATGAGGCTTGAGCTTGTCAGCACCACTTTCCTCAGCAGGAATCCAGCCTCACTCTAAGAACTGCCATAAAATATGCTCCTGGTGTTGCAAACAGATGAGTGCAGACATGAAAGTCTGGAATTTGAGCATTAATTAAAGCTCCCCAGCAAAGTTTGCTCCACATCTCCTAAATTACCTTATTTAAATTCTTAAACCCCCCAGTTCTCACTGTGCGGGTGCTCTGGTACCACAGAGCAGCTCAGCCCCAGCTAAAAGGCAGGGACACCTTCCACTGTCCCAGGCTGCTCCAAGTTCTGTCCATCCTGGCCTTGGACACTGCCAGGGATCCAGGAGCAGCCACAGCTTCTCTGGGAATTCCATCCCAGAGTCTGCCCACCCTCCTAGGGAACGATTCCTTCCCAAAATCCCACCTGACCCTGCCCTCTGGCAGTGGGAAGCCATTCCCTGTGTCCTGGCACTCCAGGCTCTTTTCCAAAGTTTCTGTCCATGTTTCTTGGGAGCTCCCTTCAGGCACAGGAGTCACACAGTGGGGTCATCCCAAAGTTTTGTGTCCAGGCTGAACAATCCCACACTTTCTTCCCAGTAGAGCTGCTCCACCCCTCTGGGCTGGCTCCAGCAGCTGCAGGTGCTGCCTGTGCTGCGCCCAGGGCTGCAGCTTTGCAGGAGCAGAAGTGCCGTGGGGAGCCCTTCCCACCATGTGAGCACCCTCCAGCCCAGGAACTGAGCTGCAGTGTCCAGCCGGCAGCGTCTGGGGCTGCTGTGTTCTCTGGCTTTTGTGTGCACCCCAGGGACACCATTCCCAAGAGGGAACTGCACCACATCCAACTCCAAAAGAGGCAACAAATCTGTTTCCACACTGGATCCCATGGGTGCTGTGTATTTGTAAAGGAGGCACCCACTCAACTCTCTCCCAGGAGCCTGTGTCGGGCACAGAACAAGCAAAGCCAGGCTGGGATCTCCCTCCCCGTGCTGGAGAGCTCAGAGGAGAGGGCTGGAGCCAGGAATTCAGCCTGGTGTGTGTTTGGCTGCTGCTGCAAGCAGTGGTTTATTTCAGCTCCCCCTGCATCCCACACCCATGGGGTGTCTGAAGGGGAAGGGCTGCACACAGCACAGGGCACATCTCCACATCTTCCCTCAGAGCAGCTGGGATGTGTGCATGACAGCAGCAGGATTGCAGCTCCCAAAGCTCCTGCCGCTCCGGGCGCAACCCAGCCTCCCTCCATCTGCAGACGCCTTCGATGGCAGAACAGGGCTCAGCCCCAGGCCATGGGGAAGGGAAAGGCTTGGGCGGCAGAGCGAGAGGCAGCCACGCCGGGGCACGACAGACTCTTCATTTCAGAGAGAAAAATCTCCATTCTTCTGAAAACACTGCTCAAAAAATTCATCTTCATTCAGCTCAATGGAGCAGCCTCATCATTTACAGCAGCAGATAAAGCTGGGAGATGTAATGTGAAATATCTGAAGCGGCTCTCCCCCGATTTAAAATGCACCTTGGGCAGCAGAGCCTGAACTCCCCTCGGCGTGTGTTTCTGGCAGATAAGTAAACAATTTGGAACTTTCTGAGATAGTCACAGTCAGGGAAGCGGGAGCTCGCATTGAACTGCAGCTGCAGTGCCCCACTGATAAGGTTTTGGGGTGGTTTGGCACAGCTGAAAGGAAGCGGCGCTGGAAGAATAAAAAGCTTTTTGTGTAGAAGTTGTTGGATCAGAGATAGCGAGAAGAAAGACATCATTTTTACAGGAGAACTCTGAAAGTGGCCTCGGGGGCAGGGGCGAAGCTGAGGCACAGAGCAGGTGACAGGGCAGCCGAGCAGCCCCACCCTGGGACAGAGGGAACAGGCTGGGAAGCTCAGAGGACATTTCTGGTTGTGCTTCACACGGGGACAGAGGGCTGGACTCAAACATTTCCTGTAAACACCTTCGATTTAAAAGTTAAAGCCTGGAGGATGGGAAACACCACACTAATGTTGACTGAGCAACTCCAAAATCTCACTTCCGTTACCCGACTGCCCACCAATTCCACAAGATTTCTCCTCCTGTACTGCAGCCTTTCGCTGGGGCATTTTAATATTTGTAATAAATAGATTGGGGCTTTAGCCCTCTATTAGGCCATTTTGCTGGGAATCACAGAACATGTTGATCCCCATCCATGGGGATCACCCAGCCCAGCTGCTGCCCTTGCATGGACACCCCAGGAACCCCACCCTGTGTCTGGGTGTGGAAGCACTCCTTGCACTCAGACAGCCTTGGAGCTGTTTGGCACAAGCCCAGCTGATCACAGAATGTTTGAACAATTCTGAGTGAAAGCAGCCCAGCAGTGACTCCACGTCCTTCCTGTGCTCTGTACTGGGTATTTACTCCTTCCTCTCCCATTCCAACAGGCCATGAGGGATCATCTCTGATTTTTAAGCCATTTCCTATACTCTTTCTTAATTCTAAGATGAATAGAGGCAACCAAAGCCAAAACAAACTAAAAATATTTCAGTCAGAAATTGTAATTTTGTCTCCAAACTGTGGGGAGGAATTCTGAGGTGGCTTACTCGTGGTTTGCCCAGCATCTCTTGGTGGTTTATTGCTCCATTATTTTCTGTGGCCAGCTAAGCTGCGATCCACGTGCGACTGCTGAAGTTATTCACGGTGCATTTCAAGTGCCCAGCCCTGACGTGGCAGTGACCGACAATCCCTGGAAAAGTGTAGTACAGCTCCAAACCTGAGCTAACTCTCAAAGAGCCTCCCGTGTGACAGTGGCACCATCAAAGGGAGTTTTACATGTGTCAGCCTGTTGCTGCAGCAACCCGGCTGCTCTGACTGCTGATAGGCACAGCTCTGCCTGATCCGGGCTCAGATGAATCCCCTGCCACTGTGCCGGGGAAATCGGGATTCATTCGCAGTTCCTCAGAAACGAGGTGACGGTTCCACAGAAACTGCTCCTGAAATTCCTCCCGTTCCCCCTCCCTGATCCATAACCCTTATGGGGATGGCTGGGCTGGCACAGGGCAGGAGAAAGCTCTTTGTGCCACAGCAAGGAGTCCTGAAATGGATTTGGCTTTTATTGTATTTTTTCCCAAGTGTGAGCACAGAACAGGTTTTTTCTGAGAACGCAAGAGCCATGTTTTTGGGGTTCTTTTGCTTCTGGGTGCTTACATGTCAGTGCATCCAATCCAGATCTCCAGATCTCCATGGGGGCTGGGAGGGAGTCAAGAAAAGCCAAGGACTGTGAGCACTGGGCTGTGCCTTTTCCTAAGCCAGAGTTCATCCCAGCCAGCCTGGCTGCGGCATGGCATGAGGACACGTGCAGCTTTGACGGAGACTTCAGGATATGGAAGGACACCCCACACCCCTGCGGGTGCCCCAAAAGCCTCTGCTGGGAGCAGAAGAGGGAAACCCTGGCTTGAACAGACATGGTGTAAGAGAACAAGTCAGGGCAGTTCTGTGCTTGCCAGTGAGCTACAGACCAGGAAAATGCTTCATCACCTTCATTGCCAGAGTGCACAAAACCCTCCTGAAAGGGCTGAGAACCCAAACCGCTGCTGCTGCTGTATCCAAAATATGTATAATTACAGAGGGCCTGTGTGCCACAGTGGAGGAGTCTGTGGGAGTGCCAAAATGGGGGGAAAATTGCATCGTAACACCCCAAAAGCACCGTCTTCCACTGGGACACAGTGGCCGTGGGCTGTCTCCACTGCCCCTGTGTGGGGAGTTCTGCTGTTTGCTCACCCCAAACTCTGCATTTTGGGAGGTGTCTCTGCACTCCGACTGTCACTTCCACCCACCCAGCCTCCTCCAGGACCTCGGTGGAGTCCAGCAGGGTGGGAGGGCTGCTTCTGGACCCCAGCCAGAACCAGAGTGCTGCAAACAGAGTCTGCCCTGAAATAGGGTAAGTTTGGGTGTGCAGAGCTGGGGGCAGGACGTGGGAACAATCTCAGCACTAAAAGAATTTATAACTCTCCTCTTTTAAACTTGTGCAGTCTGAAAGCTCAAAGAAAAAAAAAAGATGAACTAACAACAACCCAACTAGGAGGTGTGATTGCAAAAAGCCTGGTGGACCAAGAAAAGAAGCTCAGAACTGAGCCTTTGACACCAGTTCTGCCTCTTTGGCCGCAGAACTGATTCCCATTTCCCACTCTTCGTGCCACCCTAATGCAGTGAAGCTCTAAGAGTATTTAAGGCACCTTCTGCACTGTCAGAGGAATTAAAGAAAGAAAGAAAGAAAGAAAGAAAGAAAGAAAGAAAGAGAAGAAGTTACTTTAACAGCCCTATCAGATACTGGCTCCTGTAGCTGAACTGAAAACAATGCCAATGTGGAATAATGAAGCTGTTTTAATTTGGAATTTAGATTTTGCCCCGAGAAAGCAAATTCATCCTTTGAGAGCTCATCATTTCCTGAAAAATACGCTATAACCTTCAGCAGGAAGAGAGAGGGAAGGGTAATAACCTCTCACTGCAAAGCTCGCCTGAGATCATAAACTCATTACTGCAAACTAAAATCTAAAGTCGACCCAAACTAGGACAGACTGGGCTTGCTGGTCAGCCCCAAAGCTGTGCACTAAAACTAATCAGTTCTGGGACGGGATTTGTTTCTTCTGCTGCAGTAAAATCTATAGTTTAGTTGGTCAAATCAAGACTTTCTGAGAAAAGAAGATTAGAGGCAGTTGTTTAAAGTATTGAGGGGGGAGCAGGATTTAAGCTTTATTACTGACCAGGATATACAAAACAGACTGTAATGAAAAAACAGTATTGGGATTGTCCTTCCAGCCCAAATGGAAAATGTTGAGAGAGGACAGGGCCATATGGAGGAGCTTAGAGCTCGGCCTGGGGCAGATGCCCTGTGAATCGGTGCAATTGCTGGGAAGCCAGGGGTGTTAAAACAACAATCATCACACCTGGGCAAGACAGAAACTCTGGGAAACAGCTTTTGATCCTGTTTGTAAGGAGGGCTCCCCCTGCCCAGAGCACCTGCTGGCAGGCTCTCTTGGCTGGGTGCTGTTCCGGAGATTTCCTTGCTGCCAGGATCCATGCAGGATCCATCCAGGAGCCATCCATCCATGTGTGAGCTGCTCCCAGGGTTACATGAGGGAGCCTCCCATGCTGCCCCCTTTCCCATCTTGGGGTACACCCCGTGTAAGTGAGGGGAAATGAGGAATTACCCCAGCATAGGCACAGCTGCTGTCCCAACAGCCCAGTGGCTGCCCACCGACACCACGAGGGGAACGTGCCTCACTCGCACACCGAGCTCGTTCCTCTTTGACATCGGGATGCGCTCTTCAGGCTTTTCTCTCTCTCAGCTGTGCCCAAACCACCCCAGCTCTGGTCCAAGCTCACAAACCCGACGTGCCCTCCTCAGTTTGCACATTCTGGCCTCAGGACCTCCCCTTGGCTGTTCTCCAGTGGCCCTTAGGGACAGGAGGTGCAGGATAGAAGCCACTCACACCCTTGGCTTTGGTTAACACAGCCCTCACCAAGGCCCTGCATGATGGAACATTTGGGTACTATCCTGCACCTGTCCAGCTCACCTATTCCCTGCCTGCGGAGGTATTTAGGATGTTCTGACAACAACTGCTGATTTTCTGGAGAGTGCAGGACCCCTCAGTTTTCCTAGACCCCAAGCAGCCTTTTCCCCCTCCCCAGCAGCCAAGACATCCTGGCACAGCCACTCACTGAGGCAGCAGGAGCTCCCTTGCTGCGGAGCTGAAAAGTGTTTTGCACCAGCGTTTTTTAGGGATTTTAAACTCAATTACCCATTTGGAGCCAGACAAACATTGCCTTGCCTCCCACTTGCACAGTGCCCTCAAATCCAGAGAGGAGGGAGAGGTGTGAAAATCAAATTTCGGGTGCTTTAGTAACAAATACTTTAGAAATATTTGCAGCAAAATAGCTTTCCCTAAGTGGAGAATAAGGAAACTTAGGTAAAGTGTATCCCAAAGAATTGATAAATAACTGAGCATTCAGAGTCTAGTGAACAAAGTGCATTTAATGTCTCATCATCTGGTGAGAAAAATGCAGCTGCACTTCCTATACTACCATAAGATAGAATAACTTGTAGTTATCTAGTAACAAATATTAAATGAACATGTGTGTTAGTACCATGCCCTTCACAAACAAAATCTTAAAAAGAGTTGGCAAAAAGTAGCAGATTCACAGAGAAATTAATGAGGTTTCTGTCTTTATTGTTCTCATAAGGGGAAAATGGCGATTTCACACAGGAAAATAACTCACAGCTTTAGCCCTGCTAGGGGAAATCCATCAGAGATCTTGAAATCTATATTGAAAATTTCAGCTTATTAGAAATTGATATTTTGTGGGTTAGGTTGACTTGCGTGTGTTTGGTTTAAATCTGCTATTTCTCAGTTGGAGATAAACCTTATGGGGCTAATCCTGTACTGTGGAAAACACAGGTCACTAAATTTGGGAATTTTGCTGGAGTAAGGAGTAAATCAGCGCAAAGGATGAGCCCTTATGTAAACATTCCATTTACAGAAACACACAAATCACTGAAAATCCTTCTGTTTTCTATCTCCTCACCCCGAGCAATTCCTACAAACCCTGAAACCTGCCCATTCATTTCCAGGAGCTGGTAATTTCAGAGACAATTCCAAGACTCATCCAAGCATCTTCCTTTCTTTTTGGAATAACTCCAGTGCTTTGTGAATAACTTGCTAACCCAGAATGGAGCTCAGATGATGACCAGCTCTAAATCTTCACATAATATCACTGAATTTTACCCTCATAACCTGTTCAGAATCTGTAATGCGTGTCCAGGAATGAGAGCTCTGCATCCAGCACTAACAAATGGATTATTCTGTTGTTACTGAGATGCCTTTGGAAGCTGTCTCTGCACCCGAGCATCTGCTCCAGTTCATTACTGCTCTTCCTTGGAGAGTATTTATTTTATACAAGTGGTACAAGTAGCATAGGTAGGCAGGTCTTGGTGTAAAAACTGAAAATTCCTTGGAATTCAGTAGAAAATATTGGGGTCGTGAACTTTAAAAACACTTTAGTGCCATACAGCGTGGAGGGTAATGTGCAGATAAAGATGGTATTTCCTTGGACAGCTCCAATAGCTCATGTGCCAAGGGAAAAGCTTCTGAACAGGAGTGGGGAAGAAATACCCAGCAAGACACCAGCATTTATTTTATTACTGGGACTTAAAACTCTATCTCATCTCAAAACCCATTACTTTTATCCTAATGAGTCAGTTTTACTGGTCACATTGCCGTCCCTCATTTTTTGTTTAGAGCTGGAAAAGGGGTCATTAGTCAGATGCTGAGCAATAACCAGAATTCATATCGCTCACATGTCCTTTCTCAAATAATTAAACACCAGCAAAACAATCCATTCATTTCTATTACAAGCCAGAAAAAAGAAATATTAATAAAAAATAAATCTGAAAGCTCCCTGACAGTGGCAGATGCAATTAAACTCTCAGTGTACGAATCTGGGTACAAACCGCTGCACCACTGCACGGCAGCGCTTCCCTTCCCTTAATTAACTAAAACACGGGGAGGACAATCTGACGGCTTGACGGCATTTCCTTAGCTGTCAGAAACGCTTGGGGATGATTTTCCGATGTTATCACAAAGAGATTTGGAGGAGTTACTGCCATTCCTACTCTCCGCCACCTCCGAGAGCGACAGATTCCATGGAGAAACTTTGCCGCTGTTAACGGATGCGAGGGATTAATATTTTATAATATCATGGCTTTATAGGCAGCATAACCGTGGCAGTAATATTTTATTTTTATATTTTATGCATTCCCAGCCCTGTAACACACCCGGAGCACATCGATTCACCTGCACATCCCTGTGCATGGGTGCGACAGGAAGAGGAGCATTTTGTCAGCTCTGTGGCTCTTTCTGTCCCGGTGGCAGTGACAGCGGGGGGTCACCGCCGGGGTCCCATCCCCGCGTGCCCCGAGAGAGCAAATCTGACCCCAAAATTCCCCCGGCCCCGCGGCACAGCCCGCACCCCACGCGGAGCGATTTCGGGAAAGCGCCGCGGGCAATGCTGGGCACCAGGGGCGGCACAGGAGCTCTGCAGGGCACAGGGTGGCACAAGGAGCACACACAGCTCTGCCCGCTCCTGGCGAGGCTGGAGGGGGCTGCGAAGCCGAGCTTTCGTCCTGCGCACGGGTATTTAGGCTGAACTCACGCCCTTTAAACAGCTTCCTTCAGAGGCTAGTCCCACTAAAGCAGAGTAAGTTAAGGCAGCGTTTTGTGCATTTCCAGAGCATCCCGCTGGTGCCCGTGGCTCTGGGATTTGAACACGACTTTCTTCTCCGGGTTCCACGGGGGGAAATTTCCCCGATTTCCCCCCGTGTTTGTGGGATCACCCGGCTCT
Source organism: Hirundo rustica (assembly GCF_015227805.2). NCBI lineage: Eukaryota > Metazoa > Chordata > Aves > Passeriformes > Hirundinidae > Hirundo > Hirundo rustica. Next base: position 609,940 of record NC_053451.1, read on the forward strand.
GTGTGCTCGCCTGCGGGGGTGAGCAGGGCACAGCAAACTCCGCCCGGAGCCCCGGGAAGGGTGAGCGCACCCCGAATGGGGACAGGGGAGCCCATGAAGGACCCTCAGCTGCGGGGTGCCGAGCGCCCCGGCTTTGCCCCCTCTGCCCGCCTTGCTCTGCCCAGCATCCCGGAGGGCTGCACCCCCCTGCATCTCGATGTTGGTGTCCCTCGCTCCCCGGCCGCGGGGAGCATTCCCGGGCTGTTTCAGGGAGCTGCTCCGGGGGAGCCGAGCGGGGCTGAGCCTGCCATCGATCTTCAGCTCCGCACTGGAACGCGCCTTTGGGAACGGCGGGATGCTCTCCCCGCTGCCATAAGCAGCTCCTTCCCTGATTGGCTTTTTTTGTTTGTTTCCTTTCCGCCCCTCTCATGTTCACTGTTTGCCAAGCGAAAGAGGGACAGACAGAAACAGCAGCGTGCCAGATCCTGCCTACATCTTCCCCACAGTCCTCCTAACCGCGAACTCTTCCGATACTTTGTATTCACCGTCTCACTTGACTGACACAAGAAGCCCACTGTAGGAAGAGAGGCTTCCTGTGAGCCGAGCCCCGTTTCCATGGAGCGGAGTTTTCCGCTTAAAAATAAACTCGCTTTTCGCGGAGTTTTCCGCGCAGCCCCGCGGAGCTGCCCCTGCCCGAGGGTAGCGGCAAACACGTCCCGCATCCCCCGCGTTCCCCTCCGGAGCCACAGCAACAGCCCCTCCCTGCGCTCCGACCGCGACACTCCGCACCCCCGGCACAGATTTTAGGGTCACCGAACCCTTCCTGCGGCGGGGGAGAAGGTGTCCGCTCGGCTCTGGGGGCCCCTGGCACCGTGTCCCGCGGAACCGACACCCCACAGGCTCCGCCGGGATCCCCGCGCCCAACTTCCCCGGCACCGCTCTCCGGGGACAACTCTGGGCAGCGCAGCATCCCCGAGCACCCCTGAACATCCCGAGAATCCCCGAGCATCCCGGGCACCCCCGAGCATCCCGAGCGTCCCCGAGCATCACAGACATCCCTGAACATCCCCAGGTATCCCTGCACATCCCCGAACATGCCCGAGCATCCCTGAACATCCCGAGCATCCAGAGCGTCCCCGAGCATCCCAGAACATCCCGAATACCCCCGAGCATGCCCGAACATCCCCGATCATCCCGAGCACCCCGAGCATCCCCGGCTCCGGAGCGGCGGCCGCCCGACCAGGCGAGCTCCCCCGCGGCCGGGAGGCGGCCGGAGCCCCGGGCCGGCCCCGCCGCGCCCCGGCGGCACTCACCGATCCGCAGCACCTGCTGTGCGCTCCGGGGCAGCCCCGCCGCGGCGCAGAGCAGCAGCAGGAGCAGCCCCCCGCCGCCGCCCGGGGCCGCTCGGCGGGGCCGGCGCGGGCCGAGGCCGCTCGCCATGCTCAGTTCATGCCGGCTACTCCCGGGCGGGCCGGCCCCGCGCCGCTCCGCACCGCCCGCCCATGGCCACGGGCTCCACGCTGCCGCCGCGCTGCCCGCGCCCCTCGCGCCACAGGGATGGAGCGGGAGGGACGGATGGAGAGGGAGGGACGGATGGAGAGGGAGGGAAGGGTGGAGAGGGAGGATCCTCCCGCGGGGCGGCCCCGGGCGGGGCCAGGCGGCTCCGGGCTCCGCGCACACGGGGACACGCGCGCGCACACGCACCGAGCACTCCGGGCGCGCTGGGACGCGGACAGGGACAAGCTCTGGAACAGCTGCCCAGGGAGGCCGTGGAGCGTCCCGCTCTGGAGACTCCCAAAGGCCCCTGGACGCGTGCCCGTGTCACCTGCTCCAGGTGGCCACAGGGGTGCAGTCCGGATGCTCTCCAGAGACCCCTTCCAACGCCAGCCGTCCTGGGATCCCCCGATTCTGTGCCAGGGACAGGGAGAGAGGCAGAGCTGTCCCTGTCGCTGTGCCTCCAGCCCCCGCGGGTCCCCTCCTCGGCACGGGAGAAGCTTTTCCCAAGCCGCGGCCCCTGATTTTGTGACGTCTCGGTGGCACGGGGCTTTGCAGGGATGCCCTGTGCGGGCAGCCCCGTCCTGCACGGCCTGGCACGGGACAGGGTGACGGGGCACAGGCGTGCAGGCTGAGGGACAGCTCCGGGGACGGGCAGAAGAGAGGAAACACTTCCTGCAGCGCCTTCCGCAGCCGAGCAGGGGACAGGCGGTGTGGCAGGAACGTGGCAGGGGCCTCAGCAAGGGGACGGCAGGCCTGGGGCCAGGTGTCCCCAGAGGGGTGAATCCTCGGGGCCGATTTTGAGCTCTCAGTCCCAGGGATCACAGCATCCCCTGGCCTTGGCTTGTCTGCCAGACCACTTTCCCCCGGTGACTTGGAGTTCTCGAGTCATTTTTAAAATCTGGTGTTTGAAGGTTCAGTGAAACTCAGAGCGCTTCACGAAAAAACAAACCTGTGGGTCCTGAGCTGTGCTGAATAAAGGAAACCCCACCCGAGGAGAGTGACTCCCACCTAGCAACAGAATTAAAATTGCGTGGCTGAGATCCAAAACGGAAATAATTTAGATTTGTTTGCTTAGTATTCCTCTGCAGCCTGCCTAACCATTGTTGCAGAAATGAACTCCTCCGAGCAGCGGCAGCACGTGCTGGAGTGCAATAGAAAGAAAAGCATCCGCATGTCCCAGCCAGCCTCCAACGGATCCCGAAAAGAGCCGCCTGCTGTTTCCAGAGCGGTCCAGGCAGTGCGGGAGTGCCAGCGCTGGGATTCCCAGGCAGGATTCCAGCCGGAGCCGCTCTTGGCGTTTCTCAGGCTGCTTTGGGCGGCTGGAGCCCGTGGTGGTGCATTTCCCTTTAACTCCCCGCCAGGTGCGGTGTAACCTGAGAAGGGGGGCTCGGGCCGCCTCAGGGGCGCCTGGGCCCGGCTCAGCTCCTGAGTTTAAGAGGGGCGCTGCCCGCTGCCGGGAGCTCCCACCCAGCCTTGAGGAATGCCCCTCCGGCCTGCAGGGCGCAGCGTTCCCCTTGTGCCGCTTCCAAAGGCAGAGCCGGCCCGAAGCGGCCGGGAGGAGCCATTTCTTGTGGCTGCAGCTCATTTCCTGTGTCCCCGATGGGGCCTGGGAGCTCTCCTGGGCTGGGATCAGCGATGCCGACCCACCGCGTGTCCCGGGCCAGCGCCTCTCAGGAGGAGCGAGGACTTCCAAGGTCATCCAAAGTGAGTGCTTCACCCCCCTCGGGGGCGTTTCCACGGGAGTTTATCTTGCCCTAACCTCTGCTCATATACCATAACAAATCTGGGAGCGAAGTTACGGTTCTAATTTAGGCTAAGTGCTGTTAAATGTTGTCTCTCTGTTCGATTGTTGTGGTTAAGCTATCAATTAAGGTGTAAGTTAAGTTGAAGTATTGCTGAGCTGCGGTGTTGTTAAGCTCTAGGCCGATTCTCTTTCATCCTTGTTTACACACACAGGTGGTGTCAATTCATTTCTGCTTTGGTTGCCTGGGTTTTTTTGTTTGGTTTTGTTGTTGCTTGCTTTCATCATTGTGCCTTGGTTCTCGTGTGTAAGAAGAGGGAATCTTGCCAAGGAACCTCTTGTGCTTTATAGTTTAATCTTAAATCTGGCTTTTCCTCAAACCCTGCTTTTTTGAGCCATCTCAACACACTCGTTTGGGGGGCGGTCAGTGCCCCACTCTGCGTTCCTCAGTTGTGTTTGGAGGTATCAGAGCCCCGCTCTGCGTTGCTCGGTTGTGTGTTTTGTGGGGGTCAGAGCCCCCCGCTCTGCGTTGCTCAGTTGTGTGTTTTGTGGGGGTCAGAGCCCCCCGCTCTGCGTTGCTCAGTTGTGTGTTTTGTGGGGGTCAGAGCCCCCCGCTCTGCGTTGCTCGGTTGTGTGTTTTGTGGGGGTCAGAGCCCCGCTCTGCGTTGCTCGGTTGTGCAGTTTTGGGGGGTGATCAGAGCCCCACTCTGCGTTGCTCGGGCCTGTTGGTGGGTTAAATTAACGACTGTGCCAAATCCCTGCCAGCATCATTTCCCTGTGTCCCATCTAATTTTTCTCCCTCCACACTTAGTTCAAAAGAGTGACTTAAATCTCAGTGAGAGGGTATTTCACCTTATTAACTTTGTTCACCTCGGCCCTGGCATTGTAGAGGCTTTTCCACTCATCCACAGATGCGGGACAGGATTTTGAGAAAGAAAAATGTTCCACTGCTTAAGAACTGTTATAAATACTTATTATAAAGTTGGCTTTTTGCGAATACTGAGATGAATGCTGTATGTATAATGTTAAAATATCTTGGCTTTTAGTTCTGCTATTAACAAAAAGACACAATAACAGTAGTAGCTGATACAAGTGAACTGTCTATTTAATCCAAATAGTAGCCAGTAAACTTGTAATAAAACCCCCTGTTATTAATATGCCAACTATCAGCATCTGCCATCTTTTTTATCTTTTATCTGCCATCTGGTTTATCTTTAAAAAAAAAGATAAACCAAAGCCCAAACTAAAAAATAATAAAGAAAACAGACCAAAACCACAACCAAGAAACTCACCTATCCTAAAAAACAGACCCAAGGAAGAGCCATACAAAATAATTCCTAGAATATATAGTTCATTAAAAAATATAAATATGCATAAAAATCTAAAACTATGCAACAGGCTAATATAATAAAAAAGCATTTAAGAAGTATCTCCAAAAATAACAGTATGCTTTTAGCTAAATGCTAAGCACCTGGGTGCATTTAACCCTTTGCTTTATTTCTGTTGCCTGTTGGTTTTTTATTAAACTTTTAGAAATGTACCAAAAAAAGTAAACCTCATTTTTCACAGAACTGCTACAAGTTTGCTCACAGGCAGGAATGCTTCAATTTAAACATGTGTAATACATGTTTTGATAGCCCATATCATCATTTACACAGCACTTTGCCAGATCAAACACGCAGACAGCTGCAGGTTTTGGGTTTAAATCTCTGCATTCTGAGGATGGCTCTGTGACTATTTTGTCTCTCGTTTGCATGATGTATTTTATATAGCCACACAAAATACGTGATGAAAACAATAGATGGGCTTTTGGGTATGTGCATGAGCAGGTTGAAATTTATGTGTCAGCATGCACCTTAAGCTGAAAGGGTACTTAGGCTATTTCCAGATCTGTGTATTATGGGCTTGCACATAGATCAAATATAATCTGTGTGCATTTTATATGTAAATGTGGCACTTTGAGCTGGATCTGAGGAGGAAAGGTGCAGGAGGGAGGGGAGGTGGAGCTGCAGGGAGGCAGGAATTCTTTGGCATGGCTATGTCTGGGAGCATCCTGTTCCTGTGGCTGCCACCTGAGGGTGCAGGAGCCCCCGGGCTGGGTGCGCAGGTTGGCACGTGGCAGGGAGGAAGGAGAAGGATTTTATTCCCTGGAGAAAGAAGAGGGGGTTCGATTTGCAGTCTCACTTGTGGCGTCTCGTTACTGATCACTGAGTCTTCCCCAGGCCACAGCTCAGCCCGGAGGAGTTTGCCCCGGCTCCAACGAGCACGAACAGCAAGTGGCTGCTGCTCCTTCCCTGGGGGCCGCAATCATAGCGGTCCTGCTGGGACTGGGATGGAACATCCCCCTCCTGCTCCTGGGGGTGCCCATTCCATTGGCCTCAGGGGTGGCACCGAGCTCCTCGATCTCATGTCTGAGCTGTCCCTCACCTCATGCACCCCCTGTAACTGCAGGAAGGGTTCTCCAGGAGCACGATTCCCGTGTTACACGGCATCAGGATGAGGAGAGGTCCTTTCAGAGGCAGCCAGGAGGGAACAGGCTGTGTTATCCCAGAAGCTCCGTGTGACTGGGGTATTGCTGTGTGGCTGTTGTAGCCTAAACCCGACACAAACTGCGTTTCTGCCAGCACCCTGTGGATGTTTCTGGGGTGCCTCTCCTCGGCAGAGTTCACACTCATCTCCAACTGCTCTGGTGCGCCTGCAAACTAATTCCTTTCGTGGTTTGCCTTCTGCCTCTGACACCTTTAGTGATGCTGAAGTCTTTGGGTATTAGCATTGTGTTGTGAGGTGACAAGAGTCACATTCCCCTTCCCTCCATTCCTGCCTGTTTTGGTTTTGTTTTCGGCTTCTTTTGTCCTGGCTAATTCACATTCTGCCCACTGCACGGTGTTGCTGCATGAATGCTCTCTGCAGCCAGCTGATGAGAGACCATGATTGGACCCACCAGAGGCACTTTTCTGCTGGAAACAGGACAGGAGAATACATTCCAGGCGAGCTCCCTCTTTTTATTCCCCTGTGCTGTGTCAGAAAATTAAGGCTGGCATCATCAACTGCTGAAGTGTCCCTTTGGAAAAAGCCCTGTCATAATCAACTCAGATGCCTCTGAGCATCTTTCCCCTCTCCAGCCTTGGCACTGATATCGTGTGACCCGAAGCAGGGGCAGGAGGAGATCATCAGCTCTGAGACCGTGAAGCTGTAACTGAGAAACCCAAGGCCAGCATTCCTAGATGCCTTTTTTTTGTGGTTCTTTAGTAGCCTGAAGTGCAATTGAACTATTCCAGCTGATGCAGGGCAGCCTCTGTAGCTGTGCAGTGTCTTCTGGGGATGAATGGAGTGGAGCCCAAGCTGAGAAGATAATCAGCACAGTCGTTTTTATTGCTTTGGGTTACTTCGGTCTTCCTTCACAGCACTAATTCCCGACTCTCTCCTGCTCGTGTAATTTATACAAATCTGATAGATAAATTGTTCCTCGCTCTTGGTTTCATGTTTGACCAAGGAGGAAGGAAGAATGGAGAGATATCGCACAAAATATTGGGAAAAAACCCCGAAGCAGCAGAGAAAGCTTCATTATTTTGTGCCTGTAAGTGGGTCGGAGTACAAGCCTCCCTGATTATCCTCATTAACAGCGTTAAAACCGTGCACAGAACTCAGGGCAGGATAATGCTGAGCAGCTCTGTGTGCCACCCCTGCCCACGGGGTGTGTCCCTGGGGCTGTGTCAGTGACGCAGGGCAATGTTCCCTCTCCCAAACTGAGGGAATTGGCCCATTTGAGGTAAGATTTCAGTGCTACAAGCCGAAACAACTGGCAAGCCAGACACAATGATGTGAAATCATTTGGATTCCTGTAGTCCAGGGACCCAAAAAATCCAACCTCTGTCCATGGAGGAATGTCATTCAAAATAGTGAGCTGCTGTTGTCCCCTGTGGCAGGGAAAGGAATTCCCAGGATATGACACCAAAGTTTAACTGTGGAGCAGTCAAAAACCCAAATAAATCCATCCTCACCAGAAGCAATGAGGGGCTTCCCTCTGGGCATTTGGGATTAAATTGCTGACACTGGACTCAAACTATTTCTTTTCTCAGATTAGATATGGCATTGAGAGCAGGCAGAGGCCAAAATTGTTTACGTGTTCTTCTGATATTTTACACTCTGTCCTCACCTGGTGTTCACGGCAGTGGATTTCAGCCCCAGTGGGGCTGGGTCTATTCGGAGTTGCTGATTTACTGAATAATAGGTGCACACTCACCCTGCTGCTGTTTATGATGGCATTAGCTCCTGCACAGCAATTTTTTTCAGCTTTACTAATTTTATGATAACCTTGCTGGGCCGTCTCCATGTGTAAATATCTTAGGGGAGATTCCTGATTAAAAATATCGACAGGAGGAGATGGAAGTGATGGCTTTGTTAAGGTATTCTGGCTAGCAGGTCCCCTCTGAAAATCACCTGGGATTTCTTGGAGGAAAAAGCTGGGAAGGCTGTGACAGGTCATGCTCCCACATCTGTTTCCACCTGGCTTGTAAAAAGAGTCATTTTTAATGATGAATGAAGGCTCCCCCTGAATTCGGGGATGTGGGATCCACAATCACAGCCAGAGTCACAGTGTGGCTGAAGCTGGGGGATGCCTGGGATCCTCTGGTTCCTCCCAAACCAGGATGCTCGGGGTCACTGCCAGCCTGGTTTTCAGTGTCCCCCAGGACTGGGGCAGCCTGTGCCCGTGTTTGATGGCTCTGCCAGTGAGGACATCTTTCTCATGCTCAGAAAACAGACCCAGGTGGGAAGCCATCTTAAACCAGATTAAAAATGGGACAGAGGGTTTGTGCTGTGAAATCTTCTAAATATATTAAGAAATTCCTCTGTGCAACAGCAAAATGAGGTAAAAAGTATTTTCTTCCTTTATTTATCAGGAAAAGCGTGAGCTCCACAAGGAGTGACCTACATATGCACTTGCTTGTTTGTTGAGCTCAAAAACCTTTGCTCACATCCCATAAATCAGAATAATTTAGGTTTGAAAAGGCTTCTGAGATCATGGAGTCCTCTGTGAGTTTCTTAAGTATCCACATTAATTCATATTGAATCTCATTAATCTTGAATTGACGGGGGGGGTGGGGGGGAAGCCTACACGAAATTATGGACAGCATTTCTATTAAAAAACCCAAAGCTGAAATTAAGGCTCTTCCTGCCTTTAACAGAACAAGTGCCCAGTGTAAAATCTGACTTTTAGCAGCCTGCTGAGTGCGGGGGAGTACCAGGAGCAGCAATTCCTGGTGCCAAAGGCATTCCAAGACAAATCCAGAGACTTGGAACTTGCACACAGGAGTCTGATGTTTTTTGGAAGTGGCAGCAGGGAAACAATTCCGGGAACAGCTCAGAGCCTCAGGGCTGAGCTGGGGCAATGGGGATGATGTGATTCTGAGTGAAGCCCCCTCCTGTCACAGCCCAGGGACATTGCCATGTGTGAGACACCTTCCCCAGGGCAACTCCAAAGCAGGTCAGATGGGGCTTGGAGGGTTGGGACATCTGCTAAAAAAAGCCCAGGTGTGAGAAACATCCTTCTGCCCTGGAGGAGGAGCTGTCAGAGTATTGTGCATGGCTTTAAAATGTCTTCTTAACACTTCAGTTCCGGGGAAAAACCCCTAGATGCAGGGAAGCCGCAGCAAGTCTGTTGTAGGTTGTGGAGACAGCAATCTCAGTGGAGCTGTGCTCGTGTGGATGAGATCCCTACAAAAACATAAAAAGGAAAACCAGGCTGGCTGGCAGGGAATTGGGTATAAAACCAAAGAGTTAACACACATAACAAAGAAATTCACTGTGTGCAATAGTGTGGTGTGCACAGAGTAAGGGAAAAACATTTGCGTTGTTCAGTATTTCCTAGTTTTAATAATTATAGTTAAAAAGTTTTCCAAGTGGGGCTGTGATACATAGAGCTCATTGTGGTTTGGTGATTCTCCATCTGAAATGAAGGTAAAGAGAAAAATGACTGCTCAGATTCCTGCCTTTGCATATCCCTTTGCACGTCTATCATTTATTATCCTGTACCTGTGTATATTTTAGCCTTCATTTTTCAAAAAGATGTCCATGAATTAAACAGGAATACGGCAATCACTGAAGATTTATTTTGTCACTAATGATGGTCTAGTAGAGATACAGGTAAAATTCTAAAGGCAATTTCTTAGGGCTTGAATAAATTTGCTTTTTAGCTTCTTCTTTCTGGAAAAGTTTAGAAGCAGGCTGGCCATTTCCAGTAGAAATATATTTATATTTCCCCAAGGTTATAACACAACAAACAAATCTTACAGGTATTTCTTTGAATTGTTTGTGCCTGTTCCAGAGCATGAATTTTTTCAGGCCAGTTCCCATCTGGCTGCTTGGAGGGTGTGGTTTTCCTCCCAGAGGGCATCACTGCCTGATGTGCCTGCTCTGGTACCCCAGTGTGCTCCCTTCCCCAGGGCTGGGGATGCACTGAGCACAGAACTGTGCCCAGAGTTGGTGCTCTCAAGTTTTGGAGTTCTGTTTGTGACCCCGAGGCAGTTGCTGTTTGTGCTGTGGGCTTAGGAGGAGTCCAGCATCGTTTGCTGCCTGCCTTTGTGGCACTGGGGAGATAACCACGCCTGGAGTTTTAGTTCCTTTTGTGCCATGGCCATCGTGCTCACACGCAGCACCCCGAGATGCTTTTGTAGCAGCTCCTCCTTTGCTCCGTGGGCAAACTCCCTTTTTCCCCCCTCTTGGCCCATCTTTGTCCTGGGGAAGATTTGGGGTGTCCTCACTGCTCTCTCAGTGCCTGGAGGGGCTCCAGGGGAGCTGGGAACACAAGGAATGGCTTCCCATGGAAGGAATTCCTGGCTGGGAGGGTGGTGAGCCCTGGCACAGGGAGCCCAGAGAAACTGTGGCTGTCCCTGGATCCCTGGAAGTGTCCAAGGCTGGGCTGGACAGGGTTTGGAGCACCCTGGGACAGTGGAAGGTGTCTCTGCCATAGCAGGGGTGGCACTGGGTGATCTTCAGCGTCCCTCCCAACCCATTCCATAATCTTAAGGCAAGTCTGGTGTGCTGTCTCAGAGAGGATTCCTTTTCTTTCCCAGTGAAATCAGCACAGGGCTCTTGGTGTTTTTGCCTGAATAACCTGTCAGCCATAACAACTTGTGATTTTTGCATCTGAGTCAGGCTATTTTAATCCTAAGCATTGTAAGAAAGCAAAGCTTTCTGCTGACACAAAAACAACACGAGTTTTGCTTGTGGCAGAAGGACTCTGCCTCTGGATGTTGCAGCAGCACAGAACTATGTGCACAGAGAAGGAAAAGGGCATTGTAACCCCCCCCCGAACTCTGTGGGTCTAGCAGCACTTTGCCGTTGTGTGAAATACCTGTGGAACAAACCCAAATGCGTCCCTTTCATTGCAAATGTCAAAAGAAATATCCTCTTGCACAAAAGCGCTCTGCAGCCATGTGCCATAGAGGCGAGCTTTAATTCATGCTTTGTCAGCCTGGTGAAATTGCCATGGCAGGGGCTCGAAATACTCCAGCAGGGAATTTATTTTAGCGTACTGGGATGTCAGTGGCATTGCAAGATGTGAAGACAACGACAAAGCTTTGCCATTTGCCACATAACCTCAGGAAAATGTGCTCTGCTATTATCCTGCACTTGCTTAATTGGCAGACCTTGGCTGTTTGTAATGGGGTTATTTGTAACAATGAATTGTGCTCAGAGACCTTCTAACAATGCTTCCAGAGTGGAGCTGAATCTACACCGAGGCTTAGTGAAACTATTAATAACCCTGAGAAACCACAGAATGAGCCAGGTTGGAAAAGACCTTTGGGATCATCAAGTCCAAGCTATGTTTATCTAAAGCACCCACTGCAGGATGTTGTGCTGACACCCCAGACAGTGATGGTCCTCAGGTCTGATGGGCAGGAGCCCCCTCTGCAGAGAGGTACTGACAGAAAGTGCCATTTCATTATTTCTGTTCTCTATTATCTCTTTAACCTCAGCCACACTCAGAGCCCCTGCTGCGAGGTGCCACGCAGGGAGGGGTTTCTCCAAATCCACCCTTAAAATCAACTTGAGAAATGATTAAAGGCTTTCAGGGATAAGGTGATGAACAGCATTTCTCTGAAAAAGAAGGGTTAATTGTTGGTGGCATCACTGTTATAACTTCAAGATTTCTTCTGTTAGAAAGAAATCAGACATTCTTACAGTGAGTGAAAGGCTTAAATGCTGTGCTGAGAATTAAAGGGGGTAAGAAGGGTCATTTAATTTTATTATGAGGATTCAAATGCGCTCAGTGACTGGAGTACACAAAATTCTCGTTATGTGTCCTTCAGTTTTCAGCTCCTGTGAATCCTGGAACAGAGTGGTTCTCCCCTGGCAAGCAGAAAAATCAGTGAAATACTCCATTTCTGCTGAATCGTGTTATCATAACGACTTGGGGTGTTGTATTCATTCCTGTTATCTCCATCTGAAGTGTCTGGGGAAGGGAAGAGCTGCTGACAGGGGGAAAGGCTGGGAGGGATGGTGTTACAGATGGGCACCACCAGAATTCTCTTCAGTCAATGACATTCCTTGAAGCTGAACTTTTCAGCAGATTTGCATTCATTAAAACGCATTTTATCTTGGTGCCATAATTACTTGTTGTCATTTCAGCGATGTCTTTTTGATGTATTAAGATGGCAGGTGTCAGGGGCTTTCCCCGACATTCAGGTGGTTTCAGGGTCCTTTGCTCCCCTGCACAGCTCTGAGCCAAGCTGAAGGAAGAGACGGAGTTCTCAGGTTTAGATTTTTCAGTGTTGCACACTTCGTTTGTTGTTTCTTATCTTACAATTTTCTCGGAGTCCGACAAGATGTTTGCAGCTGCATGGATTCCTCACGTCTCCCCCCGAGCTGGGCTGTCCTTATCTTTTATACTAATTACTACGTATTTCTTGTTTACTATTTCTTACCAATGTCTATCACTATTACTAAAAAGGTCATCTTTACTTTGACCCAATCTTCACTAACTACTTTGTGCCACGTCAATGCAGCAATGGAGTGAGAGAAGGAGAAGAAAGAGACAATGCCCCAGATTCTCCATCTTGTCCCCATTCACTTCAATGCTAAGAACCTAAAACTACTATTTTCTCACCCTGTGGTAAGCTAAACTACTATTTTTTCACATTCTTGTGGCCTGTAAACCTTCTCTCAGTGTAGGAAGTTTTTTCCCATCGACTGAGATCAAAGCCAGTGTCTCTCTGAGCTCTGGGCTGGGGTCCCAGACCCCCCTGCCCAGGTCCCTGACCCTCCAGGGCAACCAAAGGAATGCCCTGGACTCCAACAGGCAGGTTGGCCCTGTGCCATGCCAGGCTTGGGACTTTGAAATCCAAACTTGGTTTTTGTCTTTGCTGACTCCCCGTGGGTGCTGGGATCCAGGCTGGGCATCCTCCCCATGGACAATTCTGGGATGTGCACGTGGCTTGTGCTGACTCTTTGTGACGCAGTCTCCCTCCCAAAGGAAGCAGGTATGGCTAACACACCTGGATGGGGTGGATAGATTGATATATAACCTTTAAATAGTCATCTGGGAGAACCCCAATCCTTCTGCTCAATGCCCAGGCAGGATCTGAGTGCTCCTGCCTGGCACCAGGCTGGGGGAAGCAGCAGGAACCAGGCAGCCCCTGTGGCAGAGCTCCCTGCCGAGGCCCCGGCAAGCATTAATTTGTTCAGACACGTTGCAGAGGGCAGCAGATTCCCCGAGCAGGGATAACACATCCTGTCACTGCATAACGCAGCTCTCGACCTGTTTGTGTCTCCCTGTGCCTCTCCTGGCCCCAAAGCCTTTGGCATGGCTGGGGTGCCCAGCTGGCCCTCTCTGTTCCCTGGCTCTGTGTGCTCAGGGAACAGGGAATGCTGGCTTTGCTCTTCCCAGCCTCTTTTCTTCACCTGCTAGGAGAACACTGAAGAGTAGCGTTTAGCACGTGCTCTTCAGAAAACTTCCAAAACAGAGTCAGTGGCTGCTTGGGATTGTCTTCTCATAGGGAAGTGTTTGTTGGAGAGCTCGATTTTCATCAGTTCTCTTCAGAGTTAAGCATTCCCTGGATAATTTATCTAAAGGCTGCTCTCATGAACCTTTCATGGCAAAGATACAGCTTCCTTTTTTCCCCCTGAAAGACTTGTCGTGGTTAAGGCTCTGTATGGTTATTTATCCAACTTTTATTCAGCTGCCTCATTTCTGCAGCACCTGATCATCCCTTAGCCGTGTGGTGGCAAAACTTTGCCTCCTTGTCTTTGGTATCCTCGGAGGTTTTTTTTCCCGAGACCTGCAGGGGATGGAAGGAAAAGGAGAAAGGGCTTTTTACAGAGTATGGAACTTCTTTGGGGGTATTTCTCTAAGGAGCCTAAGGTGACAGAGGAAGGGAAGGAGGTGCTGGGGGTTTCCTGAGAGGGGAAAGAAGAAGCAAAAAAGGCCTTTTTGTGTGTTTGTGTAATTCCTGATACATAAGGAGAGGGTCCTGAGATCCTCTGGCCAGAATTTTGCATCAGGTGGGGCTGAGCTTGTACTTTGGAAAGGAGGAAGAGGAGGTCCCTGCTCAAGATGGAACCCAGCACTCCTGGGAAGATGTGGCCAAGGCTGTCACAGTGAATTTATTGCGTTTTCTGCTGGAAGAGGTCAGGGGGATGTCACGTGTGCTTGCAGAAAAACCCTGTTTGACATTTCCATTCCATTCAGGAAAGTCATTGCCGCACAGTCCTTCCCCATGTGTCACCATGTTCTCAGTGAAGTGAACAAGATTAGAACATATTGTTGGGGGAAAAAGAAATGAATCATTTCCCATTTAAAAAAAAAAATGGCTTTTAAACCTTCAGCTTCCCTTTAGATGAGCTAAATACCAATAAAGGGCAAAAACCAGCTTTGTGCCTGGAGGCCCTCTCCCCTTCCTCACGGGTGTAACCAGGTTTCATCTCTTTTGTCTGGATTGCCTTCAGTGCAGCAGCTTTTAGAGTTCGGTTAATGCCAGGTTCTGGCCTATATTTTCTTTTCTCAATCGTGACTGTTCTGGTTTGTGCAGCCCTGTGGGTGGGCCTGGCCCTTTGTGGGGGGATGAAAAGGCCACCTCTCCTCTGCAGAGCTCAACATTTCAGCGTGGAGCTCCCATTCTGTGTTCTCAGAGCCCTTTAATGGAGCACAGAGCAAAGACCTGGGCTCTCCTCCCTGAAATGTTTCAGTGATGTCCCTGAACAGCTTCAGAAAAAAACACCTCGTTCAAGCTGCACTTGCAAGTATTTCAGCATTTAAAGTGAAACCTGGCCTTGGTGAGGAACAGTGCCTGCTCTGTTTGTCTGAGCCTTGGGATCATCTCTGCCTCCATGAGAGGCGATTTGAGAGCTGCTCAGCCACCTGGGAAGGCGTGAGAGGTGCAAGAGAATCCATGGGAGGAGAATGGGGGGGAACTGAAACCTGCTCCCATCATCAGTGGGATTGCACCAAGCACAGCTCTTGCTTTGTTGTTTTTCCACGCTCCTGCAAATTAATTATCTCCTGAATGCTTGGGAAGTGAGCAATTAATTGGGTGCTCTCTCATGAAGTGCTGTTTGTAAACCACGGGCTGTGTTCTAAAGGACATTGATCTAAATTTGCTCTTAGATGCTCCAGAAGCATCCTCACACCATGCATTTTTATTTGATGACCTGGAGGAGAACAGCAACCCCCTGGAATGTTCTTGTGTGCCTGTGGGCAGCAGTGGAGGGGGACCAGAGGGCAGCACCTCTGTCCCTTGGGGTGAGACCCCACCTGCAGAGCTGCCCCAGCCCTGGGCCAGCAGCACAAGGACCTGGAGCTGCTGCAGAGAGCTCAGAGGAGGGCACGGAACTGCTCCAGGGCTGGAGCCCCTCTGCTCTGGAGCCAGGCTGGGAGAGCTGGGGGTGCTCACCTGGAGAGAAGGCTCCAGAGAGAGCTCAGAGCCCTTCCAGGGACTAAAGGGGCTCCAGGAGAGCTGGAGAGGGACTGGGGACAAGGGATGGAGGGACAGGACACAGGGAATGGACTCGGACTGACAGAGTAGATTTAGATTTGATATTGGGAAGGAACTGTTCCCTATGAGAGTGGGCAGGCCCTGGCACAGGGTGCCCAGAGAAGCTGCAGCTGCCCCTGGATCCCTGGAAGTGTCCAGGGCCAGGCTGGATGATGGGGTTTGGAAAGCCTGAGACAGAGGAAGGTTTGGAATGAGAGAATCCTCGTGTCCCTCCCAACCCAAGCCAGCTGTGACCCCACAATCCCATGGCTTGGATCCTGTGGCTGTGGTTTGGATTCCCCATTCCTGATGCCCCTGCACTGATACTGGGAGCTGAGAACCCCAGACTCTTTATTCCCTGATGGAAGAATTCCAGCTTTGGTCCTCCCAGGAGCTCCCAGGGCTGCTTCAAGCTCCCCTCAGCTAACAGCTTGTTATGCTTAAGAAGCAGAGAGCCCTGGAAATTATTATGGCCCATATGTTACTAAAATGGTTTTAATGGGGATTAGGGGCTTATGTAACGTGTGAGCCTAACCCACATTGGTCTTAATTTATGGTGTTTTCTCCCTCCCTTTAGAAAAAAAGGCTTGTTTCCTAATGATAAATTAAATTAGTGCTCAAGCTTACATTTTACTGCTCCTAGGCACAATCAGAACTCACTGGAGTAAGCATTTAAAGCCCCTTACAAAATTATTTGTTGGGCTTGCCATTATTCTTTTGGCTTTTTAAATTTTTTTGAGCAATGTTCTTGTTTCTCCCTGATGAGAAATAGTCTGCTTAGGTTTGATGTGGAATGATAGGATCCACAAATTAAAACAATGAGTTTGCTACAATCTGTAGTCTCCTTGGAGAAATGAAAAAAACAACCAACCAAAAAACACTTGAGGAAAGTTCAACAATGGTAGGAATTTTCCAAGCTCCTGGAATAAGAAAAGACCAGAAGAGAGCTTCAGACATACAAAGAAAATAAGATGAAGGTCTAGAGCAAAAAATCCTAAAATGAAATAATTAGGTAGTGTAGTTGGGGGGGTGGGGTGGGGGGGAAGGAGAGGGTTAAATTGATGAGTTTTACATTTATCACAAAAAAAATCTTTAAAAGTTTCAAATCCCGAGGTGTGGCTTTTATTCCTTGTGTTCCCAGCAGGCACTGCCATCCCTCCAGTGCGGCATGGGGAGGATGAGAGCTGTGTTTTTCGGAGCAGACATATGTTTGCTTGTGATGTGTCAGGGTTTTGTTGCCAGCTCCGTGTACTCTGGGGCAGTTCTAAAGTGCTGAGCTGTTTTAGAAACAGTTCCAAATGAAATCAGAAATGTGCAGAGATTCAGATTCTCTCCCGGCCAACTAAAAAAAAAAAATACAAAAAGTCATCTGTCTTTTGTTATCTGGTGTTACAGTTATTGCTGATTTGAAAAGAATCTCATAAACTCACAAGGCATTTCTCCCCTGCACAGGGGCTGGGGGTTGTGTGCCCAATATCCATTTATTTGTGCACAGAATTGGTTTTATCCTTCTTCTGACTCATTTACTGACACAGAAACTGGAGGGGCTTGGGGGTTTTCTTGGAAATTCCTGAATTTCTCCTGTCCAGATGAATTTCTGTGTTTATTTTAAATGCCTTTCCATACATCCCTGTCTGTTGCTCTGGCCTCAAGGCCACTTTAGGGAACAGGGATGTGCTATGTGTTTGAATCCCTTTGGAATCTTCCCCTGCTCTGAGTCACTCAGTGCCTCACCCTGCTGTCACCACGACCCTCCTGGGAAGGTTCCAAAACTCTGGAGCTTCTTTGGAATATCTCATGCTGGATGCCAAGAAGTCATTCATTAATGATTTCCCAGACATTGATAAAACTCTGGAGCTCCTCTGGAATATCTCACGCTGGGTGCCAAGAATTCATTCATTAATAATTTCCCAAACACTGATAAAACTCTCATGTCTGGACAGATTTTCAAATTCCTTCCCACAAACTGTGAATCATTCCTGCTAGGGATGCATTTGGGGTGGGGTTTTTTTTCCCCTCAGGAGATCTTTTTTTGATGTCATTCCCAGCCTGGAAGAGGGTGATGTCCTAAAGTGGTCTTTAGGTTACCTGCAAACATTTTACCTTTTCAGTGACTCCTTTTAACGGCTTCTCCATCTTCTTTTCTCCCCCCCGATTGTAATTCCTCTTCTTAAGTTAAATGTTATTATCGTGGATTTGTGTTTTGACTTTTCAGCCTCCCAAAAGGTCAGATTTGAATACTTTATGGCCTCCTTTGCTGAGAAAAAGTTCAGTGGCTGCATCTTGAAACAGGTCACATAATCTGCTTGAAGCTAAAGCAAGAATTGCTTTTCCTTTGTGGGTTTGGGGGCCAGTTAATTGAAGAAGCAATCCTTGACAGTGTTGAAATGAATGCTGTGTGCAAGAGGCGCTGTCCTTATGGGTACTGGGTCTTTGTCAGCACAAAGCCAAGGCCAAAATTCACCTCCATCCCTCGCCCAGGTGCTCTCCCAGCCATCTGCACATTTCTGTCAGATATTCACAGCTCTCCATGCTGTGGACCCAGAGGTGTGACAGCGTCTCTGGTGATTTTGTTCTCCCTTTGGTGCTTTCTGTGCACAGCAATGAAAATACTGCTTGGAACGGGCTAGAGCTTTATGGCAAAAACATTTTTTAATCTGGAAATGAGTTAACATTCTAGGTGGAAGAAATAGCCTGTGTGTAGATATTTCCCTTGGAGATAGCACAGCTCTGGACGTAATTATCCACAATTGAACCAAATGACTTCAAGTTATGCCATACTTGCCCTCAGCCAGCAGGTGTGCTTGTCAGAGCTGCTGCTGAGACAGTGAGTTCTACCTGCTCCTAACCCCATAAACAGCAAAAAAAGGTGCAAGAGGAGACATTAAAATCCTGCACAGCATTTTGTTTGCAATGACTAAAGCAGAAGTGTCTTCCTGAAGTGGTTCAGTATTGACCTGAAACCCAGGATTAATTTCTTGCTGCATCCCTCCAACAGTGGACGTGCTGTTATTGTACATGCAGATGTGGAGAGAATTGGACTCAAACACGAGCCAGGGACTCTTCTTGCCATCCCCTCAGCACTGGTGAGACCATGCTTTAAAAAGTAAAATAGAACCAACAGGATCCACCCAAAGGAAACATTCCAGTAAAACACCCAAACCAAGGTAGCTTTAGAATGAAGGCTGGCTTTACAGCTCTCTTTAGACACATAGAGAAGATGAGATGTGAACATTATGCTCTTCAAAAGGGGAAGATATCAAAGATTTATTTGGCTCTTTTCTGAAATCAGATTCTTTGAGAAGCCACAGCTGTACCCGAGCTGGCAGGAGCACCCCGGGCTGTACCTTCTCTTTGAATTCAGCACAGCTGGCACTCGAGCCTTTCATTTTCCATGGATGCTCCAAAGTGCCTCAGAAAGCCCCTGGAGCGAGTTTGTGCAGCCACACAAACACTTCTCCCATGCAGGAGAAGGGGCCGAGAGTCTCCCCTGTTCCTGCAGAGAATCCGGGGCGTGAAACGCTTCCAGCCGCCCAGGAGATGAGGGCTCACAACCTGTGTGGAAATCCAGCTTGCTGGCACTAAAGCTGCTCTCCTGCTGTCATTCATCCCTGCTCCCAGGCCCTTTAGAATGGATCAAATATTCCAGCTAAACATTCTGTTCATGGAAGGGGAAGGAGCTTTCATCTTAGCACATGTTTTACAAATATTTGCAGCTGACAAATTTTAGTACGCTGCTTTGTTTGAGCACAGACTTGTACTTTTCCCATTCCCCGTTTCCCTCGGTGCCTTCCCAGGCTTGGTGACCCCTCCTGACAGATGTAATTCCTCCTCCCAGGAGTGCAGGCAGCTCTGGCTGCCCTGTGCACCCCTTCAGGATGCCCCCAGTAGTGTGTAAGTCTCGCCGCTCCAGACTGCACTCGGGGGACATGGGATGGGCAGGAGCAGGGTGTCTCCAGGAGGCACAGAGGGCATTCCAGGGGCTGGCCCCACCGTGGTTTTACCACGGCACACTCCAGGAGCTCAAACACGTGGCTGAATGTGTGCTGGCTGGGCTTCAGAGCACGAATGGAGGGGATAGTTTCCTCCTCCAGCTGCCCTTTTAAAAGTGATCCCTTCGGCTGTTTCAGGGAAATGATGCTGTGAGGAGCTTTCCCAGCACAAAAGGGAAAGTGAGAAGCGTGTTAAATGCTGCTTCACAGAAAATAATTATTCCAATGCATTGTCTAAGTGCCCTGTAAAAGGTGCAATTAGTAAAAATGTATTGGCTCGACTCTTCTCGAGCACAATGCCCAATTCCTTAAGCGTAGCAGGCAGCAAAGCCTGTGCCGTGAAGCAGATTTCCACCTCCTAACTAATAACCTGACGATTTCTACCAGGTACAGCTCTTTGCTTGTAGTTTGTGAGGCCAATGATGCTGGCATTTGGTGCCGCACAGCACCTTTTCCCCACGCTGGCACCTCTGCCAGGAGCAAGTGTGGTTTTAGTCCTGACCTGAGCGGTCCGGGATGGGGTTCAGTCCCTTGTGCAGTGGAGGCTGCGGGCAGAGGTGCATTGGACGTTCCCGATGGATGTGAGCAGGGAGGACCCTGCAGCCTGGCACACGAGCACCGCCTGCATCCCGCTCCAGGCCGGGCTTGGGCGGCGTTTCCTGCGGAGAACATTGCCGGGGAAGCGGCACCGGGAGCCTCCGTGTCCCGCTGTTCCAGCGGTGATAAACTGGGCATACTCAGCCTGTGCAGATGGATCCACAGGCTCAGGCAGCTTTGTTCCAGGCTGCAGGCTCCAGATTTCAGGAACAGCCTCGGGGCCTGCCTCGGGAGCTCCTGTGTAGTAGCTTTGAGGTGACAAATGTAGTCATACATGTGCTGAGACAGAAATTAAAGGGAACGGGGAGAGGAGTGAGAAAAGAGCCCAGATCAGTGCTCAGGATGATGGATTACCTGGGAATGAGATCTCAGACACCAGAGGGAATGCAGGAGCAGCTTGGGAAGCCCTCCTGTTCCCGAGGGATGGATGCCACTCCTGGAGCCAGGCAGGACAGGGCAGAGCTGTGTCCCTTCCCCAGAGCTGTGTCCCTTCCCCAGAGCTGGCTGGGCATGGCAGGATCTCTGACCGTGGCACCACAGGCTGTGCTCTGAGCAGGGCTCCTGTCCTGGCAGCCCAAGCTGCCCATTCCCTGTCAGAAATGGATTGGCCTTCAGCTGTGTTATCCTGAATTTATGGGTGAGTAAGGAATGTGCGGGACTCGTTACCTGGATAAATGCTAAAGGTGTCAAAATAATGTATTTCATTTGTGAAAGCTCAGAATGAGCAAAAGCTGATTTACAGGCAGACAGCGTTCTGGTCCCTTTCCAATATTTTTGCACATAAATACAAAGGTCGACAAATGGAGCTTGTTTTTCCATGGAGACTACGATGGCTCTTGATTTAGTAAACCCCAAAAGTCAATGTATTAAAGCAAATAATTTCTTAATTTGTTGTAGCATTCTAATGACTCAGTGTTTATTTTGATTTAAAGCTGGCTTTTAAGCCACCTCAGTTCCTTTCTACTCAGGTAGAATAGATAATTCTCTCTGGTATGAAGCAGGCACTGCCACATGGTATGAAAGGATCTCTGTAACCTTAAAACTCTGCAGAAGATTCACTGCACTGATCCTGTACCCAGCAATAAGATTCACTTGTCTCCCAGAGGGTCTCAGTGATCCCTGGCAGGAGCTGCCTGGCCTAGGGAGGTCACGTTCCTTTTGGCCAGACCTCAGCATCATTTGGGGGCTCCAAGTTCCTTTTCAAGCGTTGTTTACCCCGAGGGAACGCCAATCAACCAAACTCCCCTGGATTTTGCCATCATTCTTATTTAGGTAAAGCAAGAAAATCTCTCATTTCTGGGTTTTATGGTTTTAGAGCCTTTACTTCAGTCTAGTTCAGTTTCTAAATTCAGTCTGTGCTTCAGTTTTGTCTCTCAGTCTCCTGATTGTAGGTGATTTTCAGTGGTTAGAGAATCTTCCCCTCATTTTCTGTTTGCTCTGTCCAGCATCCCTTAGCTGAGCAGGAGAACAGCATAACAAGGAAGCCAAAATTTGGCCTTACTTCAGTAAGTTCAGCCTTTGATCTGCTACAATCAGAGGTGGAAAACATGACAGGATATTCCTTTTTCTCTGTGGCTTCCAAACTGTGTGTTGTTCATGCTCCAAGAGCTGGCATTTAAAATATCTTCATGACACAGCCTGCAGGAGCGTCAAAATTCCCAAATCTTTGGGAATTCTGTAAGGCTTGTGTGCTAGGAGTCTCTCAGCCTCCTCACCTGCAGGAATTTGGGGGCTGCAGATTCTGAGAGTTTTCAGTCTAAAATTAGCAACATTTTCCCATTAACAATCGGGTATATTTGCTTTTCCTCACAGACGAGATTGCAGAGCTGCAGCACACCTGTGCACGTGTGAGAGCAAAAGAGAGCTGGTCAAGCGACAGCAACATTTTTATTTCCTGTGTTGGGTTTTTTCCTTGTGTCTCCTGGTGGCTTTCAAGGACACATCTTACACGCACAAAAAGTCTAAATGGACAACCAGAAAGTTGAAAATTTGCACAATGATTAGATGTCACTTCCAATAAGTGGGTGGCTGGGTCAGCAAATTCGGAGGCCAACGTGGGCCAAAATTGCTGCATAATCTGCATATGCATTTATATTGGTCTTTCTCCAAGTGATGTGCTGTCACTGAGAAGAATTGTGGCCTTTGCAATGGCCAGCCTCTTCCCTGGAAAAGATGATGTGTCAAATCTGAGCCTCAACGTTTAGAAAAAAGGAAAAACAGGTAGTTCTTTTGAAAATGTTGGGTCTTCAGCAAGCCTGGACGATGCACAAGGGTTGTGTAGGTAATAAATCTCCAAATCCCAAAATGCAGCCACTTCCACTTCTGAAAATACCCAGCTTCTCTCCTTCCGTGGCATTTCAGCCAGCACGTGGCTCCTCCTGGCCACGTCCTGGAGGCAGGGGGGCAGCTCTGACCCTCTCCCTCTTCCCAAGGAACTAGAGCAGCCCAGAAACCACGGGAGCATCGAGGGAATGTGGCCAGCAGAGAGCTGGAGAGGTCAGCTGTCAGCTCGGAGAAGTGAAGGTATTTTTATTGGGGAGGGGAGGCGGAGAATACATTTATTTTTTTTCCTTTTTCCTTGGATTAGATGGAAGGTGCAGCATCATTAATGAGGAGATCAAAAGATGAGGAGCTACTGGAGTCCAGTGGAGGCCACAGACGTACTGAGGGGTCTGGAGCATCTCTGAGGAGAGGCTGAAGGAGCTGGAAGATGCAAGCAGGCCTGTGTGTGTTAATGGTCCACACAAACCCCACCCTCGCGTTCCTGAGTGCATGCAGAGCCTGGCACAGACGGGTACGTTCCTGACAGCCCTGTGACTCCTCAGCTGCTGGGGAATGCAAACTTGCTCTCTGAATGTGCCCTGGAGCTGCAGCAGCTGTGGGCAGGAAGGGCTTCAGCACTCGGAGAAGCTGAAATCAAAGTGTTAAATAATTGCAACCTCTTGCAGTCACACACGCTGCAGACAAAGTTCTGTTAGCAGCACGAGGTTCTCTCCTTGCCTTGTTTGCATTCTGGAGAGTCTGGGTTGTTCCTTGAGGTGCAGCAGCGTGCTGGGCTTTGTGCTTCACCTCCTGCTTTCTCAGAGGTTGCTTGATGCTCTCAGCCTCTGTGCCCAGCTCAAATCCTAAACCTGAGGGTTCCTCTCAGCCTCTGTGCTCAGCTCAAATCCTAAACCTGAGTGTTCCTCTCAGCCTCTGTGCCCAGCTCAAATCCTAAACCTGAGTGTTCCTCTCAGCCTCTGTGCCCAGCTCAAATCCTAAACCTGAGTGTTCCTCTCAGCCTCTGTGCCCAGCTCAAATCCTAAACCTGAGTGTTCCTCTCAGCCTCTGTGCTCAGCTCAAATCCTAAACCTGAGTGTTCCTCTCAGCCTCTGTGCCCAGCTCAAATCCTAAACCTGAGTGTTCCTCTCAGCCTCTGTGCCCAGCTCAAATCCTAAACCTGAGTGTTCCTCTCAGCCTCTGTGCTCAGCTCAAATCCTAAACCTGAGGGTTCCTCTCAGTCTCTGTGCTCAGCTCAAATCCTAAACCTGAGTGTTGCCCCCATTTTTGGAGAGCTCTGACAGCTCTGGAAGGAAATGTGCTGTGCACATCCATGGTGTTGCCCAGACTGCAGGGGAGAGCCAGCACTGGAGCAAACAGCTGGGAAATGCAAAATGCTCAAACCCTCTTCGCCTGGGGAGGGTGAGTGAAGAGAAGGGAACGGGTGCTTGTTCATGCTTCCTTCAGCTTCCATTGCCCCCGGGGCCTTTTTTATCCAAACCCATCTGTACCACATCAAAATCATTTTCATTTGAAGCAAATAGAAATTTACGACTTTTCAGAATCGTGTATCGGTTTGGGCTCAGCCGCTTCGGTGTTTATGAAAAGGATCTCACAATCAGCTTTTTTCAGGGGCATAAAATCACTGCAGGGAGCGATGCCCCAGACATTCCCTTCCAATCACCCTGAACTGGAAGACTCGATTGCTCTGAGTCATTTCATTCTGCAATGACTGTTTTCATGGATGCTATTTAAATTATGCCAAAGGTTTTTAATTAAAGTCACCCTTGTCATGTAAATATTTATTTTGGATTGATATATTTTTAGCTATAATCCACTGTCTTGATTTTTGGAGGAGGCTCTTTAAAATTCATAAGAGTGTTTTAGTACAAGACCGTGTTGGTTGTGACATGAGGTGTCTGTCAGTCATTCACTCCCTGCCTGGCTGCTGAGGCTGCAGAGGTGAAATTCCCCCTCAGACTCTTGCAGAGGTTGTTCCTAGGCTTGTACCATTTCAGCAAAATAGAAATAAAAATAACATTTCATAAAGGTGGGCTTGCAAAATCCTACAACTTTTCCTGAGCTGGTGGAGTCATCCCCCTGCAGGAAGAGCTGAAGTGTTTTTCTGAAGAATTCTGGTTTTGGTGTTCAGCATTTTAAACAAGTGTTTTAATACAAGAACTTTCAAGAGCTGAAGTCCAAAAAGTGAGCAGAAATAGCTGCAGACATCTTTCTCCTTTTTTTCCTTTTTTTTTTCCTTTCCTGGCACAGCACTGAAGTGGAGAAGCTGCAGCGTGTCTGTCCTTTGAGTTACTCTGATTACAGAAAGCAGCTGATGCAGAGTTGAGCAGGAAGCCAGATTAGGTGGCCTCTGGAGGTCTCTTCCAGCCTGTGCTTCCTGAAATTGCATGATTTGAAAGTCATCTTCATGATAAGTTATAAACCTGAGGATTCCCACATACTGAAATTCAGTGTTTTTTCTTCTCCATTTATTGTGCTCCCGCAGTTCCTGCTGCATAAATCCCCCTTCTCTGGGCCTGTGCTGTGCCCTGGAGAAAGGACAAACCAGAAGCCTTTGGTTTATGTTTCCTGGGACGTTTAAGGACTGGGGACTGGTTTGGGCTGGAAGGGACCTCAAAGCCCATTCAGGTCCGTTTGGCACCCTCAGTGTGCAGTAGAAAATTGGGCTGTGGCTCTTAGACTGCTGCCAGCCTGGCAGGTGTGACCCTGGAGGGTTCCCAGTGCTCCCCAAGCCCCCTGAGTGAGTGCCTGCCCTGAACTCTGCCCTTGGACATCAGCTCTGATCCATCCTGAGCACAAAGGGAGCAGAAATCATTCCTGAGGTGGCACAAGTGATGTCACCTCAGCTGCTTCTCCCTCTTCTTCCTGTGACACCTCATTTTCCTGACTATAGGTGCAAAACCATGACATCCCAGTGATTTTTCCTGTGGGCTGGCTGGCCCCACTGAGGCTGGGGATTTACATTAAAAGCAAGCTGGCAATCTGTGCATGGCCTCTTAAAGAAAGGTAAGTAGAGCACCAAAGGCAGCAAACACCTCAGAGAGAACTTTGCTGCTTCGCACTTCCTTGCTCGGAATGCTGATGAGGGCTTTTTTTGGGAGGGGTGGGGGCTGTCAAAAAAAATATTCCTGTGTCTTTTGGCTGCAAAGCAGCAGTCAGAGAAGACTTCAGAACATGTTTCTGTTCGGTTCAAAGATTCTGTCTCCGTTTTTGCAGCCACATTTAATATTCTCTGCCTAGCTGAGGTGCGTTTAGACACACAGCATCATCAAACATGCTTCCCAAAAATGTACCTGGTCAGAAGGAGAGCAACAGAGCACGCCTGCAGGAAGGTGTGGCTGCACCCACACAAGGGAGGGGATGATTCTTGCAGGCTTCACTCCAGGGATTTTGCTTTAGCTCAGGAAATCTGGTCCTCCCTTTGCTTTGAGGCATGAGTCTGACTTTTCTTTACACTGCTCCCTTTTCCAGGTGACCTTTGAGACGAGCACAGAGAATGTGCTCTGAAAAATGGTGTTATCTCAAGAGGTGCTTTAGGAAACAGAAATCCTGCAGCAATCTTGGTTTTTGAATGTCTACCAGCAAGGCAGAGAGTCCCAGGATAAAACCAGTGGCACCCTTTGGTCTAATCAAAGGTTAATTGAGTCTGCACTGTCAGGCTGAAGGAAGCAGAGCAGGATTTTAGAGAGCAGCATCAAAAAGCCTCATTTAGTGATCTGCAGAGGCTGTCAGCTGCTTGACATGAGCTGAGCTCTTTAAAACAAGCTTCTCTTACTAATAATGCTTCTGGTTTCTCCAATTATCTGCTCATTGTTCTGTAAAAGACTGAGGGCTTTCGGTGTTCCAGCTAAGAAATCAGAATCTGCTGGTACAAAGCAATGTGATGTCAGAGAAGCTGACCCCAGCACAGTTTGTACCAGCTGCTGTCTCCCTCTAGGCCAGCCCAGGCCCCATCTGCCTCTCCATACACACCACACGAGTCTGATTCCCTTTCCCTGCATCTCACAGCATCTCCTGATGCTGGCATTCTGACCCAGTCAGCTGGGTTGGTCCTCTGCTGCTCCCTCTGTTCTCCCAGAAACAGTGGAGATAAAATCAGGTATTCCAAATAATCGAGGGCTTTGCTTTGCTACAAAGAGAGAGAGAGAAGCTTTTGGTTTGCATCAGGTCTCCGTTTTAGGGCTGTTTGCCTCAATTGCAGTGCAGCCTGTCCCTGCACTGAGGAGTAATGTGACCTTTTGAAAGTGAGGATCAAACATTTGGCTCTAGAGGTTGCGGTGTTGGCATAAAATCCACCCAGTTTCCCCATCCGGGTTTTATGGTTATTGTCCACTCCACAAAGCCAAGAATTGCTGCCCAACCCAACATTTCAGAGGTGCTGCACTTACAGAACCTTTGGCACATCTGTGAAACCAGAATCCCAGCACAGTGGGGTTGGAAGGGACCTCTGGAGAGCATCCAGGTCCCAAAGCAGAGGCACCTGGAGCAGGTGACACAGGAATTTGGGATTTTGGAATGCCCCCAGAAAGAGAGACTCCAGGTCTTCCCTGGGCAGCTGTTCCAGGGCTCTGCTCCCTCCATGGACAGCAGCTCTTCCTCGTGGTGAGGTGGAACTTGTGGTGTTTCTGTTCATGGCCATCACTGACAGCTCCTCATCCTGTTACTGGCAGAGCCTGGCACCATCCTCTGACAGCCCTTGGGGATGTTTTTGTGGGTTAATGGGATGTTTGTGTGGGTTGGTGGATCCCCTCTCAGCCTTCCCTTGCCCACACTCACCAGGCCCAAGGCTTTATGAAGCCCCCCATGATTATTTGCTTTTGGAGTAGGAGTCTGGGTTTTCCTTCTGGGATGGGTCAATGGCCGTGAGTCAAACTCACCCTGAAATGTAAATCCATCTGTGGGATTACTGGTTTCCCATTCCCAAAGTCTTTCTCGACTTCTGGTTTTTATCCAGTTTTGAGATTGATTTTAGCAAATGTACTTCACCCAAATTGGATGTAAGCTGTAATTTGCCACTACCACGTTTTACATCTGGAGCGACAGCAGTCCCTTCCTCATTTGTGTCACTTTGCCACCCAGCGCTGTTGTGTTCCAGCACCTCCTACACCAAATCAACAGGAGGCATGAAATTATTCATACACTTATGAGCCTGAGACTCTCTTCTCACCTTTGGGTAAAAGCTCCCTTTAGGCTAAATTGAGGGAGTTTATTTTTTGCATTTTCATTTTCACATGGACAAATCCTTGATTGGTGTTACTTGCTTCTGCAGAGTGTTTGATTCAGGCTGCTGTGGTTTTTCTGGTAACAAACTGAAGCACGGACCATCGGTGCATCCAAAAAGTGATTTCTGAATGTGTCCTAAACAAATGCTTCCTAATTATGTTTTTGTTCTTTGTGTCTTGACATGTCCAAAGCAGATTTGCCAGTGACCCTCTTTGGTTCCTCCTATGGCAACTGAGCAGATGTGACTCGCACAGCGGCCAGCCCCAGTAAAGGTGAGATGGGATCATTGCAATAATTATAGATTCTTAGGATTTAGCAGCCAGGATGTCTGGCATTGCTGCTTTGCTGCAAGGGGCAGAGTACAGTCCACTAATAATTGTCATTATCTGTCTGTCACAAAGAGAAATATCTCTGTCCTTGGGCAGAGCTCTGTTCCATCCACTTTCCAAGCATCTTCTGAGACCCAGATTGCCATTTTAACAGACTTCACTTCCAAATTTATTTTTACTCCTCCTCACTCCTTTTGCATATAATGGGTCTATGTAAAGAGTAAAACCCTCCTGGTATGCAGTAATTCCATGGGTGTTATCGGAACAGGTCTCAACAATTCCTGCTTCACTCCTTCACCCCAGCCCTGCAGCTCCAGCAGCAGCAGTCACTCCCCCCGTGTGATGTAATTTTAGCAGTGTGTGCTCGAGGTGCTCCGGGTGTTGACACAGCGATTACAGTGGGTTTTACTCTGACCTGGGCCAAAAAGAGAAGTGTGGGCAGCAGAGAAGGGTGAGCAGTGTGTGCGTGAGGGTTTGGGGCAGCACTTCTAAGAGAGACCAGTTCACCTCTCCACTGAATTCCAGGGAGAAAGGGGGAAATTCGGGCCAGTTCTGCTGATCTGAATGCTCCCAGGTTAAATGGACACCAGGCAAAGAAAGGCCATTCCTGGGGCAGAAAATTGCCCTTTGGGGAGGCTTTGCCCTCTCTTGTCCCCCCCTGGCCTGAGCTTGTTCTGAGCACAGATGCCAGGGCACGGTGGGAACCTCAGGCCTCACCCTGAGTATTCCAGGGTGGTTCAGGTGGCTGCACAGGCAGTTCTCGGGGTTTCTTTGGAAAGCAGGCTGCATTTCCAGCCCACACATACCCTTCACCTTCCATAGCTGTTGTGTCCAATTCCCCTGGAATGCAACACAAACACAAATGTTCACACACGCTTTGGATATCTCTGCGTGGTCTTGTGCATGACACCTTCTCCTAAGCTTCTTTCACGTTATCAAAAAGTTCCTTTTGCCAAGTTTTCCAAAATCTCCTTCATGCCCTCACTAAGGCAATGCTAAATGATACAGCATGAGACTTGCACTTGCAGAGCACTTGGACATCCTTGGGGTGAAGTGTGCTGCATTCTGCTTTACTTCATACTGACTCCCTGGAAATATTTTGTGACTTGGCATGTGTTGTTTGGGGTTTTCATTCCATGATCAGTTTAAATGCAATGTGTCCCTTGTCCAAGGTAATTACATGCTCGGGTTAATGACTCATTGCTCCAGGCTCTTGAGTGGGGAATGTGGCCAGTCATTGATGCACTGGCCATTTCACTGCCTTTGAGCTGAAGTCTGCATCCAAAACCTCCAGAGTGGGGCCTTCACCAGCCAGGCCAGGCCCACGCAAAATCTCTTCTGAGAAACTGCCACTGAGTTCAGGAGGATGGGCTGGTGGGCGAAGGAGCCAGCTCAGTGTCCAGGGAGTTGTACCAATATCAGGGGAATTCTATCAGATTAATATCAGTGTGACATCAGGGGAGTTGTACCAATATCAGTGTGACATCTAGGAGTTCTATCACAGTAATATCAGTGTGACAAAGGGCCCAGTTCCCAGCCTCTCTGGAATGGCAGGTAGCAAGCAGCTACACCCCGTCTGTGGAATACTTCACAAAAAAACCACCTGAGAACTTGTTTTGGGCTGAAAAAACCTGCACTTAGCTCAGAAACCATGAAAGCCCAGTGAACTGGAGCCACAATACTCAGAGGGAATTGAGCAAGGGTGTTTTAAGCTGTGATCTGTGGGAAACTGAAGCTCATGCATTGCTGTGGTTCTCTGTAGGAGCAAACAAGAAATTCCCTCCAGCACCTTTGTAAATTCCCATCTCTTAAAGAAAATAGATGTCATTGACCACTGGAGGCATTTTTCTTCGAAGGAGAGGGGAAGTGGAAGCCTAAAGTGCAAATTTCATTATGCTGCTAATTATAAGTTCCTCTCCTGAGCTGGTTAGCAGCTATTTTGATTAGCCGATGTTCAAGACCACTTAGTGTCAGAATTCTGGCAGTTCTTCCCAAATAAAATATTTGTTTCAGACAGCTCCAACTCGCTTCCTCAGGTAAGGCATTGTGTGCAAGCCTCGGTGCATCTGTTTGTACTCAGCATCCCAAAGGCAATGTTTGTTTTCATTCCTCGGCTAGGCAGAGGAGTCTGGCTCTCATGTTTTATTCATGCCAGTATTTCTTGTGGATGTGGCCTCCAATCTGTATCAGAGGCAAAAACATCCCCGGCAGTAATGCCTGAAGGACTCTGCTTGTGCTACAAATGGACACCCAGATTAAATTATCGCCCTTAATGCGTGCCCACTCCGTGATTGTAGCCCGCTTTGGAATGCTGCTGAGGCAATTATCTCCCTTCAGGATTGCAGTCAGGAGTTGGTTTTACTCAGGAACGTAGGACATCTCCTCCCGAAGAAAGGCGGTGGCCCAGGTGTGTGCCACACCTGACAGCTGACGTAGACGGTGGCCTTGGCAGGATGTGCCCGTTGACCTCGCTGCCAGCCCAGCGGGCGCGGGGCTGCAGAGCTGCTGCTCATCAGAGACAGTCGGTGCCTTGGCTCGGCTCTCAGCACGTGGAAAAGTGAGGTACCGCATCCGGCTCGGAATCATGCGGAGCTGGCCTTGGGCATCGCTGCTACCGTGCAGCTCCTGCAGAGCTGGGGTGTGCACTGCCCTGGGAATTCAGGACACAGGCATGGGGATGGTCCCAACTCACAAATTTCCAGAGCTGGGGTCTGCACTGCCCTGGGAATTCAGGACACAGGGATGGTTCAAACTCCTGAATTCCCAGAGCTGGGGTGTGCCCTGCCCTGGGACTTTGGGAAACAGGGCTGGATGGGTCTGAGCCCGGATGCTCAGGGAGGGAGGGAGGCTGTGCTGGAGTGCTGTTCTCCCCTCACAGCCGAGTGCTGCTCCTGCAGGAACAGAGCCCCGCTGCCCCAGCCCAGCCAGCTCTGCTGTCCCAGCCAAACCAGCCAGGGGAGCCCACACAGGCTCATCCTGAGCCCCAAAGGCAGCTCCTTCTGGCTGAGCAGCTCCTGAGTGTCCCTCGGACCTTTGGAAACCTTTCCCAAACCCCTCTTGCTCCCCAGCTCGGCTCTTCACGTCCTTTTGAAAACTCCAGGTCCTTTCCTGGCAGATGCTGCTTCACAACAACTCCAGTGCATTTTTGTGTCCGCTCGGTGGGAAGGAAGGAAAACCAGGTTTCCACAGAGGAAGTTCAGTGCTGAGCCAGAGATGACACCCAGCTGCCATCCAAGCTTAGGCAACAACCTGGTGTGGCTGAAGATTGATTTATTTGGTGCCACCATCCTCATTCTTTGAGCCCAGGACACAGCTCACAGAGAGAGCAGAGCTCTCTGCGCCGCAGGAACTTTCGGAGGTCACTGAGGTAAAACTGGGTTTTATTGTCATTGTGCCCTGGACACAAATTCCAGCCAGTTATTTCCATGGAGAATTAAGCTCTGCTAGAAACTCTGGCTGTCCTGCCCTGCACATGCAGAGCACAAGGAAACAGTGGCAGCTGAGGAAATGGCACAGCTTTGGAGCAGGGATGTGTTCCCAGCTCTGGAAATATCATCCTTAACAAGCCCTGGAACACGGAAATGCATTGAGCACAGCTCCATTCCTGCTGAAGGTTAGCACAGGCACTTCTGCCTTCTTAATGCTTCCCAAGTATTTCACCTTTTGATACCAGAGCTGGGAAATTTTAAGCTTCCTGGGGAAATTAGTTTGAAACAGGGCTTTGAGTAAGAATTTCTGCTCCCAGAGCTCGGCAAGCACCGAGGTGCACAGCCAGCAGCAGCCATTCCTCAGAGTGGTCCCAGGCTCAGGACAGAGCATCCCATCCAAATGAGCAGCTGAGGAGAACCCTCCTGGCAGCCCAGGGCCCAGGAGCAAGCCCAGGGGAAATAACCTGGGCTCTCTCTGTGGGCAGAAGGAACCGATATTGAAGCTCTGCTCCCTTGGCTGGAGCCGAGCAGTGTCAGACAGAGCGACAACAAAAACCAAAGGAGCCCTGGGGGAAATAAACAAGGAGATGGAGAGCTGATCAAAGGATCTGGTTGGAAAGTTCCTGGATTGTTTATGGCAGAGATTGCATGCAGGACCTCCAGGAATTCCAACTCAGAAATTCCTCCAAGGAATGGAAGAAGGATTTTTCTTACGGTTATGTGCCTGTATGCAAATACATATGCATATATATACATATATATATATATGAATTTATTACGCCAGCTATTAGGATTTAGTTGAAAGTGCAGCTGTGTTTGATGTTCTTAAAATCCTTTGAGTCAATGGATTAAGGAAGAATCCAAACTTTTGAAGTTCTTCCTAACTTAAAACATAACTCCAGCTTTTATGATTTAATGCAGAATTCATGAAGAAGAACCTGAGGACTTTGAGATCCAGAACACATACAAAAAGAACACATACAAATAGGATTCTAAGCCAATTTGGAAAATTTCATGGTGGTGGCAAAAAATTCCACACCCTTTGGTGTCTGCCAGTTTGGTTCAGGTCCCAGGCTCTGATTCCCAGACTTCAGAACCCCCCGTAGTTAATGGTGCCAACATTCCTGTTTCTTTAAGAGTTTTACAGAAATGGTACAGTCTTTAATAACTTTAAAATTCTTTGATAACAGTTGAACTCTGTTTAATGTCAGAACACCCGAAGTGAGGCACTCGATGGACGCATTCAGCGTGTGCATCGCTCCGGTGCTGGGTGCCCAGCTGAAGGGATTTGGGGTCCGTGCACAGCAGCAGATTTCTGGCTGCTCTCCAGCGAGCAGCTGCTGCTGAATGCCGCGTTTTTCCCCCCTGCTGGTGTTTATTTACCCACCGGAGCTGGCAGAGAGGACAGAGGTGATCTGCAGTGCCACGGCACACGCAGCTGCTCAGGGTGAGGAGGTCTGGGCTGCCCAGACTCTCCCAGCCCTCCACACTTCCCTGGGGCTATGCTTGTGGGAATTTAGGCAGGGGATGTCTCCTTTGGCAGCTGACCTGGCTGAAAACCACTCTGCCTTTTTTTAGAGGATTAACTGCAGCAGCTTCAGCCCAGTGACCTCCCTGAGCTGCTCAGGGGCCTCACTGCAGCTCCCTGGAGCACCTTGGTGATCTCTCATGGAATCACGGGATGCTTTGGCTGGGAGAGACCTTGGGGATCATCCATCCATGGGCAGGGACGCCTTCCACTGTCCCAGGCTGGCCTTGGGCACTGCCAGGGATCCAGGGGCAGCCACAGCTTCTCTGGGCATGTTGTGCCAGGGCTCACCACCCTCCCAGGCAGGAATTCTTTCCTTAGTAGCCATTCTAAATCTACTTTTTTTTCCCCTGTGTGGAGCCATTCCCGCTTGTCCTGTCCCTCTAGGCCCTGCAGCTGTCCACTTCACGCCACAAATAAATGCATTTGTTTGTATTCCCCTGCCCTGCTTAGTTATGATTTTTTAAGGTAACTGTGTGAAAACCAAATTATTTTTATGCTGGAAACAGGGCAAAAGGACACTTTAGGAATGTTTGCAGCTCCCCATCCTGTATTCCAGGTCACCCAAGGAAAGCCGAGTGCCTCCTATTCCAGCTGCAGGAGCCACATGGAAAATCAGGATCATCATGGGAGAACAAAACTGGGGGAAGGACTGAAAGGCAGGGACAAGCAGATGGGGAGAGGGAAATCTGCAAATGGCAGGGTATGTGTCCAATTTAGGTGTAAAACCCTGGCCCCTGCAGGGACACCTTCCACTAGACAAGGTTGCCCCAAACTTCATTCAGTCTGGCCTTGGACCCTTCCAGGGATGGGATTCTGGGTTTCTGTGACTGCCTGCTGGATCCTTCTGACTCCTACCCCACACAATCCTCTTTTCCTTGCAGAGTTCAGGATTTACCTCCCCAAATCCACTCATTTCCAGCACATTTGGTCCTGGTTCTCCTACAGCTCCCCACTGGCACTGGCAGGGGATGAGGCTGCCCGGTGTCAGTGTTCCCTGCTCTGATGGAATCTGATTTTCACTTGGCTTTCTGGAGTGAAATAGGAGCAAAACTTTCACTTTTGAAGCTTAGAAAGGCAACACCGTGATGACATCAGCATTAAAATGTTCTTCTGCTCCAAGAAAACCACCTAATAATAGCAGAACTTAGTGCTCAGGACGATAAAAAATTCAATCCTTGGCCAGATGCAGAGAATTAATTGCTGTAAGTGAAAAGATCCTATGAAAAGCACACAGCAAGCCCTGAATATTCTGAAGGAATGTTGTTGTCAGTCAGGTTTGAGTGTATGTAGAGGCAGAGAGAATTGTTTTCTTGTTGCTTGGACAGATATTTAGGATGGGCTCTCCCTTTGAGACATGCTGCTAAAGCAGACAGAAGAGATCAAATGGAACACAGAAGGCCACTAACCCCAACCCCTGGCCATTTCTTTTCCTGTACTTCCTTCTCTCAATATGGGATGTGAGTGCTCATCTTGGGAGTGTTACTGTTGGCATTAACTAAGATTTTTCTCACAGAATTCTAGGGACTACATTTGCTGCAACATAAATTATGTAGGGAAACATGGCAGCATCAAACTTCATTAAACAGATATTTTCAGCTCTCCTTCTCCTGTTCTACAGGGGGTCAAACCTCAGAGACAAAATAGTAACAATAGATTTCAGGGAAAATGTTGAAAGGGAGTTAAAAAAAAAAGCCGAAAGAAAGACAACAAAATTGCATCATTTTAGAAGTCCTCAAATGTACCTTAAAGGGAGGGATGGATTTTCAGTTGTCAGGGCAGTAAATGCACAATGAGGAATCTGTACTTGGTTATTTCCTCCTAACATCTGGGAGAGCTCTGTGTTTACAACACTCGGTCCATAGGTGACACGAGAGATCTTGTGGGAAGAGATTTTAGGGGGTATCAGCAGGCATTGTCCATCTCCACACCAACAACCAGCCATCTCCAGGGCTCCTGGCAGCCGACCTGGCGGGCTCTGACTGTGGCTGACGTGTCTGACCCTAAAAGATCAGCTGGGGACAGGAGGAGCCTTTCCAAGGGCTGCAGGAACCTGTGCCCTTCCCCTCCCAGGGAGCGCAGAGAGCAGCCCAGGGAGGGCAGGGCAGGCTCGGAGCTCTGTGTCCATGGTGGGCAGCGCTCGGGGGGATCGGGGAGCGCTTCCTCCTGCCCGGGGAGGGTGTCCGGGCGCGGCACAAACCCTGCCGGCCGTGCCGAGCCCGGGGACGGCAGTCGCCGCTGTGCCAGAGGCAGGGCTGTGGAGCCGGCGCCTCATCGCCCCGCACGCAGCCCTCGCCCCGCGAACTCCATTTCCCGAGGATTTCCGGCGCCATCCCCGCGCTTCGCTGTCCCGAGAGACTCGCACAGAAGCCGGGAATGGAGTGAAGCGCTGCCGGAGACATCCCGGG
This sequence comes from Hirundo rustica, assembly GCF_015227805.2. NCBI lineage: Eukaryota > Metazoa > Chordata > Aves > Passeriformes > Hirundinidae > Hirundo > Hirundo rustica. The sequence continues at coordinate 644,914 of NC_053451.1, forward strand.
GCAGCGGCACACGCACCGGGAAACCCGCGCGGTCCCTCTGCTCGCCAGGAGCTCCGGGACATCTCGGAATGCCGGAGTCGTTCGGGCTGGAAAAGACCCGGAGGTTCATCGGCTCTGGCCCGTGACCGATCCCCACCTCGTGGGGGTTTGTCCCAGTGGGAGCGCGGGGCTCGAATTGCTGCGCCGGGCGCTGCTCCATCAGCCAGGAGCTGGGATGCTGATGAGCTCAGCCCTTTGTCACCTGGCGATCAGGGGGCAGCTGAGCCCCGGATCGGCCCCGCAGCAGGAGAGGGTTACAGAGATTAGTGCAGTTACTTTGGCTGCGGCTGCTGCACGGAACGGGTGAGTTTGTCAGTTTGTCTTTCTGGGCTTGAAGTGTCTTGTTTGCACAAAGGCGTTGGATTTGTCACCGAAATTAAACTGCTGCGAGCTCTTAATCTTTTGTTGTTGTTCAAATGGAGAAAGAATGAAAGAATGGGGTTCAACCCCGAGAGAAACAGAGAGAGGGAGAGAAAGACAGGAAGGGAGAGAGGGAAAGAGAGAAAAAAGCAGGAGAAAGGGAGATGAGAAAAAAAATGAAAGAATGTTTAAGATAAAACGGAGTGCTGAAGGAAACTGTGTGACGTGTTCATCGACACGCAGACAGTGTTTGATTCAAATTACACCTCACAAATCTCCTCCCAGCAGCAGGATTTGTTGTGGGGTGCAGGGATGTGCTTTGAGGAGCAGCACCCCTGGCACAGACCCAGCTGGGGCTCGCTGCCTCCCGTGCCTGGCAAGGGAAAAGTGAAAGTTCACAGCAAAGTTAAATTTCCACTGCTTGGGTGGTGGCACATTGGAGTGAGGAGCCTTTCTGGAGGGACAGGCAAAGGAGGAGAGAAAAGAATAAAAAGCCTAATGATGAAATTAGCTCCCTCTTTCATTTTTAAAGGGCGGGGAGTGGAGGGCTGAGCTCTCAGGTAACCATTTGTGCGCTGCTTTTGTTCCGGTGCAGACAGCTGAGTTCAGTACAGCTTTTCCCTTTCCCCCTCAACTGTTTTTAAAATGAGGCACTTGGTTGTATTTGCTGAGAGCACACTGGCTTCAGGCCCTTCTGACCCCTGGAATGGAACAAACCCTGCCGTCCATGGCTTGTAAACCCTCCTGTCACAGCCCTTTCCCAGCCACTTCTGCTCCTCCATGCTGCTAAAACCAGAATATTTGTGCTTTTGAGCGCACTTTGTTTGTCCTCACTGAGAGCTGAACATTTTCTGCAAGTGGCAACCCAATACAAGAAGCACTGGCAGGAATCTCCAGCTGAAAATGTCCTTCCCTCCCCAGTGCATTTCTCCTTTTCTCTCGCTCTTTGCTTCTAGAAGTAGTCAGGAGATGTCAGGTTGGGCTCGCTCAGGCTCTGAGCCTGGAGCCAGGAGAGCAGAGTGTGTGAGCCAGAGAGCATTTCCAGGGCAGAGACAGAGGAAGGAGTCGCTGATTCCCTGGCTCAGCCCTGCCCACATTTCCAGGATGATGCGGGGCTCCCTGGAAATCCCTCGGGTGCCTTTTCTGGAGGCTGCTGCAGCCGCTCTGGGGTGTGAGAGCTCACACTGATTGGCAGCAGAGCTGTGACATTTCTGAACACAAACTCATTGAACCTCAGTGCCCCTCACACCTCCGGACTGAGGACTGCGTGGATTTGTCTGTCTCTGAGCCTGTCTGATTCCTCTCTCTGCCAGAATGAAATGTTTTGCTGCGCCCTTGTGTTTGCCATAAATAATTCCCTCGGCTGCATGGTTGTGGTGGATTATTTGATTATTTGCTCCAGACTCTTTTCTGTTCCTCTCAGAGATGAATCTACATTATATACGTACATATACTGCTGTATACAATGTACCATTGTGCTTCGGGAAACTTCTTATGGGCAAGTCTGGAAGCCAGCACCAAGTCACTTTTGTACATTTCATTTCCCAAGGGACCAGACCCACTTTGTTTATTGTCCAGCACAAGCCCGAGCAGAATGTAAAAACCGAGAGTGACTCGGACAGGAGCATTATAAAAATCCCGGAGCTGTCCTTGCCTGGCAATGGGGAAATGCATTCCTTCCCTTGAAGGTGAAAAAGAAGGGATGCAGTGGGGAAGAAATCAAAGCCAAGGCAGGGAAGGGTGTGAGAGGAAAGCTGGTGTCTTTCCAGGCAGCTGCTTGGGTGAAGCTCTGCCCGGGAAGGTCCCTGGCCCGGGTTTACAGCGTCTCTCTGGCTGTGGGCAGTGGCTTTGCTGCAGAGCCCGGCCAGGCCGGCTCCCCACAGCGACAGCTGGGGCTGCACAAGGCTCAGCTCCGGAACCGGGGCTAAGGAACAGTTCCAGGGGGGATGGAGGTGCGGCGGGCGGGTCGGGAAGGCTGCACCCTCCTGGAACCTCGGGATGCAGCCAGGAGGGTGGGACACAGGGAGTTTGGGATAAATAGAGTTTGGGACAGAGAGAGTTCGAGATAAAGGGAGTTTGGGATAAAGAGAGTTTGGGATACAGTGAGTTTGGGACAGAGAGAGTTTGGGAGAGAGGGAGTTTGGGACAAAGCGAGTTTGGGATAGAGGAAGTTTAGGACAAAGGGAGTTTGGGACAAAGCGAGTTTGGGATAAAGCGAGTTTGGGACAAAGAGAGTTTGGGGCAGAGGAAGTCTGAGAGAGAGGGAGTTTGGGATAAAGGGAGTTTAGGACAAAGGGAGTTTGGGACAAAGGGGAGGTGCAACCCCGAGAGAGAGAGTGAGGGTTGGAAAGACAGGAAGTGAGAGAGAGAGAGAAGTGGGAGAGAGAGGGGGAGAGAAGGAGAGAAGAGAGAGAGAAGAGAAGAAAGAAAGGAAGAAAGGAAAGAAAGGAGAAGAAAGAAAGAAAGAAAGAAAAAGAAAGAGAAGAGCAGAGAGAGAGAAAGAAAAGAAGCAGGAGAGGGAGAAAGGGAAGGGAGGAAGGGAGAGAAAAAACTGGGAGAGAGAGGGAGAGAAGGAGAGGGAAAAATGGGAAAGGAAGGGAGGGGGAGAGAGATGGAAAGAAGGAGGGGGGAAAAATGGGAGAGGAAGGGAGGGGGAGAGAGAGAGAAAGGAAAGGAAGGAGAGAGAAAGGAAAGGAAGGAAAGGGAAGGAAAGGACAGGAAAGGAAAGGAAAGGAAAGGAAAGGAAAGGAAAGGAAAGGAAAGGAAAGGAAAGGAAAAGGAAAGGAAAGGAAAGGAAGAAAGGAAAGGAAAGGAAAAGGAAAGGAAAGGAAAGGGAGAGGAGAATGCGGAGAGTTATGACTAAGGCAAGTAGCAGCAGGATGCTGTGTGATCAGGAAAGACTGGGAAGTTCTCTGCCTTTTCCCCAAACTCTGCACTCTGACACACGGCCAGCTGCAAGTCCTTAGTGTCACCAAGCTCCAGGAGAGGGAGAGCGGGGAGGTTTCGTTCGTACAGCCGCAGCCCTGCCCGGGTTATTGCGGGGCCAGGGTGGAGGAGCTGGGGCTGTGCAGAGCCGGAGGGGCCGGCAAAGCGGCCCGGGGGCTGCGGGGTGCGCGGGGGGCTGAGACTGCAGGGGCACCAGGAGGGCTTGGGGGGACGGGGACAGCGACAGGGACAGAGACAGGGACAGGATTTGGAATGACACGTAAGGTACATGAACCCGCTTCAGGGTGCCCAGTAAAGTACAGGGAGCGGTTTTTTGGTGCCCTGTAAGGTACACGGCTTCGGGGTGCCATGTGAGAGACAATGTGTCAGCAAACCTGGCCTGACACACGAAGGGGTTTTGTTTGTGTCACAGCGAGGGTGAGGGATTTTGCAGGGAATTCGGTGGCTGTCGGGGCTGAGAGCCCACGGGCAGTGGCAGCAGGGGACGGAGAGGTGGCTGAGTCTTCCAGGAATGGGTCAGAAAGGCACATCCGGTGTGTGAGAGATGTGAAAGAAGGGATGAGGAAAAGGTACAGGGACAGGCAAGGATAATGGCCCAGTTTGTCCAACCCCCGACGGGAAGAAGTGCAGGGAGCCCCAGGAGCAAAGAGAAGGGGGCAGCCACCAGGACAGCAGCTGGGAAGGAATCAAGGTGCCATTTGTAAAAAAGAACATTATAAACAGATTGTTAGGGGTGTCAGGATCTGCTCTTCCACCAGGGGCTCACTACTCTGGGGCCCTGGCTGGACCAAGAGGTGTTTTCCTGGATGTCCCGGGAACTTCTATGTCTGATTTGGATTTTATGCCAAAGGGGGAACAAAAGTTCCGCTGCTTTTTGCTCCGTGGGGAAGAGGAGCAGGTGCATTTGATCCCAGCACTCCTGGTGAACGTATGTGTGGCTGGGAATGACCACTGTGTGTGTTATATCCAGAGCCGCCTCTGCCCATTCCCTTCAAACTCGTTGTCCAGGGCTGGCAGAGGCCAGGAAGGGTGGGACATGAACAGCCTTGTGTCCCCTGGCTCGTTCTGTACTCTGTCTGTGTGACAATATTCATCGCTTTGGGGGTTTTAACCCAGTTTCGGACTCTGTACTGACTGTGTGCAGCCAAACTGAAGGGCCACCATGGGCCAGGTGAGCTCTGCGCCCTGCTCAGATCCTGCTGCTGAGGAGCCAAACCCTGGAGAAGAAGATGGATGGAGGGAGCAGGCTGGGAGGAAAGCTGTGGGAGAGTCTGCCTCGCATCTCTGCCCTGCCAGCCTGGTTCTGATGGGGTCAGTTGAAGGTCATTCAGGGTCATTGGGTCATTTGAGAATTTTTTAAATTTCTCGGGGTTACTTTAGGTCATTTTAGAGGTAATTTCAAGGTTATTCTAGGTCACAGGGGCCACTTGAAGGTTACTCGGGGTCACTTGAAGGTTATTTTTGGTCATTTGAAGGTCATTCAGGGTCATTGGGTCATTTGAGATTTTTTTTAATTTCTCAGGGGTTACTTTAGGTCATTTTAGAGGTCATTTCAAGGTTATTCTAGGTCACAAGGGTCATTGGAATGTTACTCGAGGTCATTTGGGTCTTTTAAAATTGATCTAGTGGCACTTGAGTTCATCTGGGAGTACTTGAATACGAAGCCCAGTCAGTGTAGGTGCTGCCTTTGCACTCTGGTGTCCAAATCCTCCAGCCAGGCCTGCAGGAACTGCGGCCAGGACAGCTGGACACGGGGGACCCCTCACACTGGGGTCAAGGCTCTAAAGCCCCCCAGATTTGGGACTTCTCAGCTGGAAGAAAAGGCTGGGAGAGCTGGGCCATCGGCAGCCATGGGCAAGGACCCACGGTGATTAATGGCAAATACAGCCTGCTGTGCCTGGATTTATCCTCTGGATTTACTTGTCACGCAGAGAAGGGGCTGGGAGAGGCTGTCTCAAATGTTCTGGACTGTGAAAAAAGGCTGGGGTGGTAAGAACTGGGGTTTGTAAAGACAAACCTCGAGCTGAGACGAGCAGGGATTGAGAGGAGCGATGTGTGCGAATGTCTTCACAATCAGCCCGATGGGCCAAGCTGTGGGTGTTAACGTCTTTGAAATGGCTCCCGATGTCCCTGCTGACTTGGGCAGCAGGTTTGTTACCGAGACAGCTTGGCTCCTGAGACACTCAGGGAGACTCTGGCTCCTGTCAGGACATAAACTCCGGCACAGGATTTTCCTGACAAGTCCATGCGTTTATTTCAAATACACAGCAGGAGCTCAGCATATTGAGCTGTCTGTTTCCAAACGCATCTGTTTCCAAAGCCCCTTTGTCCTGCAATCAGGGAACATTAAAGCATATAAGGACGCCGGGGTACTACAGCAGGGATTGAGCCTCGGTATTTAATCAGCTCTTTCCAGGCAGCCCGGGGAGGCTGAAGGATCCCCAGCTGTGCCTGGGGGCTGTGAGCACAGAGCACGGGGCAGCTCCCCCTGCCCTCCTCCAGGAGAGCGGAGCTGCAGCCCACGGGAACCTGAGACAACGTCCGAGCTACCCCCAGCCCGCCCTGTGCAAACCACAGCCACGGGATGTCCGAGAGCCTCAGCCAACAGCGATTGTTCCCACCCCGCTTCCTCCACCACGGCCCCAGTTCTGCTACCGGGGCCCTCCCAGAGCACACGGGAGGCTCCTTCCCTAAAGGTCTTGGCTGCGCTCTCGGTCCCGGGCATCATCCCCTCGCCTGCCCCATGGAAGGACAGCCCAGCCATCCAAATGAGCTCCAGGAATCCCCTTGGACACTCGGGGTTACCGGACACAGGGTCTGGTTGGATATAACCCAGCAGGAGCCAGAGATTTTTTGGAGCGGGAGCAGCCTCGGGCACAGGGATGTGTCCCAGCTCCTCCATCAGCCCCCTGGAGCCAAACCTTTCCTGTTCTCAGAAAACATCGACAGCAGCAGTTCAGTTTCAAAGTTCAGCTGCAGGGTTTTTTACTCAAGTCTTACAGCTTCCTTGTCCTGTTCCTGCTCCCAGACTGCAGCTCCCGAGACAGGTCAGAGCGTCTGAACTGGGTGAAGGAAGAGGAGAAACGCCATGTCCCTTAGCAGGCACAAATGCGCCCACTCGGTGCCAAAGGCCTTCCTTGCACACAGAGATAAAACATCTACCAATCCTCCAAGTGGGCTTTTCCCCGCCAGAATCCACGATGTGGGAATTGCAGTTCTGCTCAGCAGCAGGAGACAACCCCGGCGTTACTTCTCCCACAGATCAGCTCCAGACTCAGAAACGTTAATGCCACGGACTCTTAAACCTGTTCCCGTGAGCCTAAAGGGCTCGGTCATATCCGCAGAAATTGCCATTTGTGCCGCTCCACCCCTGGCCATGCCACCGGCAGCCCAGGCTGGCTTTACCCTGGGAATCAGGGCTGGGTTCCAAGCCCACACACCAGTACAGGGCTGTCTGAGCTCAGGGACTCAGTCTGGTAAAAGAGAGAAATGGGGCAGTATTGTAGTCATCAGGTGCTTAATGTCAGACATGAAAAGCTCAGGTTTTCTTTGAAATTGATGCTAAATGCTCAAATAAAACAGCTTCATCTTTCTACTCTTTCAAAATAAAGTTACTGGTGCAAACTGCACCGGTACCCAGTTCCAGTATGATTCCTAGATGAGCCCACTGACAGCGGAAGCATTTAGAATCTTCTAATTAATGTTATAGAAAACTGTACTTAATTACTTCTCAAGCACTTACATCTGCATAAAGTTGCATTACACCAAACACATCATCATTTAAATCCATTACCTACACATAAATATGTATCAAATTTGCATTGCAAATGTCCTCCTCCTCTGCTTTGTTAATCACAAATATCGTCTCTAAATTACTCCAAAATGTGCAATTTCTGCCTCACTCACCAAATATTTCCATATTAAACAAAACCTGCATTACAGGACAAGATGACAATGAAATAGGAGGTGGAGTTCCTCAGGGTAGTGGCAATTATTACCAAAGTCACCAGAACAACTCCACTGAAATCAGCTGTCAGTGACAGCTGCCGTGACAGACCTCGTCAGACAACAGAAAGAATACGTGGCTTAGTGCTAGAGAACCCATTTACGACCGTTCTGTCCAATTTCCATCTGGAATCAGTAAGTGCTGATTTGACTGCTGGAGTGATGGGCTGGAGAAGTTAAACCTGTTCTGTGGTGCCTGGAAAATTCCCTCTGCAAGACCTGAGCTGGTTGCTTTCAATGCAAATGCTCACGAGTTAATGCACGTAATGAACGTCTGTGCAGCATGGCACTGTCTCATCTAAGTTCGTCTGAAGCCGAGTTAATAAAAGGCTCCTTTAATTAAACGCAGCTTTCCGTGCTCCCTTTCCAATCGAGCGCTCAGGTGAATGCACAGAGACATTGCTTGCCCCAGCCCAAAGAGCCATTGCAGCCTTTCCTCGGCACCAGGCACAGACCAGGCTCAGGCTGAGCCCCATGCCATGGAATTATCCCTCAAACGCTGCCATCCGTCACTGCTGGCTAAAGAACCGGGAAAACCCTCCGGAACTGCCCCTTCCTTGGGCACCCATCAACGAGCAGGCACTGCCAAACTCCCATTCCAAGGCTTTCAGCTGGGAATGATGAAACACCCGGCTGCAAATACTGTTGGATGCCGCAGGCTGGGTAGACAGGATCAGGCCACATTCCCAAATCAGCCTGGTGAGCATGGAACAGCTGGAGCGACGCCGGGGCTGGGCTCTCGGGGTGTGCCAGGAGCCGTGGGCAGGAGGAGCTCTGCCTGTGCATTCCCTGGCCCGGTTCATTGTACAGGTCATCAGCTCAGGCTTCCCAGGCACAGAGCCTGATGGGCTGTCCCGGCTGCTACGGAGGAGCAGGGGCTGCCTACAGGGCAGGGGAGCCTCCAGAGATGAGGGGCAGCAAAGGGCAGGGAAGGCAATGCTCTCACAGCACGTTGTGGGGAAGCGATTAAAAATCCGTTCCGCGAGCCGTATTCTGTGCCCTGCAGAGGAGATGAGGATACACAGCTCCACGGGCATCAGAGAAATCCGGGCACAATCCCAGAGGCCTCTGCTGGGGTAACACAAACACCTCCCTGCCAGGACTGGGAGCTGCTCTGTTCACTGAGCCGTGCTGCCCGCCGCACACTCCTTACAGAGACTGCACTCAAGAGGGAAATGCCCTGCTCCCCCTGCACCTCAGCGGTCTGGGGACAGCAGCTCCTTCCCTCCAGCCCAGCACAGGCAGTCCATCTTCCCTGAGAGCCTCCTGGCTGCTGCTGTCCCCGCGCCATTCCTCATTCCCAGATAATGGTGAGTGCGCTCTAACCAAACAACCGTGTAAGAACAGCTCCTGCCAGGCCGTCAGAGAGCAGACATCCACGTCAACAGTGAACAGCAAAGCAACAAAATCCCTCCTCAGTTACACACCTGGAGGCAGACGAAGAAGTTGATCAGCACGTATCAAGTAGGAAGTTCACAGGATGCCCCTGGATGCCGGGCAGTGTCCAAAGCCAGGCTGGCCATTGGAGCTAGCTGGGACGCTGGAAGATGTCCCTGTCCGTGGCGGGCGGGGATGGGATGATCCCCGAGGTCCCGTGAGCCTGGAGCAGAACCCGGCTCCGTGGCCAGGGGCAGCCCCTACACGTAGGCACGGACACCCGGGGCCGGCCAGGGATACCCAGGACTGGCGGCCGCCCCAGCCCCATGCCAGGAGTGGCAGAACAGGGCTCCCGCAGCCAGCAGCAGGGCACCGCTGCCCCAGCCCACGTACAGGGCGGCTCCCAGCTCCCGCTTCAGCGGTGCGGGCACCGCGGGGTCGTAGAAGTCCTGCACAATGCCGGCCCCAGTCCAGGACACCGGGATCAGCACCAGGATGCCCGCGAGCAGGAAGGCAACTCCGGCTGCCAGGACGCAGGTGCCGGCGACCCGGGGGCCCTGCTGGCCATACGCGACCCCTGCGACGGCTGCGAGGAAGGCGAGGACGGCCAGCACCACGGCCGCGCACATGAGGGCCCGGAAGGCCTCCAGCGGCGGCGGCAGCGCCAGCACGGAGTCGTAGAACTTGCACTGCAGCCTGAGGCCCAGCTGGCTGACGCAGTCCATCCACAGCCCCTCCCAGACGGTCTCGAACACCACGATGTTGCCGTCCACGTAGGCAGAGACCCTCCACTGGGGCATGGCCGTGGCCGCCAAGGTGCCCACCATGCCCACGCCGCCGAAGATCAGCCCGGTGATCTGGAGCACGCAGCAGGCCATGCTGCCTCCAGAGCAGCTCCAGCTGCTGCTCCAAAACCACTTCAGCTGCTGCCCAAAACCCACTCCAGTTGTTGCTCCAAAAACCACTCCAGCTGCTGCCCAAAACCCACTCCAGTTGTTGCTCCAAAAACCACTCCAGCTGCTGCCCAAAAACCACTGCAGGTGCTGCTCCAAAAACCACTCCAGCGGCTGCTCCAAAAACCACTCCAGCGGCTGCTCCAAAAACCACTCCAGCTGCTGTCCCTAAAGCTGCTCCAGCTGCTGCCCAGGGGGACTCCCAGAGTCACCTACTCACACCAGGGGTGGACAGAGGGATGGGGAACGGCTTTTCCGGCAGTCTCCTCGTGCAGCAGGTTGGGTTTCTGGGGAGAGGCTGGCTCCAGGCTGGAGTTCAAACAGGTGGAAATCCATTCCCGACTGCTCCGAGGGCGCTGCTATTTATTTGCTTCGAAATCCCCTCTGACCGCAGCTCATCAAGCCCGACAAGTTTGCGGCCAATGGCAGCCTGGGAGAGGTGTGGCAGGGCTGATTTCACTGCTTCTCACAGGGTGTCTGAAGGGCTGCTGTAATTAAGCCAGTGGCAGGGATTCAATTAAAGGTGTCTGATTGTGGAGCTAACAATTTCTTAACTGCAAGACTGCGGCTCTGTTGAAATCCAGGAAGCCCGAACTCCCTTCTGCTAAAATATTGTTTAAAATGGGTGGTTACGGGTGTTCTTACAACAAAAGCCAAACTCGAGGCTTGGGCAGGGCTTATTTCCTAAGTGCTGCAGCCCAGGGAAAACATCTGATTATTATTTTCCCTTCAGTCAAGCCAACAGGTACTCGGCGTAGCCCTTTAATGCAGATTTCTCATTTTGATCAAATACAAAAGCCTCGTCATGATATTAGGCAGGCGCAGGAAAGTCGAGTGTTCCAGCCAACATCAAAGCTTCGCTCCCATCGAACCAGCTCCGAAATTCACGAGGGCAGCGAAGCAAAGGAGCGGCAGGGCCGCAGAGCTCCTGCCTTGGGCTCCAGGAGGAGGGGCACAGGCGGGAGGTAATCCTCCATGGGAAGGGAAGCGTTGTCCTGTTCCACACCAACGACCCCGGCCGGGCGATCCCGGGGGGCTGGGGGCAGCGCAGGAACTGCCGCTGCACCGTGCCTCAGGCCGCTTCCTTCTCCTGCCCGGAGACGGTGCTGGATGGTGACGGCTCTCAGCGGCTGCCCAAGGTCACGGGCTGCTGCTCACTCCAGCTCTTTGAGCCGGCCGAAAAAGAAAATTTCAAATTGGCCCACCAAAACCAATAAAGGCCCCTAGAAGGGCTGCTGGAGAAAGACATAATCTGGGTTTTTTTGGTTGTGGGTTCCGTGTGTTCGGAAATATCAGACGCTGCCCTTTGTGGTATTAATTTAATTACAGCTTTAGGTGCCCACACAACACGATCAAAGCCAAAGCTAAACCCAGGGAAAGGGAATTATCCACCCAAACCACCCACAGCCCAGTTACTCCTTGGAAGGAGGTGCCAGGTAATACAAATTATTCCCTATAATGTTGCATTTCCACATGGAAAATGTTCCCGAGAGATCTGGGCAATTCAACTTCCAGTCTACAACCAGGAATGTGGGAAGGAAAAAATGTCTTCAGCTGGGGTGTGACACACAGAAATAAATCCAGCATCAGGTTTGTACCAGGGAGAGGAGTTGTACATCACAGCCAGGCAAGGACAATCCTGCCATGCAGAAACCTGAGGCACTGTGCTCCGTGCCACAAAGGAGGAGATGAAGGCAGGAGTCAGAGATGGGTCTGAAGGAAACTCCCTTCTCTGGCAGGACGCTGCTCCCTCGGAGGAACACTGCACACCAGAGCTGTGCTACTGAACTGGGCAGTCTCCATCCATCTTGCTGCACTCCCTTTATCTCTCAATTCCCCAAACTGCTTTGTTTTGCATTCCTTATTTTAACTCCAGAACCAGAAATCAATTTATGATAGAAAATCCCTCTTAAAACCAGCATTTAAATGTCATTTTTTGCTCCTGAAGGTGAGCACAGCTGGAGCACAGAACCATGCCTAATGCCCCAAATCCATTCTCCTGCCCCATCTCTCAGGGGTGCTGGAAACAATTCTTCCTTGGATGCTCCAGGAGGGTCAGCAGTGAGACCATGCGGGAAATCACCAGGGCACGGCTGCAGAGATGAAAACCGCCCAGAAAAATGGGATTAAAATGCAGCAATAGGCCAGGGAGGGCCAAATGGTGCAGTGGGGTTCACTGGTAGTGGGAATCTTGGGGGTGAGACCCTGTGCAGGTGTCAGCAGGAGAGGGGGACACCCAGTGACACTGCTGGTACCCAGGGGACACTGCTGGCATCCAGGGGACACCCAGTGACACTGCCCAGGTCCAGTGGCAAGGTGGTTCCTTTTGTTGGAACCTGAAGGGAAGGAGGCAGCAGAGGGAAACCACCAAATGGAATCTCTTGAGGCAAATTTCAGAAGCTTAAAGGAGCTCCAGGGCTTTCAAAAGGTTACAGGAGACAGGCTGGGATAAAACCCAAGGAATATCTTGGATCAGGAAAACCTCCTGAACCTCCCAGATGCCCGTGAGGCCCTGGCTTTGCTGACCTGTGCAAAGAACCGTGTTTTGCAGGTAAATCCCGTGTTGGGTCAGCCTGGAGGGGTCTCTCACAGCCCTGTGCCCCCAGAGAGCTGCAGCTCCATTTGAAGGTGCTCAGAAAGAGAGGCTTGGCTGGCTGAGGCGCTTCCAAACCTCCTCCTCCTCCCTCCCTGAACCTCTCTCTCAGAGCAGAGACCCCGCACAGGCTCCCAGGGTGGGCACAGCAGATACCAGGGATTTGGGGTCAGATGTGAGGAAACAAAAGGAAATCCCTGCTTGCACCTGACGACTTTGGGAGCCTCCTCACCATGCCCCATCCTCTGCTGTGCTGTTGGACGCTTCCCTGCCTGGAGAGGACAAGGCCAGTTCCTATGCAAACACCCCAGCGTTGCCTTCCAAGAGGAGAATGGGTGACTGAGGGAGCGCAGAGCCTTGCACCTCATCTCTCCCGGGATCTTTCTGGGATTTACATTTGCTCTCCCCTTCAAATCAGGATGATCATTTGAATCTCTCCCTGGGGCACCACCTTCTCTTCCCTCTCTGGCTCTTAAAGCGCTGATGCTCCTTGGAAGGGGAGAAGTGGAGCATCCCCAGTCCACAGGATTGACAGAACTGTCAACGAGCCTCAGTGTTTAATTACTCACGGGCATCAATGACGTAAACACCGGGTTGCCTCCCCTCGAGCAGGATTAATTCCTCTTTGAATGACCTCTCTTACCTGTCCTTTCAGAGCGCTCATCCGTACACGTGCACCTGCAGAGAAAGCAGGAGTCTCTAATCCTGTGCAAATGCGCAGCCGGGATGTCCAGGGTTCATGATGTGCCCTCCTCAGCAGCAGGGCCTGGCTGTGCCTCAGCCCGGCGAGCTGAGCTGGAGGCTCTCCAGCACTCCAGGAGCAGGAAGATGTGGGGACGGATCAGAGGCACACCTCAGATCCGTGCTTGCTGGAGTTCCAGTGAACTGCAGCTCCCCGTTAGCCAGGCACAGCCCGGCAGGCTGGGGCTCCCTGCATCCCTCCGTGGGCAGGGGGCTGCAGCCGGACCCTCCTCTGCCACCAACCCTGCTGGAAGAGCACAGGGAGCCGGTTCGGGCTGGCTGGGATTGCTTATTTTGGGAACACCAGCTCCTTCCTGCTCGGGGCTTTCACTCCCCACTCATTACCTGCTGGGTTCACCGCTGTGTTTTCGGCTCCTCTGAGGGCTGCTCAGTGAACTCACGCTCCACTCTAATGCTCCCACACCTTGTGGTATTTTGATTGACTACAGCCTCTCCAGCCTGCTGGTGAGGCAAAAGGTGATCTTGAATCTGTTTTTACTTCGGGAGAAAATGGCCCAAAGCCAACAGAGGCTTTTTTATTTTGGCTACCTTTAATACTACTGCCTGTGCCCCTGTTATGTTTTTAATGTTAAAAGATGAAAGGGTGGCACCTTTTGGGATGAGAGGAATACCTGCTCTGCTTAGAGAGGGGTTTCCCCTGGTCACCTGGGGCATTGACCTCCAGCTCCAGCCGAAGGTGCCCAAGAGAGCTTCAAGGGACTGTATTTGGGCAGGATTATTTGAAACCAAACTGCTCTGCAGCTGCCCCAAGCCTGGAGTTTGCAGAAACAAAACGAGCTCCCCCTCCTGCTTCATTTGCTGCCTTCTCTGATTGAGGGAGAACCACACAATGCAAATGATAATAGGGAAGATGGTAAGAGCTGCCCAAAGCCCCCAGGATGGCTGGCACCAGGGTTCACTCCCTCCTCTGGCTGATGGAACTCAAACCCAGGTGTTCTGGGATTTAAGGAGAAGAACCCAGCTCTGCCGCTTGCTGTTCCACTCCCTCCCACATTTGCACAGCAGGAATATCGCTGGGCTCTGCGTCACGCCCCAAAGCAGCAGCCCTGGCACCCAGAACACTCTCCCCTTCCCAGACACCGAGCTGACCGGCCGGCCTCACACCCTCCGAGGGCAGAAAATACACGAACCACTAACAAATGGGTGTTTTAGACCAAACGGGACCCAGCGCAGGGGTCAAATATCCCAGGCTGCGTTCCTGAGCATTCCCAAGGCTTTTGGGCAGGAAAGCAAAACTTGGCACATCAAGGACCGTTTCCCTCGTAACAATATCCTCCCTAAAACTTCCCACGTTAAGCCCGGGTATTTGTAACATCCTCGGGAACACGTTCCACAGAGAGCAGCGGGTCCCTCGTCACAGGAGCGGCAGCAGAACCCCGGCCATAAAGGGCCATTTACCTTGCACAGCATCCTCAGGAAAACTTCCCACATAAAGAAGGACCGGCCCCCCCTGCAACAACAACCTCGGCGCAACAGAACGCTTTTCCTTCTCCCGTGCCGCCCCTTTTCCACGCCGGCAAAAACAATTCCTGAGCAGAAACAGATCCTCACCCGCTCCAAGGACCGAAGCTCTGCGGCTCATCCGCATGGGCTGACCCCGCTCCGGGGAGGAATCTTCACACAGCCCCCGAGGCCTGGGCTCAGACGCTGCCTACCAGCAGAAGACAAGGGATTCATGAAGCTCTCCATTCTCAGCGCTCCAGCTGCAGCGTTCTCGTTTCTCACGGACTCTCCGTTCTGTTTCCAGGACTCATTCCCATCAGGAGACTCCCACCACGCCGTTCCGGCTGCAAATCCCCACGGTACCATTGGTCCCAATCACCGCTCCTCTCCCAGCCCCGCTCCATCCTTTACCCTTTTATAGCCACGGCCCCACCCCGGGCACAAAAGGAGGCTCTCACGTGCCTCCTGAGACCCAAACCATTCCAGGTGGCTCAGGAAATAAATATCAGTATAAATAAACTCGTCCGTTTTGGGATAACGAACTGCCTTTGTCCCCATTCCCCCTCCTGTTCCCTGTTCCTAAGGCAAAAAACCACAGATCAGATGGGGTCGGGGGGAAATGCCAAGTCCAAAACCGAACAAAACTTGTTTTTCCATCGGTTTCCATCAGGACCGTTCGGTTTTTCCCACTGACCCTTGCCACAGCCACAGGTGCTCCTGTCACCCAACCAGGGGATCCCAGCCGTGGCCCAAGGTGCTCCCTGGTGCCCAGGTTACTCTCATACCTTGGGGAAACTGAGGCACAAAGCAAGCAGGGTTGAGTTCCTGACAGCAGGGAAGGGTTTGCACAGGGGAAAAACCCCACAGGAATGGATTCCTGTCCTCAGCGGGGTTCACCTGAAACCCTGGGCGGCTTCGGGACCACCACACCCAGGTCAGTGCTCTGTTTGTCCTTCCCCTGGTTCAGAGGTGGCTCCTGTGCCCTGCCAAGAGAGCGGGATTGTTAATAAGGGATTATGCCACGTACCTGTGGGTGTTTCTAATTTGCCATGTTGGGATATTTTTGGGACATGGGGGCTCCTTGCTGAGCACGAGCCTGTCCCCAGCAGCAAGGAGGGGTGGAGGGTGACACCACCAGGGATGGGGGAACTTTTCCTGAGGGACAGGGGCTGGGGACACTCAGCTTGGCCAGGGGGATCACGGGGCAGGTCAAAGTCCCTGGAATGAGCAGAGCTGTGTGCTTTCCCCAAGCCTGGCTCCGGGCAGCCCCTCCGGGAGCTGGCACAGCACTGCCCAGGCAGATGGGGAAGGACATGTTTGCACTAATCTGCCCCAATCTGGATTATTTTTCCAAATAAACCTCTTTTCCCAGCTGTTTAAGCAAGTTTTTGGCAGGCTGGGGACAGGTGGGATGCTGGGGACGGGGGAGAAGCTGGCAGGGGCAAGAGGAGATGGAGGGGATAACATCTGCTGGGTGTCCCTTGTGCCACCAGGCTCCCATCTGCACAGAGGGGGGGACAGGATGTCTCTGGGGTGGTGTTGGCAGCACATCACCCAAATCCTGAGGCTGGGATCACCCCGTGGGGGCTCGGGGCTTTGCTGAAGTTTCCTCCTCCTATCAAAAAGCCAGTGGGAAATAACTTGTGCTGAGGGGCTGGCGTCCCCCACCTCCTGTCCCACCCAAAGCAGAGCTGGGATCCTCTGCTGCTCCTGTCAGGATGAAACAGCCCAGAAAAAGGCCCCTGGTGCTGGCTGTGCAGGATGATCCACATCAGCCAGTTCTGGGGGTTGGGGATCTCTCAGGGAGCCAGGATCAGGCCAGGGCAGAGCAGCGCAGGTCCCTCGCCCTGCCTCAGGACACACGGGCACGGACAGAGCTGCCTCCATCCCCAGCACGTTCCCCCAGCCACTCGCCAACCTGACATTTCCAAATCCCTATTTTTAGACGATCCTCATCACTTCTAATCGTTCGGGCTCCTCCGCCTCGGAGACGCTGCTCTGCGTGGGCAGGACGGGTCCCCGCGCCCATTTCTCTCTTCCCCGTGCCTCAGTTTCCCTTCGGGCAGACCGCAGGTGAGGGTCGCCCTCTGACTCCGGGGACCAGGTTTTGGGGGCCATCGGTCCCGTTCCCACGCCAGGGCCCTCAGACGGGATTTCGGGGTGCTCCAGCCCGCTCCACACAGCCAGACGCCGGCCCTCAGCCTTCCCCCAGGACGGGAGAGCGGGAAGCACCCAGCCCTCGCCCCCTCCCCAAGTGCAGCCCAGGGGCACCAGCCACATCCTCCCACGGCCAGAGGCGGCCGAGCAGGATGGATCCGGGAGGGGCTGGCTCCAGAGATGCCTCCGGAGAGCCCAGGGGACAGCCCCCGTGGGCCGGGCACGCCGGCAATTAATTTAGTTACTAAATTAACAGTGAAACGGACGAGACCCGAACGCGAAGCCAGGCACTGCCGCCTGCCAGGACCCGTCAGCTTCCAGCCACCCTGGGCCGCTCCCAGGCCGCTGTCCCCGGGTGCCGGCGCCGTGCCGGGGCAGGGAGGGGCCCTGGAGCCTGCAGGAGATGCTCCGGTGCCCCACGCTGCTCCCAGGAGCCCCGAGCAGCCCACGGCCGCTGTTCCTGGAAGAAACGTCTGCCTTCAGAGGGACGAGGACGGCGATGGCCGCGCTGGGCTCCGTGCCCCGACCCTGAAGTGCCGGGGGTCCCGCCCGGCCCTCGCTCCCCCCCGCCCCGAGGGGGACACGGGGCACCCCCGGGGCTCCGTCCCCTCCGCAGGACCGGCGGTGACCTCCAGTGCTGGACCCTGCCGGGAAGGGCCACAGCTGAGCCGCTCCCCGAGAGGGGCCCGCAGAGGAGGGGCCGGAGCTCACAGGTAGGGGCGGGGAGCTGGGAGCAGGAGAGGGGCTCGGGGAGAGCGGCCCGGGCAGATAAAACAACCGCGGGGACGCAGCAGCCCGGGGATGGAGCCTGCAGCCGTGGCTGAAGGGACGCTCCAGGTCCCAGCCCCCTCAGCCCCAGGGACAACCCTCCACCACCGGAGGAGAGCTCGGTGCCAGCAAAAGGAGCGGGTTCTTCTTCCCTGACCTTATCCACGTGGCACACGGACATCCCTCCAAGCCCAGGCAGCTTCTGGGGCAGAAGTGTTTGGCTAAAGAAGACAAAGAGAACCCGGATTGAGACTACAAAGGGAATCTTTTATTACTTGTAACACTCCATTCAGCTAAATCCACATAGCAGCACACAGAAACTCTTCAGGAAAGTGCAAATTCTCACTCTGCATTTGTAATACACCCTACTTTTACAGAACAGACATTGGGTAAACAGGAGTACAGATGCAGAACGCCCCGAGGTTCCAGGCAAGGAGAACGATGCAGCTTGAGACACTTCAATCACCTCGCACAA